>NW_021938789.1:15529402-15798168 GCF_001715985.3 Manacus vitellinus | reverse complement strand
CGTATTGGCCTCATAAGCCACCAGCGTGCCTGTAGCAAATGTGGATAGAGCCTTCCCAAATCTTCGTTGGCGAAGCCTAGCCATGATAGCTTTTTATGATTTAGTTTCCATCATTATGCGAAGAAAGGTTTTATGCAGCAAAAGTGTGGAAGCTAATTCTGACATAGCCTCCAGAAATCTTTCATAAGGTTTACAGAAGGGTCAAAATTCAGATTAAGATGCTTGATCAAGGAACTGAAAAACAAAAATCTTCTGAAATTTCATGTGCATATAGTACTGTAGAGCAGCCTTGCGGAATTTTTTGTCATATTCACATATTTGAGTATGTTGAAATAGCAAGGTACACAGGTAATTTTACTGTAGCTTCTTATTCATATGAACACTGAATTTTAGAGTAACTGAACAAAATTTCACACCAGCACTTAGAGAAGAATGCCTGTATTTTTTCTATAGTAATTTCTGGACCATTATTTTGAACATAATGCATTTCTGCCTGCAGACCTAAAGCTATTCCCAGTTAAATTCAGTTGAAGGATCTGCAACCAACATAACGTGGATTTTTAATTTTTTTAGTTCTCTTGAGCAAAGATTCATAGAATCATAGCATAGAATGATTTGGGTTGTAAGTGACCTTAAAGATCATATAGTTCTAAGCCCCCTGCCATCGTCAGGGGCACTAGAATAGGTTTTCCAGCAGATTCAAAAAGCAGAAAGTAATTACACAGGCAAAGAAATTTGTGAAATAAATTGGCAGGAAACAAACTCCTTAGAATATGCTTAGTCCTTCTATAATAAAGGCCTGTAGGGAGAAATGCTGCTGCCATTGCAGTAAGTGATGTAGTATAAGTTGGATTTAACTTTTTCATGTACCAAAATTAAGATCTCCCTATCACAGATCAAAACAAACCAAAACTGTTTTTTGTATGAGTGTTTAGCAAAATCAAATCCTAAGTCCTTCTTTGCCATTAAGTTCTTACTCTTTCTTAATCATGTGATCACAGAGGTGCCACCAGCACTGCTAATAAGCTCAGCTTAGGCTAGCAGGTCCTCTCGAAGGTGACTAGAACTGGCTGTGCCTGACATGGGGACAGCTGTTAGTTCCTTCTCAGAGAAACCACTCCTGCAGACCCCTTATACCAATACCTTTTCACATAAATTCAATACACACACACACACATACACAGAGGACTCAATACACTAGGGAAAGTATATATATTCCAAGTCTTTCCAGTTGCTGGCATTCAGACTTCTCACACATACACATACACCACACATGCCCTGGGCTCACCAGCTGTTGACTCCAAGAATTACAGCCCATGTGATCCATTATCTCTTCTCCAGTTACTTGTGGTTAGACCTTGCAGCCCTCATACATAGCACAGAGATTATAATGGAAAAATAGTTAAGAAAAGGATTTGATAATACTTCAGGTATCAAACATAAGGCTTGGTACCAACTAATACCTGTTTACATGCAGAGGATTGCTTCATGTCCTCTCCTCTCTATTTTCACACCCTTTTACCTGCTCAGTCCATCCTGACTCAACCCTCCCCTAGCTTTGGTCCTTTCACTAAACATCCCATAATTAACTTTACGGTGGGACATCACAGTGCCCCTTCTGATATCCTATGAGAAGTTACTCACAGTCCCTCGACTCCCTAACTATCCCATAATATTTTGATAGTCACAACGTTCCCAGTTCTTGTCAGATATTGTCAGGTTGACCCTTTCCAAGGTTGTGTCAAGGTAGTGGTTTGTTTAATGGCCCAGCAGTGAGTGGCTGAAGAGTTCTGGGTTTTGTTTTTTGTTATTGCCTCCATTATAACCTGCTCATTAATTTCTGTATTTCTGTGTTTAATTTCCCTGTTTCCTTGCTTTTTGTTATTTCTTTTATATAGAATAGTCCTTTACCAGGCAACATAATGAGTTAGAATGTTCCACATACCCTTACAAAACATTCAAAGATAAAGGAATATGAACACATAAAAATGGGAAAAATAACTTTAAAAAAAGAAAATTAAAACAATAGGAAAAGTAGCATAGCATCACTTAAATTTTATGAATGAAAACTACTTACTTCATTATGAGCTACCAAATTTGGTACCTACTTAGAATTATGAACTATATAACTGATCTGAATTGTTCATGTCATTTATGAGTATTCGGAATCAGAAGTTTTAAAAGACATAGCTTATGCTGAGATAGAAAAGAGGAAAAAAACTCTAGCAAAACAGAACAGTTCAACTTAATACAACTAAATAAGTAGAGAAAGTAGATAAAAAGCAATGTGTTAAAAAGAGATGAATTCTACCCTGCAATCGACAATGCAGAAAATAATAACAAATGTAGTTTTTTGAGGTTCTCTCAAATTACAATCTTCAAATTTGTGACAATAAAGACTAGCATGCATGTAATACCACTACAATTTCATGGGCACCTAAACAGAAGAAATCCCTTGTGAAAGTCTCTGGATATCAGGAAGACAAAGAAAGAATATAGAATTTAAATAACTTAATGAATGTTTGAAGCATTCATTTGTGACTGTAAATACTATTGGCAGTCCATTGCTGACTTGGCATGACAGATGATACAGGATTTTGCTGTAGATCATTAAAAGATAATCAGAAAATATAATCTGAAGTGAGACAGCCACAAACCAACATCTTTCAAATAGTAGTTTTACTGCTAGCTCTTGCTTTGGTCTCTAAAAGATTGTTATTTTAGTTATGTCTATATTAAGTTTCTTTAATATTAATTCATTAACAGAGAACTGGTCTATGCCACATACTGAAATTAATTTCATATGCATATAAAACAGTATATTCTTATTTTAGTAGGTTCTTAGAATGGGCAGTGTCCTTATGGCTTATCCAAAAAGGAAGAGGAGCTAGTTCAGCTTCCACAACTGACAGACAAATTTCACTTTCTGGACTAAAGGAAAAGGGTAGAGGTACAAGGCAAATACATTTGCCATACTGCATCTTTCTAGATTATTGCAATCTTGGTCTTAATAAAGTCCACAAGCGAGATTATAGCTTTCTATTTGAATAGCCCTTGATGGACTTCTTTTGTTAATGACTAATTCCTGTGAAGCCCATTGATACTCTAGGTGTGTGACATCCAACAGCAACTAATTCTGCAGTTTAATATGAAAAAAAATTTTGTTTCTTTTACCCTGTTACTGAAAGTTTCATTTAAGGACCACCCTTCTATTTTCTAAGAGATAAAATTATGTCAGATTCCATAATTCTGCACATGTCCTCATTCAACTCATTCTTTTTTCAATTCAGGTGAAAGCTCCTAGATTTTTAAAACATTCTCTTTCAGTATTCATTTTTTATCGTTTCTAGCTTCTTTTGTTGTACTGTGCCCTTCTTTTGGTGACCAGAATTGCGTGTAATGTGATTATGAATCCACACATTTTACTTATGTTTCTTATTCTGCATTCTGTTCCATTCTTGAGGCTTTTTGACATTCTGTTTGCCTTAGAGGCTTCTTGCACAGAGGGAAAATTGGTTGACATGACTCATAGAGAATGGTGGGTCTGTATTTTGAATGTTTCTCTCTGAAACAAAACATCTTTTTATGTGTACGAAATGGAGGAAAATATGTATTTTAATGGGTTTGGTGTTGTATATATACATGAAGATATATAGCCTATGTAGCATAAAACCCACAAGATATCACAGTACAAAAATCTGAAAGAAAGAATTTATACTTGTGAACCTTCAACAGAGTAATGAAAAGGAGCCAGTTTGGCTACACCTATGTTCCAAAACTTGCAATTCTTCTATTAAACTCTATTCCCAAAATATTAAATATTAGGAATGGATAATAAATTTGAAACAGTATTTAGATATTAGAGTTCTGTTTTGTGAGTAAAATAGTGCATAATTTAAAACAGAAACTTTCACCTATGTGATAAAGGTTGTTGTTAGTGTTTCCAGTTAGAGTTACCTGCTATAGAATATCATGTGCTAAAACACAGTTGTAGATTGGTGATTTTGTGTTGAAATGCTTTAAAGTTAATCTTTTGTCACAGGACAAAAATTAATTCCTCAGTATCTAGGTCATCTCTATAATCTTTTATTATTAGTACAATTATTTCTATGCTTATATAACACATGTTAAGGGAACCAAGCTTAAACAGCAATTTCTGAGATCTATATTGTAACGTAAAATTGATTTCATCACTGAACACTCCGTTAAGAATTGCAGTGTTGGAATTTTTAACATCATGAACCTTTTCTTCTTGTTAGATAATGTTATTTATTTTTATTAACATTTTATATATTTTTGAGGAATATTTCTACCCAAGGGTATAAACTTTACACATTAAATTTCACGTATACCATCTGAAATTATTCTTCTGTGATGTATTAAGATTGCAGTTCCGGTCTCCTAAATCATAATCATAATCATATAACTTACATAACATAATTATGTAACTTGGCATACCCTACATAGCTTCTGATCCACCACACTATTGCTTTGTCTAAATAATTAATAAAAATGTTAGAAATAATTATTGCACTGTTAGTTTTTTTATCTTTATAGCATATGTAAAATGCATATCTTTTGGCCAGACATGCTATATATCATTTTTTTTCTGGAATTCACAGATTACCCAAAAAACTAAACTTCCTCTACAATAATTCCAGTGAAATTTTGTCTGAAGATTTTGGGAAACCCAAACAGAGAGTAAGCAATTCTGAAATGTGAATATCTGTGATTAAAAATATTACCTAGTTCACATAAATAATATGTTTTCAGAAGTTGGAACTGAGTAATTGATGTTTTAAGATCCTAATGACCCTTTGTGATTCTTTGTGTTTTGAGTTATTTTTGTTCTTTGTGTTCCGTTTTCTCTTCCCATACAGCTATGGACAGAGACAGTGTCAGGAACAGGGAAAAGCTATCTTGGTTCATTGCATGAGTTAATACGGTTATGTTCGAGTTTTCATAGCTTTTTGGACTGGATTAGTGAACAGAAGCGAAGAGAATAAAATCACACATACCATTCCTCAGGGGTTGGTATTGGGATCAGTGCTATTTAACATCTTTGCTGGAGATATGGACAGTGGGATTCAGTACACCCTCAGCAAGTTTGCCGACAATGCCAAGCAGTTTGGTGTGGTTGACATGCTGGAGGGGAGGGATGCCATCCAAAGGGACTTTGATGGGCCTGAGAGGTAGGCCTCTGTGACCCTCATGAGATTCAAAAAGGCCAAGTGCAAGGTCCTGCCCCTGGGTTGGGAATATCACAAATACAGACTCAGAGGAGAATGGATTGAGAGTGGTCCTGGAGGGAAGGACTTTGGGGGTTGGTGAATGTTGATAGCTCAGCATGACCCATCAATGTGCTCTTGCATTCCAGAAAGACAACAGTATCCTGAGCTGCATCAAAAGCAGCATGGCCAGTAGGTCAAAGAAGGTGATTCTGCCCCTCTACTCTGCTCTAGTGAGACCCCACCCGGAGTGCTGCATCCAGTTCTCGGGGTTGTTCAGCCTGCAGAAAAGAAAGCTTGCAGGAGCCTTTCAGTACCTAAAAGGATCAGACAAGAAAGTGGAAGGGAGCTTTTCCCAAGGGCATGAAGTGATAGGATAAAGGGGAGTGGCTTTAAGCTGAAAGTAGGCAGATTTAGATTAGATATTAGGAATAAAATCTTTACTCTGAGGGTGATGAGACACTAAAACATGCTGTCCAGAGAAACTGTGGATGTCCCATTCCTGGAAGTGTTTCAAGGCCAGACTGGATAGGGCTTCCAGCAACCTGATGAGTGTCACTGTCCATGGCAGGGGGATTAGAACTAGATGATCTTTAAGGCTCTTTCCAACTCAAACTCAAGAGTTGCAGGACCAAGGAATATATTAACATTCTAAGTTATTGGAGATTATAAATGAATTCCATAAACAAAAATCATAAATAAAATACTGTTTAAATAATTTCAAGTTTCAGTTTTCCCCCATGTTGATCATCCAGTGATAATTTTTTCATTTTCTATACAAAAAACAGAAATTAAAGAAGCAAGAAAATCATCCAAAACATGACATAGTTAGAAGTGACTTCTAACTATGAGTTCTGACTTTTGATGAGGAAGCAGGACATGCAGTCAGTTTTTATCTTTTTCTAAAACACAACTGCTTAAAATTGATTCTAGACCTCTTCAATCATGTTTTTATTTTTTTTTTTACCTTCAGTTCAGACACTCAGAAGCTAAAATAAGAATACTATCATCGCAAAACCACACTATTTGGTATGTTTGGTATTTTTTTATTTTTTAAATTGCCAATTTATAAGCCAATTCGAATACAAAATAACAGGAAGCCTGCAATAATTTCAGTATTAGTAGCTTGAAGTCAAAGAAAATATACAAAATACATTTTTCATTGCTTTGGCAAGTAAATAAATGGGCATCTACTCCATCTAAGCTGACTGGTGTGGGTCTCTTCAAACTATACCTATTCAGTAATTTTACTTTTTTACAAATCATGTGTTATATCATCTTCTACCATGCTTCCTGGTCCTTTTTCCGTACAAAAAGGTAGTGTTCTTATTTGTTCTTGGCACAGATCATTGTATTTTTGGAATCAGGTCTTGTTTCGGTTTCTCCAGACATCTGTCTTGCTTATTCTTCAGGATTATTCTGGTTCAATCATCCACCTCCCCATCTGCTCAATCTTGCACATATTACTACATTTTCCTGTACCCTGTTTATACAACCACAGGTTTCCCTTCTATACTTCGGGAATAGGCTATTTTAAATATATTTATGCTGTTGCAAAATGACTAGTGTTATACAATAGTTACTGGTTACAATATTATTGTAATGTTAGAAAGTGATTGTTTTGTCTGAGCGTTTAGGTTTCAGTCAAACATATGCTAATTATGTTTTTTACTGTGCTTCTGTTTCGTCAGAGCAACAACCCTTTGCTTTGGCTGCAATCACCTGCTGCATGATCTTGGCCAAAGCACTTCCTATTTGTCTCTTTGCCATATCAGTTTCTATGTCTAATTTATAGGCATATTTCAATTTACATTAAATTTCTGAAGCAGGCTCTCAGTCATAAATTGTGTGTATAGTGTCTGTTAAAGTAATGCTGTCCAAGCACTCTCTACACTTCTGATATTGGTAGTTATATAGTAAATACATCCTTTAACCTCATAAAAATCTATTGATCCTGCTTTATGTACTTGGTTATCTCATTTTGTTTAATGCTTTCAAAAAATTTTAATTCCCCTTGTGTTTTCCTTCCTTCAGTGATTGAGAATCCATTCCTATTACCAAAAGAGAGGCTCAATTTTATTTTGGTCAAGTCTTAAGGATAGAATACAGAAACCCCACGCTTTGCTTGTTATTTGGGTTATTTCATACCTAGCCTCCTAACAGTCTTGATCTTACTAGTGTAATATTCTTGCAGTATGTTGGGGATGTGATGAAACAGAATCACCTAATTTAAAATAAGTGGCTCCCAGTGCACAGGTAATTGGGTCTAAATAATTTCAGACCCACTTACACCTTCCAGTTACATCTATCTAAATGACTCAGGAGAGTTGCACAGAGTACTGAATAAAACTAAACTCTTCTAGTGCACTAGTTAACAGTACTACTAGAAAAAGAAGACTGCTAGAATGTGTCAGTTATGTCTCATCATTAATCAAGAATATGCAGGTTTATTAATTAAATAGCATATAAAATATAATCCCTTTAAGAAAGAAGTCAAGTCTGAGCATCATTAAGTAAAAAATGTCCATCACAGAAAAAAAATAAAAGCAAACTTTTTTCTTTTTCACCTAATCTGATCTTTCTCAGTCCATAAAATAAAATAAAATGAAATAAACCAACATAAATTCTTGGATCTAAACTTTTCAACTAGTTCAAGTCTGCCTTTTGCCTTTAGAGTACTGACAAAATTATCTGAGTCAGCAGATGTTTGTGCAATTTCCTTTTTTATCCTTTTGCTCTATCTTTTTTGTGTATATACTACCACCCCCTTCATCCCTCACCTGTCATATTATTTTATCTTTTGCCCTTTGTATCACTTTCTGCCTATCTCTGTTGTGCAGACTACTAATTGCCTCCTTGCCTATCATGCTGTCCTAATTTCTTACACTATATTTCTCCATCCTATTTCTTAAATGCACTCTTCTGTCCTCCAGTTCTGCCTTCACTTGAATATTTATGTTATTGATTCTCCCCCACGCCCCCGAGTCTGGGATTGAAAATAGGCTGAAAAATTTAAAAGCATATAGCCAGTGGAAGTTCTTGCTAAGATTAACCATACTATGAAATCACAGTATTTCTGAAGTTTTTCTACTGCCTTTAAAATATTATTAATGTTGAAGGCACAAAAGAAAGAAAACTGTATAGCAAATCCTAACAAGATACAGCGTCTCTTGCGTTATTCAGTTCTGCAGAGGACTGTGCTATCAATGGAGCACAGTCCGCTTTTAAAACAGGTTATACAAAATCAAATGCATTTGCTTTTTCAATTGGGCATGATTTATATAGTACACGACACACTAGGTAGCCTATTATAAAATAAAAACATTAAAATATAAGAAGATTCTAGAGTTCAAATCCTGAAAAGCACTTCAGATACACAGAGTTCATATTTTTCTTAGTCTTGAAGGGAATCTATGGCTCTGCTTCTCTTCATGCTGCTAAGCTTTTGGTAGTAGTGTTAAGACTGTAAAGTGAAAAACAATTAAAAAAACACAATGAAAAATAAAAAAATATATTATTCTAGTCTCTGGTTCAGAAAAGTTCTTTTATATGTTTCTAGCTCTAGTAATTTAAATGACATTTAATTTTAGAGTTTAATGTAAGTGTAGTTAGGTTTATATCTGAAGAGAGAAATTCATGAAAATTCCATGAGTAAACACGTAGCTTGGTCTTCTGAGCAGGATCCTGATAGTCTCTGTAGGTAAAGAGGAAAAGCATATCAACAATACAGTGCATTTTTGATAAATCACTTTGCTGAAATAGAGGTCACGAGCTGTGTCCATCTTTTATTAATTGTGGTATTTAGTCAAAGGCAATTTACTTAGGTAGAGACTAAGGGCTATAAGAGATACTCAGCTAATTTGTTTCTGTGGTGGAAGTAAGGAGGGGGAATATCATCAGCTATAATATCAAATTTTCTCTAAAAGCCAACTGACTATTTTTTACTGTGTTCCTATGGTTTAGTCAATACTGATAATTGCTAGTGAATGAACACCAAAGCTAATGGTTTTGCAAAGTGAACAGTAATTTTTTACCAGAAAGTAAAAAAGAACTTTTCACTTGGAGAAAGTGGCATGAATTCATATGTAGGATTGCCCTTGAGTAAAACTAGTAAATGAATATTTTAATAATTTTCCTTGCCTTGCAAAATTTGTCATGACTGTATTCAAACTTGGTTGCCAAACGTTTTGGAAAATAGCCATACAAAAACTGTTCAGGAATTCCCTGACTGACAGGAATATTTAGTTTTGAAAAAACGACCTCTGTGTAAAAGGCTCAGCAGAGATGCAAATGTTTGCCTTTCAAACAATAGGAACAGATTTGCCCATAATTGTAGTTTAATAAAGAAGTCTTTTGTTATTCCTATGGAATAAGAATGAATGAAAACATGTGCAATTTTGTCTGAGAAAATTGAAATTGTATCATGACTGTTATATGACAAAGTTACTGATAAAATCTAATACAAGTGTTCATAATATCAACATGATACACACTTGCTAGAGTTCTTGGCTGGTAAGTACTTTTCTGTGGCAATTACTGCCTCAGGGAATGTGTATAGCAGTTGTATTCATCAATTAAAAGGCAAATCTTACTCATTGAAATACAAATCAGGTCTTTTATATCTATCAAAGACACATAATATAATAAAATTTCTTCAGGGCACATAGTACTTCATGTACTTTCAAACTCTTCAGCGGCTTAATAAACTGATTCTCCTCAATTTTTAAGGACTACAATAATTCTTTTCAGACTGTGTTCAAAACTAGAAAGATCTTCACATGTATATTTAATGAAGAAATAAAATCCCTTTTAGAAAAAAAACTCCTATAGATTTAATTACTTTTTATGAATAAGGGCAACTACGGTTAATTCTGCTTCTTCTTTCTGCTCTCTGCATCCCTCTAACAGTACATGGAACTGGAATGCTTCATTATAAACAGCTCTTGGATGAAAACTTATGTGTTTGAAAAGCCTTAAAAAATGAGCAAGGCTATATCCAACTAACCTTACTGCTATTTCTAGTTCAGATGCTGGAATTACAACATCATTGCACTTTTTTTCCTATTAGTTTTGAACATATGAAATTTTGGAGATTTTTTTGTTTGTTTCAGATCTTGTCTCAAAGACTTCCTGTATTCTTACAGGTAGTGTTTTTTGCAATTATAGCAAAATCTTTTATTTCTCAAGATAGATTTAAAATTATGGACAAATATATTCAAATGTCACTTTTAAATTCTGTGTATTCTTTTGTAGATTTCAAAACTCCTCATCAATTTGAAAGAAGAGTAAAAGTAAGATCTGGGATTTATTTCTGTATCATGGGTATCATGCATGCTGTTAAGTTTGTGAGTTAAAATTTCTGTACAATTACTGATTGCAACTTTAAAAAATGTAACTCTTCTGCCATATTTGTGCAATAGTTGCAACACTATCAAAGTTTCTGATGCTATTAGAGCATTCTTTCTGTCTTGAAGAATAGGGTTGCTTCTGAACAGGCTAATCTTTTACAACATTTACATTAACTGTCCTGAACTATGGGTGCGTGAAAGCCTCAGTTTTTCACATTTTAAAAATATTTTTGGGTTTTTCACTAAAAGAATGTAGACTTTGTTTACTAATTCTGTTCTTTGTTTACTATCATGCTCCAGTTCTGATATGCTGTTCAGAATACAAAGGTTTCTAACATAACTCAATAAAACTCCTATTGGTGGGCTATAGGCTGATGAAGGGGTCTAGCAAGCCCATGATGTAATATTGTGGAGGGAAGGTCTGTGGAAAACAAGTTATAAGGTAGAATATAATATGTCTCAACATAGATTCCTTTATTATGATGTCTCTTCTTACATAGAATACCATATTTTTCTATAAATTTGGAGCATAGTGCATTAATTAAATTTGAGGTATGACTTCACACTACAATAAAAAAGTGTAAAATTTATAAATAACAATTGATATACTTCAAACCCATGCAAAGAATTCTCCAAAAACAAGCAAATATAGTTATTAGAGTGAACAGCTATTTAAAAAGCTTAAATTATATTGTTTGAAAAATACACTTAGGATTTAGTGGTTTTGATTAATGAAAATAATATTCTTTTCTTCATTATTGAAATACAGATTCTGATAACAAGAGTATCTTCAGTGTATTTTGTATAACTTTAATATTTTTGTAAACCAAAAGACTGAAAATCAAGTGCAGGTTACATTTAGAGGACATGTTTAACTTTGTAGCACTATATGACGGAAATATTAAGTTATGTGGACCCACTTGCTACTTGTGACACTTTGGTGTATTTTTAAGATAATATTATGCTTACTTTCTGCTACCAATTATTTAAATGGACTAAGATAACTTCTGGAAATTTATAGAATGGGAGTCCAAGTCCAGAACATTATTCAGAAAGCAACACTTTAAGAAATATCCCTACTTTATTCAGCTTTATGAAATTTTGCTGTTGATGTTCTTCAGATAATTTATTTCTTTGTGACACCTTGATTTAATGAAGGTTATATATATATATATATATATACACATATAGTGTCATTAAAATGAAGATTAATTTCCAAATCAATGGTGCCTCTGTACAATCCTTAACATCCACTGGTCAGATTATGTGACCAATACATCTATTCTAGAACAAGCAGCAGTCACAAGTATTGAGGCCATGTTGATGAGAACACAGCTGCATTGGGCAGGGCAAATCTCAAGGATGAAGGACCACCGCCTCCCTAAGATCTTGCTTTATGGTGAACTTGCCACTGGCTGCTGCATGAGAGGAGCCCTGAAGAAAAGATACAAGGACTCCCTGAAACAACATCTCAGCCTCGGCCATACTGATCATCATAACTGGTCTACTCTGTCCTCAAATTGGGAGGCCTGGAGACACACCATCTATAACGGTGCTGCTTCCTTTGAGAAAGCACACAGGATCACTTTCAAGGAGAAAAGACAGTGTAGAAAGAATCGTGCCTTGGAGTCTTTCTGCTGTGCCTTTTGCAATCAGACATGTCTATCTTGTATTGGCCTTATTAGCCACCAGTGTGCTTGTAACAAATGTGGATAGACCCTTTCCCAAATCTTCGTTCGTGAAGCCTAGCCATGATGAATTTCCAAATACTTTTCAGGAAATGAGTACTAGAAACAGTAAACTAAGCCTTAATAGATGGAAAATGGTTAACACCAAAACAGAGAAATAAAGAAAAAGGGGATTCTGGCACGAAAAGAGAAATGTTAGTTAGGAAATACTTAGTTTATATTAGTTAATATAGTGAACAAACAGATTGAGACTAACTCAAGAAAGAAAAGACAATAAGAAATTTAGACTTTCTAATATCTAAGCACTCAAAGATGGTTAATGATTTTCAGCAGCTGTTCACAAACACTGTGTACTTTACTGTACTGCTATCTGTTCATGCAAGAGATGGACTCTTGTTTTACACATACATGCTGCATCTGTTGCCCTAGGGGAGAGAGAGACTTAACCCAGCAGAAAAATCCATCTGTAAATGCATATTCTAGTGATCCATTAGTAATGAACCTGTTCCATTCAATAATTTTAACCAAAGCAATCAATGTCTGAACCATTTTTTCTTTAATCATGACATCTCTCATGGAGAAGCCTCAGGGTATTCTGTTGTCTGAATATAGGCCAAAGTTCTAAGCTAGGTTTTGTTTTGCTAGTGTCCATTAAGAATTCAGTTCATTAACTGAAACTAAAGATGTTTCAATATAATTATTAAGAAGGGGTTCAACCATAGAAAGTATATTTTCTGATTTCATAGCAGTCTATCAAAACACAATCTAAACATCATATAATTTTTACATGTATACAATGAACATTTACAGTATTCACCAGAGTTCCTACTCCACTGAGTTTTATTTTATATTTTCTATTCAGACCTAAATGCTCTTTTTTATAAAGACATCTTATCTTTCCAGATAGTGTGCTAATTTCTTAAGTGTGTTTGTAACCATTCTAAACCTTTGTTTGTATTAAAATGCCAATACAAGATGCCCCCACTCTTTTAAGAGATGTGTTAAAAAACATACTATGTTTCACTAGTCAGTCTACATCTTTAATTTCTAAAGAGTATTAATATTACTAATAATTTATATTGCAGAAAAACACTTGCTGAGGTACTACATTATGTCTTCCCTCTTTCTACTTCTCTTTCATGACCACCATCAAATTCATCCTACTGTTCAGCCCCGGGTGTTGTATCATTTGTTACAGTAGGTTGCAACACCTTCAGGCTGGTTCCCTGGGCATCTTCTCATGCAGGAACTTATAAAGCACTCACCGTTGCCCTGCTTCTGTTAGTAGTGAAAGCTTCATTGACTTTAGAGAAGTAATGTTAGGACAGCTTTCTGAATTATTCCAGTGAACATGAACTTGGCATGAACCTGGCACAATTTTTGATGCAGGTAAATCATGAATAATGGTGAAAAATATATAGCGACTTTAAATTTACATCTCATTCTTCTGTATATATAAAAAGGGTAAGACTATCTCATATGCCTTGATCTTATTTCTAATAATGGGTCATCAGTTTGTTGGTTTGTACCACCTGAAACTGTTACATCTTATAAATAGAAAACCTTGGCATACATGAAGTGCACATAACCCAGCAACCAGGCGCCTGTGATTGTATGCACAGCCCAAGGGCACTCATCCTACGTGACCCTCAAGGCAGAATGGTAGACACTCATCTGAGAGCAAAGGCTGCAGCTCCGACTGCATAGTCTGCACCATCTACTCCAGCAGGGACTAAGCTACAATCCGTCATATCTGAGTAGTTGTGGCAGTCCAGTAAATTTCCCACTGTCTGGAAAAATAACCTCTAGTTTTAAAAAGGAAAAAAAGGAAGACCAACGGAACTACAGGTCACTCAGTCTCACCCCTGTGCCTAGAATGATCATGGAGCAGATCCTCCTGAATACTGTACTATTGCTTATGAAAAATGAGGAGGTGATTGATGACAATCAACAATGGCTTCACTAAGGGTAAATCATGCCTCACAAATTTAGTGGTCTTCTACCACAGGGTTATAGTATTGATAGTTAAGGGAAAAGCAACTGACATCATCTACCAGGGCTTTTCTGAAGCATTCGACTGTCCTGCATTATATCCTTGTCCCTAAATTAGAGAGACAGAGATTTGCTGGGTCTACCAACCAGTGGATAAGGAATTGGCTGGATTGTTGCACTCACGGGTTCCAGTCAATGGCTCAATGTCCGAGTGGAGACCAGTGACAAGTGGCATTCCTCAGGGGTCAGTATTGGGTCTGGAGCTCTTAACATCTTTATCGGTTCCATGGACGATGGGATGGAGTGCACCCTCAGCAAGTTTACTGACGACACCAAGCTGTGTGGTGCAGCTGGCACACTGGAGGGAAGGGCTGCCATCCAGAAGGACCTTGACAGGCTTGAGTGTTGGGACTGTGGAAATCTCATGTAGTTTAGCAAGGCCAGGTGTAAGAACTTGTACCTGGGTTGGGGTAATCCCAAGTACAAATACATGCTGAGTGGATGAACTTGATTTTTAAAATGTGTGACTTGATTTGTGGGATCATTGAGCCCTTACAATCTCCTCTTGCTGGGAGAGAAGAGCTTACTTCACAGTAGTGTCATAAAGATAAATTGAGTGATGTTTGCAGAACACTAAAGTATTGGAAGAATTCCATAGGTAATCCAAAATGAAATTAATAGTTCTCCAAAAAGCTCAAGATTTTGATGGCATACAATCAGTAAAGCCCAAAATCACACACATAAAAGACAAGAAAAATAATAAAACCTCACAGACTATACTCAGAGCATTAATGCACCTGTCCTAAAGGGATACAATCAATGAAACAAAAACTGAATCAAAACACATGTTTTGAGCGACATTGCAGAAGAGTTGAATAAGGTAAAAATACATAGAGATAATTATGATCAGAAATAGTTGTTATTCCTTAGTGTTAGTAAATTATTTTTTTTGATACTACAAGTGCATCAGCTAAGTACCACACACATGAATAAATTAATATTTATGGGAAAAAGTTTGATATAGAGCTGTGGCACCAATATCATCATTATGTATAGTTTGAAAGAAGCAGTAGAGAGTGTTTTATTTTGTTTAGGCTTTTAGGAACATCAAACATGCACATACTTACTTGTAGCCATCAGTATTTAAGAGTAAAAACAGCTAGTGAACATGGGATATACTTTTAACTTTTCTAAGGCTAAAGCCTGCAACACATGCAAAAACAATTTCAGTTACCTAAAGTACTTTTAGGTTAAAACATGAGGAACTTAGAACTTTGGGGCATTTCCAGGTTTAAGCATCAGCTGAGAAGGCACTTTAAAGGTCTCAGTCTTACTTTTGTGTGATTACCATATTTAACTTTATTCTTTTTACAGATATCCTTCTCAAAATGCATCCTTCTATTCCCTAACATATACTATGCAGTTGAGTTGGGCATAGTGGAATTCATAGTAAAGTAATAGGTGGCCTCAATCCAAAGAAGAACATTAATGTAGTGGCTGTTGAAATAATAGAATTATCAATGATCCTGCAATCTGCTGCTGAAGGCAGTTATCTCTCAGTATTCAGAGGATCAAACCCAATTATGTGAAGAAGTCATTGTGTCGTAGTTTGTTGTAAATCAGTTTTCAAGTTTCAGCACTCGAGATGTAAGTGAAAATTAATATAACAACTGAAATCTGGCTCTCATTAATGAAAATCAGATGAAACCAACCTAGTTTTAGATTTTTCTGTATGTATTTGAACATCGATGTTGATTTTAGAGGTGATTGAAAGAGATTTTTTTTGGTTTTGTTTTTCTCTGCCAATATTATCCATGAAAAACTGTAAAATTAATAAAAAAAAAATACTTTGACTCTGAGGAGATAAAATTAAAACAGCACATATTGAATTTGAAATGACTGTTAAATACAGATAAAACTGTCTTACCTTGTATATTGAAAAAAATGGAAAATTAGTATAAAGATTGTCCATGTAACAAAGATTGAAAAGTTCAATTGTGTTTCCTCATACTATAAGCAATTTATAAAATTAGCTTGCATTGTATTTGATATCCCTCATTTTAGTCACAGATCAAATAGAACTATTAGGTTTTTTTAATGTACTACAACATAGAAACAATGCTGTCAATAGAACACTGTATCCTGATATATTTAAAACAATCTACAGTTGGCATCTGTATGTAACTTTAAAATAAGGTATAACACACCATAGAATGCCTCTTGTGATAAATGTGTCCCTGGGCGCCAGGGCTGTCTAGGTCTGGGAGCTGCAAGGACACCCAAGTGGAGCAGAAGAATGGGATCCAGAGCCTGTCCAGCCACCACTACCAGGAGCTCCTGGAGCTGCCCCAGACCCAAGCGTTGGGCACCTCCCTGGGGATGAGAATGTGCTGAGGCTGGGTTGCCATGTGGGCTCAAGGGTGGGCCTGGCTCTTTGTCCATGAGCAGGCAGGTCAGAGTTGTGTGGAGGTAGAGACCAGCCCTGCTGCAGTGTCACTGGGTCAGGGGCTGATGCTCCCGGATGAAAGTTGAAATGAGGTCTGGGCCCTGACCAGAGCCATGGGGCAGGGCTGGGCGAGGTATATGGGTGTCCTCAAAGACCTGTCCTGATAAAAATAATCTTGAAGAAGGTAGATAAACATAATAAAACATGGTAATTCCTCACTAGCAAAGGACCAGGACACAATACAAGATTATCTGCAGAGAAACTATGTTCTCCTCTACACATAGTTCGTTGCAATGATTATACTGTAGTTTGTTCTCTTAACATCTTTTTTTTTTCTAACATCTTTTTCATCTGTTTTCTCTTAACAATCTTTTTCTAATCTGACAACACTTTTTTTTTTCCCAAGACTTTAGACCAATAAAATTTATTTAATTCACTCAAAATTTCTCAGGTTTTTGAAATAAATTTTTGTTTACTTACAACGAGGTTAGATCATCATGGAATAGGACTACTCCTTTAAAACAAAAGTTGAGAAGGCATCAGGCCAAAGAGAGATCACACTTGCTCTGGGTTTGTTTCATTTTCCAGTCATTATATTTATTTTCCTAAGTGTTTCCTGGTTTTCCTACTATTATAGGATCATAATCTGTTGCATGATCAAATATCTTAAGTTTGAAAGGTCTGATGCGTTCTGCCACATGATCAAATTAAAGCAATTATCATTTTAGTAAGATGTAAAATCTGTTGCAGATATATTTCCCACCCTTGTGCTGAGACTTGAATTTGAGGCTGAGGGAACAGACTTTCAGGTCTAACATATATTCACAAGAGTTTATGTAACACAAACTGCGATAAAAATAATCATCCTATAGATCAGAGAATTATTTTTTTTTGGTAATGAAAATTGTTTAAGATGTCACAACAGTCAGTGATTTCAATAGAATAATTGTAGCAATAAATGTAAGTTTAGAGAGACACAAGAATAAAATAATAAATATCTTATTAGGAAAATTATTCATTGTGATAAATCTAAATACTTCATGACCTATATTTTGTCACAATTAACAGTATTTTAGAAATGAGATACTTCAGGTAAGTGCTGTATTTGTGTGTTGCCACTGACTCAAAAGTCAGAGAAAAAATATTTTCAGTACTATACATACACTAAAAAAGTAAAATAATTACTTTTGTTATCAGAGGTATTGTTCATAATGTCAGGAAACCTCTTAGAATCTGAATATCCATGAAACCTGCCCCATACTGAATTCTAGCATACACAGAGACAAACCACATGGTAAATTAACTTCTAGCTGTGGATATTCCAATTTTAAATGAAATAGTTTGGATTACTTATACTGTATTCTGACCTTAATTTTATTTGGGCATAGAATTCCACATTCAGCTATTGAAAAGAATATATTGTTCATCTCTGTATGATAAAGATTTCCCTAGAATATTATATTTCTACTGTTCCAGCAAAAGGTGAGAAACTGAAAGTGTATTGCAGCTTTTTTTATTTAATAAACAACAAATACACAGTGTTTTGTATTATTCTCACAGTAATTCAGCTCTGTAGTTTAGAATTTTTCATCAGTGAAAGACAAGAGAAAGTAGTAATGGGCAATAAATGGAATTTCTGAATATCAATAAAAACCTTTCATTTTAAAAGAATATGTAAATAAAATCCAGTGCATTACCTGTCTCAGAAAGACATCTATAGTATAGCCAAGGAATTTGTTTCATATTTTTGTTCCTTAGTAACGGGTAATAACATGTCACTCACCACAGAGGCCACGTGAAGGAATTGAGAAGAAACCCTCCTTCCTCACTAGGCTTTGAATCAAACCTTGTATTCATATCTTGTCAAGTTCTTTATTCTTTTCCATCTTCTTATTTACTGGATGATTGACTTAGAGCACCTCATACATTTCCAGATACTCCGTGGAATAGAACAACTTTTTATAAACCAACATTTGCAGTTGTAAAAATCATTTATCATACATGTTTATGATCCAGTCTGCATGGTTTATTTGTAATGTATTTTAGAATCTATTTTCAGAAAGTTTCCTCAGCTTCATGATTTTTTTTCCATTTTTGTGATTCAAATAGTAACACTGCCTTATTTCTGACATAACCTGTAGAGTCAAAACACATAAGGATGGCAATAACTGGATGTCTACGAGAGAAATATTTTTTTATACACATATCTACCCAAATGGAAATGTATTATGAGGTAAGCCTTTGTTATGCTTCAGTTATTTCATGAGTGTCAACAGTTAAATATATTTCATCTGACAGTGTAAATGTGAAACTTGAGACTTGGAACTGAATCATACATGCCTTTACTCTGCAGTTTCTATCGATCTATTTGTTTGTTTTCTGGGCTTATATAGAGTAATTGAAGGGAAAACTGAGCTAAGAGTACAATTTCTAATTCCTTCTGTTTATGAATGTAACAGCGAAAGTATGTACAAGCTACTTTTTATCAATTTTATTTAGTTTTAAAGGAATTAATTTTTTGTTTGTTTGTTTGAGAGGGACGTGTTTCTCTTATTTCAACTTACCTCAAAGCACTGATTTCTATCATTTCTTGTTCATTGCAATACTTGGTCTTGATTCTGAAATAATCAACTAATGGAAACAAGAGGCCTGACAGATCAGCTGGTGAAAACCGAAGGATGTAGTATATCCTGGCATCTCTACTATACTCTTCTTCTCAATACATCTGTACAACATGGAGATGGGAATGCTGATCTTCAAGAAAATTCCCCTCTAAAATATTTTTGCAGTTTATACACAAATCTAATGTGAGTATTCTAACATCCCTAATTGCAAAGCTGGAGTGAATGAGAATGGGAGGTCAAACTTAAAGAACTAATCTGTGGTAATGACAAGAATACCCCGGACAATCACAAGACACAAATCTCTAATGGCAATTAACATGAGGAAGTTTTCAAGCACATTATACTTCAGTCATTTATTTATAGATATATTTGAGTCTGAATTGGTTTTGAAATTATTTTTAATTAATGTTACTGCTGATATTTTTTGAAAAATAATGTTCTTCTCATCCCATCTCCAGACAAATAAAAAATATCTTAATAAGTTCATATTACGAAGACTAAAAGCTGTACATATGTTCATTAGATTAAGCACTTTATTGCCAAGCTTCTATTCAAGCATTAGGAAACAGTTCCCTCGGAAGCAAATTTCTTTGTTTAGGAATAAGCGTAATTATTATTATGTGTACCTTCACATTCCTTCAAAGCCTATTAACTGGATCACTTATGAAATTATTAAGGGTCTATATACAATTAACAGTTCAGAGTTGCATATTAGATTACAGATCAATATGAAATCTGATAAATTATAAATTAAAAACCAACATGGACAAAAAACCACACAAAACCTACAGAAGTTCTAGTACTGCAAGACAAATATCAAAAATGTTGCAGTGTTTGGGGGTTGTTTTTTTTTCTGTAATTCCAAACCAAAATTCTCAGCCAGTTTCAGACTGGGATTTCCATCTGCGTGGTTAGTGTAGAAAAATATTTCCTGAGCAGGAAAGGGCAGGCAAACCAAGCTTCACCATATGTTGAGTATTGAGCTAAATGTGTGAACGAAATCTACCTTTTTAAATGACAATTTGTTCTTTGCTCAGCTGCTAGGGAAGTACCACGTATACCGTTCATTGCACAAGAAAGACTCTATTGCTCTAGCAGGCCACATTGTATTTTGCATTCACCAAGGACATCATGCAGTTCACAGGACTGAGTCACACCACAGTCAACCTAGCCTTTTTTTGAGTAAACTAGATAAAAGGAAGAAAAACCTTCAGATATATGCTGGATCCTAGACTTATATAAAGGGCAACTCAGAAAAAAAAAAAAAAGAACAAACCAAAAGACAAACCCTCTTAGAAAGGAACTTGGAATTGAAAGAACTACAGTCAAATTCATATATTAATGAGAACATTCCATTTCTTGTCACTCGAGTTTTCTAGCTGAGTACCATTCCTTATCATATCAACTGCTATGAACTTAAAAGTGTGCTGGGAAAGTACTGAACTCACTGGGATCCTTCCTTTCTAGCTGCTTGTACAGTAGTGAGTGATGACAGACACTGGTTCAGCACCATGAAAAATTTTCATTTTGAAGGACTAGCAAACTCAGGGAAGTTCAATTTATATGGAAGTCTTCTGGTCAGATTTAATTCATGTGTGTCTGACAGGCTGTGTCTGCACATTATTGTGGTACCGCAGACATTTCTATAAATACTTCAGGGATTTTTAGAAGGGGAAGGTAGGTAGAAATATTAAGCAATTGCTCATCAGGCAATATAACCTTCAGAATGTGATCAAAATCATTCTTTCTAGTATGCTTTTGGATATTGTTTTTTTTATTTTTTCCTGTGATAAAAAGGCATCAAATGCAATCCATCAAGTGCTCTATAATTAAGCACAAATACTTTTTCTCAGGAAGACCCAGGCATCACTGAACTATTTAATATTAAAAAATACTTTCAATTAAATATTATGCTCTCAAATATAAAAGAATAAATAACAAGAGAATCTTTAAGTTCTCTGACACTCTGAGGTGAAAATCCAGGATCTCAGGATATCATTTCATGGATCTCAGTAATTCTGCATCAGTGTAAAAAGCACAGAGTAGTCCTTGATACTAAGATGAGACTGCAGTAACAAGGCAAGTGCAAAAATGCAGTGATGATGTTTGAATTTCTTTATTCTTTTATTTTTCAGTTGCTAAATGGATTCCATGGAAAAAGCCAGTGCCTTTCCCTGCAGTCCTACCCATATATTGAGAAAATGTACTGTACATTCCCTACCATGTCATTTCCTTAGTTTCATTGTACCCAAATACAAACATAAGATTGGTTAATATTTTATTTATTAATTTTTTTACATTAAAGTATTCAATCAATCAAATACTCAAGTCAGTAAACAGAAAGTAAATGTGACATTTGGTCACATTTATCTCCTTCCTCTTTGCTTTGTCTAACCCTATGGTTGCTAATCTTTCTGCTAACTCTCTATCTCCTCAAGAGGTAAATTCTATCAGAACATGTTTTACCTCAGTTCTATCACAAATTCTTTAGGAATCACATACTGGTCAGGAAATACGCATTCCACCATTATAATGGTGTCATGCATATAAAGCACAGTTTATTTAAAGTATCGCTACACTAAAACAAGTCCTTAGATAATGCGCACCCTCAATAAATCGTTTGAATTTTTATTATATTCTGATAACAGGAAAGAGCACAGATGTCATTCCTATCTTCCCAGCAACAAGCCTGATTTAATTCTTCAGGCTTCTTTCCTTGTTTCTCCAATGTTTTCTTAATGAAAAAGAGAAATTTGAATGCTATGGAACAACTTCTGGTTATTTTATCATGGGTGTGACGTACTTGATGAAATCATAATTCGATAAGTATTCCAAAATCACAACTAAATCAGGATTCCAACCCTACAAAAAGAAAACTTCCTGCTAGACTTTCAGCTTTTCCACTAATCAGAAGGTGTAGGGTTTTGTCTTTTCAGTCAAAGGATGGTAGGGTATCAATTATGAGATGACATCTAGAGCTGATCAGAAGAAAGCATGTTTCAAAAGAAGGTATTTCAACAACAACAAAAAAAAAAAAAAAAAGGAGAGGGGAGAGGAGAAGAGAGGAGAAGGGAGGGGAGGGAGGAGAGGTTCGGAGAGGTTCGGAGAGAAAGGAGAGAAAATAAAAGAAAGAAAATAAAAGAAAGAATAGAAAAAGCAAAGGAAAAGAAAAAAGAAAAGAAAAGGAGAGAAGAGAGAAGGGAAGAGAGAAGAGAAGAGAAGAGAAGAGAAGAGAAGAGAAGAGAAGAGAAGAGAAGAGAAGAGAAGAGAAGAGAAGAGAAGAGAAGAGAAGAGAAGAGAAGAAGAGAAGAGAAGAGAAGAAGAGAAGAGAAGAGAAGAGAAGAGAAGAGAAGAGAAGAGAAGAGAAGAGAAGAGAAGAGAAGAGAAGAGAAGAGAAGAGAAGAGAAGAGAAGAGAAGAGAAGAGAAGAGAAGAGAAGAGAAGAGAAGAGAAGAGAAGAGAAGAGAAGAGAAGAGAAGAGAAGAGAAAAGAGAAGAGGAGAAAAAAAAAACAGAAAAAACAAGCTTGTAAATTTTTTTGGCAAAAGTAGAAAGCGACAAAATAGGAGAATACATTTTAGTTTAAGATGTAGGAGAGTTATTTTGCAGAAGATCGATGACGAATATTTAGAAAAGCAGTCTGTGATATTATTTGTATTCTATATACTGTACTGTACACAGGATCACTCTTGAGGAGAAAAGACAATGCAGAAAGAACCATGTCTTGCAGAATATACCACCTAAGGAGTCTTTCTGCTGTGCCTTTTGCAATCGGATTTGTCTAT
The DNA here is from genome assembly GCF_001715985.3 of Manacus vitellinus. Lineage (NCBI taxonomy): Eukaryota > Metazoa > Chordata > Aves > Passeriformes > Pipridae > Manacus > Manacus vitellinus. Next base: position 15,775,059 of record NW_021938789.1, on the reverse strand, counting down.
CTCATATTGGCCTCGTAAGCCACCAGTGTGCCTGTAACAAATGTGGATAGAGCCTTCCCAAATCTTCATTCACAAAGCCTAGCCATGAATGAATGACATATTGTACTGTAGCATTACACTAGTTATTAACTCTTAAAAAATAATAATAATTTAAAAAGTTTTCTGCTTAAAATTCTGTGGAAACAAACAAAAAAAAAGATTCCATGATGAGGTTTAAGTGCCTTTATAGTGAATTAACATATCTTTAAAAGGACTCTAGCTGTGCTTCTGCAGAAATCCTCATAAACAAAGAATTTCTATCTATTTCTCACCTCTTTACCCCAGGAAGATGTCTTAAGAGCAAATTTCTTCACTGAAGGAGACAGAAGCAGAAAAAAACAGAAATGTGTAAAACATGCTCATTACTTGTAACAAAAATCATTAAATCATGCGAAAAAAATAAAGAGCACACTCCTAAAACTGCAAGCAAATGTAAAAAGAGAAAAAGCTGAGATTTGTTTTAAAATACTGTGATGCTCCTGTTCTGTATAGTCAATGTTGTTTCTTAGATGAAAGCTACATCGCTACCATAATGCAACATTAGTATCAAGTATAGGATGCTTCATCATTTCTACGTTGTAAAAAGGGTAATACCGTGGATGGTTATTCTTTGATTCCCCTATTAAGCTTAAGCAATGACATAATTTCATTTGATTTTCTGTTCTAAATCTATATGTAGGGTGACTTCTTAAATTAACTGATTGTTGTATTTTCTATTGTCTTTTGTACCAGACCTAAATCCCATCCTTTACCCCATGCCTGCACTCTTCTACAGCGTCTCCTTTGTCTCCACTTCTGAAGGCATGTGCTATTCAATTAAACTTGTATTTCTCTACTCTACATTGTCATGTTAGGGTTATAAATATCTCATTTTGAATAGAGTAGTAACTACTTGTTACTGTGGTTTATTTGAAACTTGTGTTCTAGCATACACAGATTATAAAAGTAAAATAAAAGAGTTATAGACAATGGGTTTCTTAGAAAAAAATGCTAATAGAGCTAAAGCTACATGAAAGTCGAGAAAAGTCTGGACAGAGCAAGTCTGAAAAACATCAGTAGTGACAACTTCAACTTCAGTACAAGGCTAACAATCCATTACTAGTAATATAGGGTTACATATTAAAATTAGGACAAAGAGAAAGAAAATCACAGTTAATATTTCCAAAAATAAAATCATGCAGTTAGATTGAGAGGAAAAAGAATTATATTGGTAAACTTTGCTTTTCATCAGAAATGAAATGTTTCAGGATTTATGTGAAGCACCTGAATGCAGAATGGCAACTTCTTGCTTCCATTTCTTACTGCAGGCTAGATTCCAGTATTCATGGGCTATTTGTGTATGTAGAAATACATTCACAGCAAGCATTCAAAAACATTCAAAGAGAATTGTCTATTCATTTCATCTGAATGTATAGCTGCTTATAACTGCAGTTTATTCAGGTAGTGATGAAAATCTTTTTGATTTGCATGCAGATAAATACAAGTCTACCCAACAAAACCTTCAGCAAGTTATGATCAGAATTTTATTGCATGTGATTAAGATAGGCTTGTTATTACTATAGTCAAATACTTGAAAAAGTTCAATATGACAAAGGCTGGAAAACCAGTGAGCCTCACAAATAAGTGAAAGTGACAGTGGATGGATTTTTGAGAAATAATGATGCTCATTTTGTGATCCAAAGTCAGGGTGGTTGTCTCTGAGGACATCAGTAAGCTACATCAGACACCAGCAACAGAATTTTCTAAAGTGTTTGTTTAGTGGTTGCTATTGAAATCAGCAAGACTGAACTGGACTAAACCCCACAACTAAATTAATCTCATTAATTTTTAAAATACCCAACAATTTCTGAAGTACATTATATAACCAACTATTTAGGTTCCTAATTTAGGCACACAGATTTCAAAATATTGGCTTATTTGACAATGAATAAGAATCATATTATAAAGGCTTGTTATGTCAGTTCAATTTTAATTTTTTTTTGCCTTTATTTTCTTTTTTACTTCAAAAGAGAATAGAATGTGTCATAACTTCAGATGAAAATAATTGGGAATAACAAAAATAATACACTAGTTCTTCTGAAAGCAATTTAGCATTTTGCTTGATACTTCAAATTCAATGGATGTGTTTGGTAGGCAGAAAGAAGTGAAGATACAGTGAAGGATAAAGAGAAAATATATGGAATTATAAGGAAAGAAATGAACAGAAGAATGAGAGGAAAGAAAAGCAGTTTGAGGAACACTGGCAATACAAAGATCAAGAAGCTAATTAACCAAGAAGAATTAAAAATAAGATGCCTTGATTCCTCCTTTGGGGGGCAGAAAAGTTCTTAATTCATACCTTTTTTAGACAATTGACAGTTGGTTAACAACCTGAAAGGCAGTATATAACCCAGCAGTCACAGAAGTCTCTCCAGGCTGCAGATTCCCTCTTTCACCACAAAAGGATTCTCCTGATTGAGTAAATCCCTGTTGCTGGCACACCACAGGGGTACTCAAATGCCACTGATCTATGGACCTCACTGCACAGTTGCACTGTCTTGTCAACATAGTACGAGGCAAGAGCTAGTGAGATTGACAGAGATTTACATGAGGAAAAGACTGAATCATAACAGCAAAAAATACTCCTAGGAAACAAGGGACATGGAGAACTCTCAAGTAATTCGACATGTCATACTCTGTTTTCAGGCCAAAGTAAATCTAGTAAAGACCAAATGGACAACCTAGATTTATAGCTCCAAGTTTAATTCTGTATGAATAACTCAATATGAATAATGTTATTCGACACCGTGCTCGCAATCTTGTTATGCTATATGATGTGGTTTATTCTCTACAGTGCAATACCAGAACACCAGCAAGTTTGACTACTTTTTGTTTAAATTGGAAAATTGGAAAATCTAGATCAAAATAATTGAAGTAGTAATGTTATTTTTGTAGCTTTACAGGTAAAAGACAGTGGGAGAAAATGGTAAATGCTGTATGTGTTAGTAGTAAACATCAATAACATTGATTTAGATTGACCTGCTGCTTGTAGTTTTATACCAGTCTTTCCACTCATGGTTAATCTAGAAAAACATAGATAAAATAGGAGGACATAGTAGGTTCCAAACACAGACTGACAATACTATTGTATCCCCAAATGCTTCTGAAAAAGCTTTGAAAAGCTCAAAAGAAAAAAAAAACAACAACCAAACAAAAACAATCAATAAAGATATTAGATGCTGTATTGGGAAAAAAAAGTGTTCCTGTCTCCTACGCGTCTAATAACTAATACATAGCAACAATATTTCCTTTAAAAGATCTGAAGCTTTTAAAAGTCACCACTATGCTTTTGTAAATGCTACTAGCTTCAGAAAAATTCCATTTATTTTTAACAGCTAAGAATTAGTATCTCTAGATTCCATTTTAAAGAATATTATAGTTATCTTAATTATTATTTATAATCATATATATATCTTTTAATGTTATGATTTAGGTATATTAAATGCCATTTTCATTTACACACTTTTGAAAATATTTTTAATCATCATACATAAAAGGCAAAAAATAATCCTCTGGACCAATACAAAAGTAGATTACAATTAAATATTGCACAACATTTGTTTTCATTTATGATTGCTATTTTGTCACTTGGTTTTGTTGCTGTTATTAAGACTAAAAGTAGAAGACTAAGTCTAGTTGAGGTTGTTAGACTATGAAATCGAGGCTATTAGGACATTTTCAGCAAGACTTTAAATTATGTGATTTTTATCATGTTCATATGAACACATTCTGTTACTCTTCTGCCAGAGTCCCCAGCTCTGTAGGACTATTCCATTATACTGCCCAACCAGGTTCTTTCAGATAGTCCACATGAGGGGCGTAATGTTTAATATCATATTTGCTTATGAAAGATAGTTGATGTTGCATGAGGCTTTCAAATTAGCAGAGCAATACAAACTGTATTGCATAACATAATACAAAATGTAAGTTACACTTAACAAAATACATAGCAATTGCAATAAACAGTTCAGTCACAACACTAACGCCATCCTCTTTATCGGTGCCTATAATATGCTCACCGTTACAAGGCTGGGCATCCCTACTCTCCAGAAAATACATGAGTTGAAGCCTATCACTCCCTTCAAAATACTTCTGCTTTTTCTCTAGTTTACATAATCTGTGTTGGGCTGAATCACATATTCATTCCTCCTTCCTGCCCCCCCATGCTTGTCCGACTAATTTAGGGCACACTTGCATTGTTTTAATGAACTCAGGGGGGAAACATTTACACCACCTGTTGAACCATGCCAGTGACCAGAGTGCTGAGATATAATCAGCCTCTTTACAACAGCTGTGGGCAGTTATAGCCTGCATTATTCCTAGAGCTTTACAGGCTCATCTCCCTTGCCATTCTCCTCTGAGCATTTTTCCATTGTAGGGATTTATTGGTCAGTCACATCTTCCTTTTCAAAATATTTTGAAGTCAGGAACTGAAATTTTTATTAAGAGGGCAAGCTTAAAGGAATGCTCTTTGTGCTTGAAGTAAGAAGTGATGAGATTTGAAGTTAAGTCAGAGTGATAGATGAGGAAAAAATGTAAAACCTCTTAATATACTTAGTATTGGAAACTTATTTTTATTAGTATTTTTATTTTGAGAGAAAACTGTATCAAATAGACCTTCAAGTTAGATCTCTTAAACTGTCTTAATATCTCTCTGGTTTTAACTGAAGAGTGAGTCTTGTAGCAAGCATTATCAGTATCAGCATTGTTGGTAGGTTATGATGCTGTGTTGCACATTCAAAACAATTGAAGCAGTTACAGCAAAAGAGAATTTTTAGACATTAAAATCTATTCCTCTGAGGAGCAGGATACATTGCACTATTAGTGAACTATATTTTTCATCAAACTATACACCTCAGAAGTAAATTTCTGAGATATGAAATGATGAATGTTTCCAGAAAATTGACTATAAACACATTTTTTCTAAGTAGAGATATTATGAACATTTCCACTTTGAAAATATTTAGAAGGCATTTAGATGCTTGGGACTCACAAAATTCATTGTGAATTTTTGTATTTCACAGACAAGTTGTCTTTGAAATATTTCACTCTTTTCCTTTTCTATCTAACATCCACTGTGTACTGTGTTATTTCTGTATTGTTTATGATTCCAGTAATTTGAATTTCTTTTAAAATGCATGTAACATACATACAATATGTGTAAGCATAATTCCCCATTTAATTTATGTGTTCAGCTCATAATTACATAAACAAACAAACAGAAAGAAACAGAAAAACCCGGACTATTTTGTCATCCTATTTTGTGGATACTTTGTCTGGTGAGCTATTAAGAGTATTCCTTATGTTCACTTCTTCATGGTAAACTAAGAGCTTTATTAATCCTACATTCAATGTTATTTGTCTAAATAATGACTGAAACATTCCAACTGAAAAGGGTAACTCATAACTGCATATAGAAATAGAATAGCAAAACCAAAACATGCAGAGACTACAGCATGAAATAAATATAAAACTTGAAAAATATATAGATACTGAATCACAGGAGGTTCCATATGAACATCAGGAAACAGTGTTTAAAAGCACTGTCACCAGTTGCCTATAGAGGTTGCAGAATCTTATATGGTAGAGAAGTAGAGGTTGTACAGTGTGGAGATCCTTGGAAGATACACAAAAGCCATTTGGACGTGGTCCTGGGTAAACTATTGCAACTGACCCTACCTGTGCAAGGGGAATAGACTAGATGATCAACAGATGTTCCTTCCAAAATCAACCATTCCTTGATTCTGTATATTTCCTTTTAGCTATAATTTATAACAGGAGGGGAAGGCAATGATTTTGACGTTAACAAAGCTCTAAGGAACCTGATAGGAAAGATTACAACAATCTGTTAAATCTATGTAGAAGTGATTTTACTAGTAAACAGTGAGCTAACTTAGATTATTGTTTTCCCTGTCTTATGCTTTGTGCTCCAGAGTTTTTAAATATATTACTCAGTCTTGTTATTTTGTTTATGATATTCCACTGGGACAGATTTTGAGGTGTTTCAGGTTACAGTTATCACTCTACAGAAGACATTCAATTCCATTTCCTTATCCCAAACTCTATACTGTGATGTGCAGTCCCCTTTTCAGTTCCTAGCTGAGTCCCTTATTTATGGAGAGGAATGAATATCTAAAGACTGAAATAACGCCAGAAGAAATTTTCACTGTCAGGAGTTGTATATACAAAACTGTAGGTAAGTCATTCAGTGGATACAGTGACCCCTCTGTGTTGGGTCCCTCTGACATCAGGAAAAAAACATAACTTCTGGTACAGTTAAATTGTTATGCCTTCAATTATCTGTGTCTCCATTAATTAAGTTATATCTACTGTTGCTTTAGAGCTCTTTTTATACTGCAAGTAGAGAGAAGCATCTAACCTATATGAATATCAAAATCCTGCAGCTGGCAGGAAAAGCTGGAGTTATGTTAGTAGATATTTATTTGTCATAGGAAGAGTTAGATTTATCTATAAAGAAAAACATGTGATAACTATTTGTATATGACCTATCACATCAGCTTTTTTATAACGAATTGAAGTGTTATATTTTCTTCTTTCGCATATTATTCAGAATCATGTCACTAAGACAAGGAATCTATAACATTCAAAACTCTTTTCAGAAGATCTGAAATGAGACTGAAATTATATGGAAGCTGTAAACCAAATTTAGAGATAATTTTTTGTTAACATTAAGATAAACTCTTATACATTTGGAACTCTTCAATATAGAAATCGTCTTTAGAACCTAACAAACATTTGCATGGACCATAAAGAAAATTCAGATAATTATGACTGAAATATAAAGCCGCATCTGTGAGCAAAAAGCAGTTCGTTCAAATGCTTTTGGTGTTAACAAATTTTTCAAGGGTTCTTAGGAAGCCTAATCAATTTACTGCCACTGAAACGCAACAATTGTTCAACAAATCACATCAGTCCTGCCTTAGGCCAGTAATAAAGATAAATAAGTTCTCCAACTAAAATAGCAAGGATGATTTAAGAGTTCAAAAGGTAGATGTCCCAACATGAATTTGGCCAGAAGACTAGAGTTAATAATCTATATTTCAGTACTCTAGTATCTTAAAAAAGGTTTCTTGTTACATTTGAAAAATATCACCCCCAGCAAGAATTTCTCATGTTAGAAATATCAGTAGAAATTTTGTAGAAAATAGCCTGAGTGAAAAAGAGAGGAAAAAATATGTAAGACGTGAAAGATAATAAAAAACAGTTCACACTGTATACTACAGTTCACACTATGTATATTACCACATAGTAGATACCATTTCTGTAATAGCACATTCTAATACATTTCTCAACAGTTTTTTAGTTAATACAGTAGAATAACTATGAAAATATGATGCACTGTCTTACATCATTCTGTTTATTCAACAGGATAACAGATTACCCCTTGCGGTTTCTCTTTCCCAGATATAACAACATGTTTTTCTGTCTAAACTCAGATACCGTCTCTTTCAGATGGTCTAGCTGAGTGACATTATTATTTAAACAGAAATAATTTATTTACAATTTATAATACATTTTGATGATTGCTGTTTCTATTTGTTTTGGAGAAGGACCAATAAACCTGACACCTGATCTTTTTTAACTCTAAGAAAAATAGTTACTCCTTGTTTTGAAATGAAACAAAAAATAAACTACCTCAGAATTTTTAAAAATATACAGAAATAATATTTCATAATATATTGGAACTTATGAAGCTAAAACCACATCAGATTAAAATTGATTAATGTTCTGATATCCTAGCAACCAACTGAATAAAAATGGGGAAGAGAAAAAAACTCATAGTGCTATGCTTGAGGAAAAATAAAAAAAAAAAGACTGACATTTAAGCTTGCATGTATGGGAAAAAAACAAGAAATTGAATTAATTACCTAAATTTTATAATTTGGCAGCACTGCTAGAGAATGCACTGTCAGCCTACTCTGCACACAGAGTACCTCTGTATGGTGCATTAGCATAAGCAAACTTATTTTGAGCATATTAGAATTACTGGGCATCTAACAGTGAAGAAAATATGGGCAGAAATATGGGATTCATGACCTTCATTAACTCATACACTTTACTAACAGTTAAAAAAAGTCAATGAATATTAAGCAGTTAATTTCTTTTCCCTTTAAAGTAAAGGATGTTTGTAGTATTTAAAAACATGTATGATGAAAGTTGTGTGACAATCTGTTTAGTGCATAAAAAAAAATTAAACATGGAATTTACCAGGAAGCATTATAATTGTAGTTGAGAAACTATTTCAGCCATTAGATCTTCAGAATTATAGCAAGAATAATTTTCCTGGATTTATATACAATTTTATTATCCTAATACATGTGACAGCAGAGATTCTATAAGGTTATGGATATTAATATCAGGATTATTTCAAAATAATAAATTATTTCAAAATAATAGGACATTAAGAACAACATCTATACAGGCAAACAGCAATTTTGCTTTGATTCCTTACAAAACATTGCAGAGTCGTAGCAGGAGTATACTAAGGGGCTACAGAGCAAAAAACTTATAAGTTAGGAAAAGCTATGATTAATATAACCTAGGTACATTAATAATAAGACCTGCCTGTGTATGTGCACACCTCCTGATACTATTTTACTTATGACACACCATTTACACCATGAATTCCCTGATCCACTAAGTTTACACAACATCACTCTGAGAATAAATCCCAGTTGTCAGAGGAAAATAATTCATGCTGGATTTGGCAGCCTGAGAGAGGGGAGAGCTCCTTACCCCCATGTTCAACCTGTAGTGAGGGTGAAAATGTGTTCCCAGAAGACACATACACACACAGAACATGTATATACCACACATACATATATACTCATATGCAGGGCTGGCCATGCAGATTCCAGAGACACACACAACATTCATGTGAACACAGCCAGCACCAATGGGCTTATCCTGCTTTCTGGTTGAGCAGGACAGAATTTGTTAGCGGAAATAAATACACATACATATAGCACTGATCCCTACAGCACCTGAGTTCAGACATCAGTGGCTATCCCTAAGTCCCAGTCTCCCCAGTTGCCGGTATCTGGATTTACAAAGCCACAGCCCTACTCCATTCATGGCTACAGATCATTTCACTCACATGCATACACACACAGAGGTGGCCAGGAGTTCTCTGGTCTTATAGCCAGCACACTGTGCTCTTGCCCTTAAAGACACAGAGATGCTTTCACACCCCGAGCAGGTCTGTAGAGGGCCTTCTTGGTCCCAGGATGCTTCACCTTTACAGTGGATAACCTGGATTGATGACATTTGCACCCCAACACTCACTTCAGTTCCTATACCAGAGATCCTCATACATACAATTACAGAACATCCTGAGTTGGATGGGACCCACAAGAATCATCAAAGTCCAACTACTGGGCCTGCAAAGGACAACCTCAAGAATCACACCTCGTGTCTGCAAGTGTTATCCAAAGTCTTCTTGAACTCTAACAGGCTTAGTGTGGTGACAACTTCCCTGGGGAGCCTGTTCCAGTGCCCAAACACCCTCTGGGTAGAGGACTATTTTCTAATATCCAACCTAAAGCTCCTCTGGCACAACTTCAGGCTGCTCACTTGGGTTCTGTCACTGGTCACCACAGAGAAGAGATCAGTGTCTGCCCCTCCTCTTCTCCTTGTGAAGAAGTAGACTGCAATGAAGTCTCTCCTCAATCTTCTCTTGTCCAGGCTGAACAAACGAAGTGACCTCAGCTGCTCCTTGTATGGTTTCCTTTTAAACCCTTCACCATCTTCATGGCCATCCTTAAGATGATCTCTAATAGTTTTATATCCTTATATGGTGGTGCCCAAAATTGCACACAACATTCAAGGTGAGACCATACCAGTCAGAGCAGAGTGGGACAATCCACCCCCTTGACTGACTGGTAATGCTTTGCCTGATGCCCCCCAGGACACAGTTGGCCCTACTGGCTCCCTGGGCACTGCTGACTCATATTCCACTTGCCATCAACCAGGATCCCTTAATCCGTATCCATGTCACTGCTCTCCAGCATCTCCTTCCCCATACATACCCTGAATGTATGTACATTCGGGGTTCCCCTGTCTCAGGTGCAGAATTTGGCTCTTGCCCCTGTTAAACTTCATACATGCACACACACAATAGAGACCCTTACCAGAACATAACTGAAGCTGGATGTTAATAAACAGCAAGGACAGACCACAGGGATTCGAGTTCATGGCATGGCCAGACCAGCATACTGACCAGATTCCACTTACTTGAGAATGGACAATTTTATTCCCTTATCCTTCTCACACTTAGTCCTCCGTTAATCACAAAAATCCTTCCCCTTTCCCACTTTTGATTTCTCCTCTAAATACCTCATGAAAAATTCCATGGAATCCCAAAGTGCTGTTCACCCGCATCCCACAGTGTTTCCTACATCTTAAAGCAGCAAATCCCCTTAATCTGAAAGGTGATCAGGAGAGCTGGTTCTATTGATGGGTTTCATGCCTCGAAAATGGGGCTGATGACAGGGCCTGGCTCCTTCCTCAGATCTTTAATTTGACTTCCTGCATGACATTGTACCTCTGTGCTCCTTTGGTCTTGTGGAAATGGGCCTTTGATGGGCTGATGGCTCTTCTGTGCTGTGACAGGGAGCTGTTAGGCAGGGTATGATTTGCATGATCTTCCCCGCAGCCTGCCGTTGTCTCTCTGTGCTTCCTTGTGAGTGTGCAGATGAGCTTTTACCACATATCCTAAACCTGGTCACATAAGGGAGACTGCTCTCTACAGGACTCCTGCTTCAATTTTTCTAAAAATTGGAAGGCATTAAATAAGTGAGGCAGAGACCCGTAGGAAGAAAAAGGACAGATTCATGGAGAAGGCAGCTCAGAAGTGCCCAGAGAAATGATCTCAAATCAGATCTCTGCTTCACCTTTCCCATGTAAATGTGGATCAGTCACTTAAAGCACATTTTCACAGGCAGACAATGATTATGTATTCTTCATTTTCTGGGTGACTGACTTTATTCCCTCTGGTCTGATTTGCAAAACAACTGGGTACTCCTAAGTGCAGCATAAGCTAGTTAGAGAAGTGCTTTGAATATATAAAATGTAATATTCAATTATGTTCTCTAAAAATCAGGTCCAGGTTATGTGAAATTGGGCACATAAAATTAGTGGCTCTTTTTGACCTTATTATCTCAGTGTCTTTTTTCTCAACCTGTGTTCTATTAATGATAATAGAACATAATAATAACGATATCCTTCATTATATAATGGTGCTACAAAAATCAGTTTATGTTGGGGAAGTTGCCAGTTACTATTACTATTGATGTTACCATATGAAAACAAAACATTTTGTAATAGAATGAAATATCATGGAAATATAAGACGTATATTTACGTATCTTTACGTATCTTTTCTTATCCTTCATTTTTTAATGCAACAGATATTATTTATGCTATATCATTTGAGGGATTCCCCTTACTAAGAGATCTCAGGATATGGTATATGGTCTGTCACACATATGTGCCAGTTCTACTTTAGCAAGGCTCTTTACTAGGATGGAAGCGTGATTTTAAATACATTTATGACCCAGGTCAGATGAATGTCTATGTGTTGCTGCATCACATCTTAGCAAATGTTGCTTCAATGAATAGCACATGAAAGTTGGTGAACAATAGTTTTGTACTCAGAGAAAGTTTAGAGTATTGTAGAAACACACTTATAGAGGAAATAGTTTTCTACTCTGTAAGCACCATGTATTCCACATTCTAGCAAAGTATTTGTTTATAATGGGACTCTAACGTAATACAGAACACTGTTTCAATGCATCTGCATAACACAATAAGATTAATGCTGTAATATCATTTATTTTGGTTATTCAGCTCTGCAAACTTGATAAGTTTAAAGTTTTCCTACTGCTAATAAATAAAGATGCATAAGATTCTTGTTAAGACTCTGGATTGAATATGTTGTAATCTGCTGTTGAAAAAATGTCAGCTTTCAGAAAAAGAGACAAATGCTAAAAAAATTGTCAATGCTCGTCTGACACCGACTTTATGTGAATGAAATGAACAAATATTCAGTTGATTTTTATGTACTTGAGACTTGATAACAATGAAAACCAATGAGTCATATATAATGACAAGAAAAATAAGGATAGAGAGAAATATAAGTTTAATATTGAAAATGTACTTTTAAATTTTTGTTTAAGTGGAAATTATTTTGTATAGAATCTGTGTAGAATGTGATTTTATTATTATCTTTGAACTATGTTACAAAATAATTTAGGACAGATTAAAATCACTTACTATGATCAGTATTGAAAGATGAAGTATTATTGGAAGCCTATTTTTAAACTTAGAGAATTATTTAATTTGCATTCTAATCTTCATTTTTTTTCAAACGTATCAAAGAATACCTATACTTTCTTTAATTCATATTGTGCTTCTCTGGAATAAGGAAATTAATCAACTTTGGTCAGCTATGATCTTCCAGAAATATAAGCAAAAGTTTTTGACCTGCAATAGGAGGAAAAAAAATTAAAAAAAATAAATTAAATACACATCAAACATACAATAAATGGTAGTTTTCATGTACTATTGGTGCCATAAAATGTACAGTACAGAGTCATCCTTTAGTGTTGTAATGATAAGTAAGAAGGCTCAAAGAGGGGTTTCTTTGTCTTGTATTATTTTGACGATGCAGGGTAAGGTCCAAGGGGTTTTTATCACTTATTTTTGCTGTCCATTTCTATTTATTTAGGAGGTATATTTGAGACATGTATGAGGTAACATTTGGTAGCCAGTAAATAGTGAAAAATTCTTTAGAAAACATAATCTTTTTCAAAGTGCTGCTCAGTGCTTTATGATGAATTTATGAAAAAATCTTTCCTTAGGCATGGAAATTCCTGTTCTTTTCAACTTAATTTCATGCAAGAGTCATTCATAACAAAGACTAAGTTCAACCTCTCAGTGAGTCACTGTATTATCTCCCATAATTCTTGCTTTACTCTGTCCAGTTCTATTAGTCCCATCCCAGTTCTCTTTTAAAAATTGCTTACCCTTTGTGTTGTGTAAGTCCTACGTATTTCAGCAAAAATTTGTTCCATGGCTTTGCCATTTAATTTATACTCTCTTGATAAATAACAATAAATACACGTATGATGTTATTAAACATTAACCAGAGTTCTCAGCACTTATTGTGCCTGTAATAAAATAAGTGATGGTACTTATTTTAGTGAAAATAAGTCAATCTACTTTGATTCATAACAAAAACATCTGAACTGTCACTTTTACTTAGTTGAGTCATGTTGTCTAGGAAACAAGGATGACCTTCTCGGGAGAGAAAAAATATCTTACGTTTACAAGGATTTCAGTTCATCTGTATTTGTTTTCCTTAAAAGAGCCTAATTTTAATCCCTACAGAATGCAGCAATATCGATTAAACTTCTAAAGTCAATTTGCATCAGATACGAGAAATAAATTCTTAATGATTTACAAGCATCTTACAGTGCTTGTTTTACAATTGATCAAGAGAAGTAAAGCCTTTATGTCACCTACTTTAAAAACCATTTCTGTCCACAAACACTAGTAATGCTTGAATTTTAATTTTTCTATTTCCCAGAGTTTTTATACTCCTTTAAAGTATGTCTGTAAAGAGGTTGTCATTGTGCCCTGCATCTTATGAGCCATCCTTGTAGCCTATGAACTTGGAAGCCTTGCTTGTAACTGAAAATTACATACTACTTGATGAGTGAGGTGGGCAGATTGTGGAACACACACTAAGCTTATGCAACAATAAAATAGTAATAAGTAATAATGTAATAAAAAGTAATAAAATTCTATGTAAATTCAATACTTTCATATTACTGAAACTCCCAGAAAACAGACTTTGTTCTCCAAGCTTTTCCCTTTTAGCTGAGTAAAAAAATAGATGTAAGAACAAAGATGGTGCAAACAACAGGTGCCATGGCCAAGGACTATCATGTCACTTCTGTAGCTGTTCTTCATCAGAATACAAGGTAGATACTTCTATTCAGTCTTTGACCTAAATTACTCTAGTTATAAACACTAATAGTGCTGGAACTAGCTTTGAATTTATCCCTACGTGTTTGCAAGAGTAAAAGTTATGCTGCCACAGCTGGCTAGAATAACTACTTAATGACTCAGTCATATCTTCAGTCTGAGTATGTCAGCTTCAGTTATGATCAGGAAAAATGCCTAACACTAAGCTCAATTAGCAGAGTTAACTAACAGCTTTTCATCTGGCACCCTCTGTGGACCATCTCAAATTTTAAAGGTTGCCTATGCAGAAAAAAACCCAGGACAATAAACAAGAACTGAACTATTAAGAGGACAAATCTAAAACCTTTGATTCCATATGATTCTCAAGAAGACCAGCACATTAAAAGAAATATTTGGTTGTGATATTGTTAGCATTAGCAACTGATGTGGAAAACAGATTTTTTTGAGACAAAAATACCAAGTGAAAATAAATTAATAGTGGAAGTAGATTTAGATTAATCTATAAAAATGTAGAAGAGTGAAAACTTCAGAATGTTTTCTCTCTGACCTAAGGAAATGCTTAAATATGTAAAATACTGATTTTCTATATCTGTGTCCTGATAGCATCCTGGGACAAAACCTGTGCATGTTATATTCCCTTTCATGTTTTTTTTTCCTCTAGAAAAGCTGGTGCACAAATTTCTCTGTTTGAAATAAGAAAAATGGGAATAGAAGAAATTGGAATAAGGGCAATGGGTATCACTCTTCCCTTTCCCAAGTTACCTTGAAGTCCCAAAATAACACAAAACATCAGGCATTGATTTCATTTTAGTATGAACTCTATTAGGTTTCATAACTTGGAAATCCCAATCTCACAGTTTGGACACAAAATTTACGTGAAGTCTATATCCTGTTGGAAAGAAAGTTCAACTCCGTTACAGGTCATCCGATAGCTCTGTGAAACTGCTGACTAACACCAGAGAGTTGGTTGCTGTATTCATTTGACCATTATGAAGTTTTTCTTGAGGAAGTGGTATGAAGAAGTTATAAAAAATCAACTCCAGTTATGAAAATTAAATTACTTCAGTCATGGTAATTTACTTTCTGGAAGGGAATATTTCTCAGCTTCTCTTCACAGTATTGAACAGCATCCAGATAATCTACACAGTGTGAATAGTGGTTAGAGTTTAGATTGAAGAGTATGACAAAATATGTATGAACAGGCATCATGAGATATCAGTATGATCTGACATTATATAAAACAGATTCATTATTTTCATGATTATAGAATCATAGAATCATTAAGTTTGGAAAAGACCTCCAAAATCATCAGGTCCAACTTTTGACCAAATAACATTCTTATTTCTTTAATATAATATCTTTGTAACCTGTATTTTAGACCTGCATTACCTTTGTTTCTATCTTCCTATAATCTCTTTAGCTTGTCTGCTGTTCTCAGTTAACCCTGTAGGCAGCTCAACCCTACAAAGCCTTTCACTCAGTCCCCTTCAGTGTTATAGGAAGAGAATCAGAAGGGCAAAAAGAAAAAAAACTTGAGTATTGAGATGAAACACTTTAACAGGTAAAGCAAAGACTGTGTGTTCATTCACTACTTCCTGTTGGAAGGCAGATGCTCAGACATTTCCAGGGAAGCAGGACATCATCATGCCTAAAAGTTTTGAAGATAGATGCCATAATTCTGCACATCCCTCCACTGACTCATTCTTTCCTCAAGCTAAACACACCATATACGGTATGGAATATCCCTTAGGTCAGTTGGGGTCAGCTGTCCCAGCTGTGTCATCTCCCAACTCCTTGTTCATTCCCAGCCTCCTTGCTGTTGGGGAGGGATGAGAAGCAGAGATGACCTTGACTCTGTGCAAGAGCTGCTCAGCAATAACATTGATTGTGTTGTCAATACTATTTACAGCATAATTATAAAAAATAGCCCTGTACAAAATACTATGAAGAAAATGAACTCTATCCCAGCCTAAACCAGTAGAACTACTCTCAGTCTAGATTTCCTTTCCAATGCACTTTTGTCACCTATGGAACCAGGTGTATATCTACGTGTGTGTGTGTGTTCATACATACTGTATATGTTCACATGTGGAAATACTACAAATGTTTAAACACCCAAACTTCTCTCTGTTCATTAAAATATCAATGTTTACATTACAAACAGCATATTACTTTAATCAATATGGTTGTTACTCAGTCTCTTGCAGTTAATGTTTCTGTTGTATTTTCCGTTCCTCTACCTTCACCCATTTGATTTTCCTTTTCCTGTGTACCTGTCCAAACATATGTACTCCTCCATACATTTTGTCTCCTCCAAACCTTTCTCTTCTTTTTTCCTCTTATCTCTTTATTTGTCATGCTATCTGACTGTCAGAGACATGTTTTTCAGATTTTGATATAGATTAATATCTTCATTATGATTGTGTCTTTGTTGCTAGTACTTCAAGTAATGTCATAAAAATACTATGATGAGATTTATTTCAGCTAAAACTTGGAACAAATATTGCTTGCCTTTGAAAATGATGTTCTATATTTCTGGTTTCATCATTCTGAACCTTCAGTTCAGACAAGCATTTCAAATTGATTGGTTTTGAACAATAACAAAAAGAAAATATATATACTAATGATTCATAGTTCAGTAAGCTGGCCTTAAAAAGATTGTTTCAGGGTGACCTCTGATTTTTCACACACAATTAGCTAGCAAACAGAAAATATAATGAAAGAACTTACAGGAATTCTAACTTTTAAGCCCATTATTTTTCTTTCTGCAGTCACAAAATCATTATTATTGTTTGCAAAACAGTGTGTATGAGGAAGCAGCTTTTTGATCATAAACATTTTTAATATATTTGATACATTTCTCTCTTCAGCATCTTTTGCTGAAAACAGTTGTTTTTACTGCTCTACTACAAATAATGTTTTTCCTAAGCGAATCTCTAGCTAATAAGAAGAGAAACCCAATTTTAACTGAGTAATTATGCTAAATAGTAAAAGGAATTTTTACACTAATAATAATCCATTCATAAGAAAGACTTATGCAACTATACACCTTAGATTAATAAAAATTATTTTTTTCAAAGACTTGCTTATATGTTTAACTATCATCTTTTCTTTTAAACTCCTTCCTTAATTATGAAGCTACTGTGGACTTTAAGAAATATAGCCTTAAAGTTTTACTCCATTAACTTTTATAGAGCTAAAGACATTGAAGATTGTAACTTATGTACTTTTGTCTCACGAAGTGCACTTGAAACTGCAATAAACAGGTGACTAAAATTTGTCCCAGTTTGAAAGAGTTTGTAATTATCAGTACAAATATACCCCTATAAATGGGACGTACTTTATTTATTTTACTTCTAGATCTCCATAGTTTATTTCACTATTAAAATAAACCTCAATAGGAGCTTATATGAAACTTTCTTTTTACATATGTGTGACCAGAGTCACTAATTTTTATCTCAATAAGCACCTTAATTTCTATGAGTGTTTGCATTGGCTTAGCATAGTAGAAGTATTTTTGTTGAAAGAAAGTTTACTTTTCATCTTGATGTGTTGTTTGTTAAGGAACAAATAAAAAATCAGTGAGTATCTAGTGATTCTGAACGATGTTGGTATGATAGCCTGAAAAGTCTCTGTAGTTTGCATGATGTATTCCCATTTAACATCAGTCTAGCAATGTAGGGAAAATAAATATCTTAAAAATTCTTTTTTTTTTTATTAATTTGACTCAGAAATTATGTACATATCCATAATAAGGCAAGAAAATTAAAATATTGAGGATCAACTGGTTACAAGTATTAAGTAATAATAAATAACAATAATTAATAAGAATTTCAAAAGCATCATGGAATAAGTGTCTTTGAAAGAACGGCAATGGAGAGAAATATAATTGCAGTCTTTTTTCATGTCAAAGTACTAGTGAAAAAAGACAAGATGATAGCAGAAAAATTAATTTAATTCTTCATACTGAAGTATACTGTGGAAAAACTAAGGTATATTCCTGCATCAAAACCTTCATAAGAAATTGATCTGAAATGACATGATAAAGCTTTATATCAGTTTGATACAGTGAGAAATAATAAGATGCTGGAATTTAGATATGAAACTTCTGAATGAGTTCATATGTGCAATATGTTGAGTGAATCAGCCTCCACATTAGAAACAAGAGAAGTGCCAACAGTGACAACAAAATAAAGAGGAACATGTAAGCAAGTCACACATAGGTATATTGTGACTCAAAGATCTCTTAAAGTTTTTCAGAGGAGTCAATGAACTGATATAGGTATCCAGGTATCCTTCAAAGGATTTTTCCTAGTTTCTTTTAGGTGTTATAAGGTGAAAGGAGAGATAGCCTTATAAATTACTAATGTCAGTGAAATGTAGAAATGAAGGGTGACCATAAGGATCAGTTTTCACGATGGTAACCAATGGAAC
Organism: Manacus vitellinus; assembly: GCF_001715985.3. Lineage (NCBI taxonomy): Eukaryota > Metazoa > Chordata > Aves > Passeriformes > Pipridae > Manacus > Manacus vitellinus. The sequence continues at coordinate 15,756,538 of NW_021938789.1, read as the reverse complement.
CTCTTACAAATCAGTCATGGAATTAGGATTGTTATAGAAATTTATAAACCATCTATAATAAGTACGGATAGTGAACTATGCTACCAATGTAAAGTATATGGGGCTCTACAAAGATAAAATGAATAGAGGAGAGTTAGAGCAGGATCTCACATATGAGTAATTGCTCAGTGAAACAGCAGATGAAATTCCACGTTCTGAGGTAAAGCATGAAAAGAAAGAAAAAAACCCCAGACTTGATCTGTGCATACAGCAGCTGGCATGAATTTAGGTATTTCTCAATCAAAATACCGTTAAGTCATTGCAGATAGATTATTGAAATATGCACCTCAATGTCCAGGTGCAGTCAAACACAAGTAAAGTTACGAAAATTAAAAAGGAAAATTTAAAAAAAAAAAAAAAGTACTCAGGAGCAGTGTGGGACATTTAAACATGGTAAGACCAAAACAAACAGTCTCCTGGCAAGGTGGTGACTAAGGTGAGTCCAGGGGTGAGGGTTAGATTGAGTTGTACAGGGAAGTCCACAAAACCAGGGACACCCAAGTAGCAGCCCTGAGCCCTGTCCGGACCTGGAAGCTCTTGAGAGGCAATCAGATGAGGAGTTGGTGTAGCTACGAGCAGGCAGATTTAAATGGCTCCAGGGAGCATGAAGAACAGAGTAGGAACACAGGACACAGCACAGCAGTTTGCTCAGCAGTTCCTGTGGGGAGGGTGCCGTAATCCGCAAGTAGGTCCACAATTCAGGTAAATGCTAAGTGCTCCAGGTCTCTGCCGTAATGGTGGGCACTTAGAGCCAAAACCAATGTGACTTCTGGGACAGCCCCTGAGAAGTCTGATGCTTCCACTCGGATGGAACCAGGAAGGAAGGAGACTTAAGTACAAGTGGTAGCTTGCAATGGAAGCCCATGTTGGAGCAGGTTTGCTGACAGGAGTTGTGACCCCATGGGGAACCCACACCAGAACATTCTGTTCCTGAAGGACTGCACCCTGTGGAAGGGACCTGCACTGGAGTGGTTCATGAAGAATTGTAGCCCATGGGAAGGATTCAATTTGAAGAAGTTCATGGAGTACTGTCTCTCATGGAAGGGACCCTGGGCTGGAGCACGGGAAGGAGTCCTTCCCCTGAGGAGGAAGCAGTGGTAGAAACAATGTGTGATAATCTAGTTGTAAACCCCATTCCCATCTCCCTGCACCACTGAAGGGAAAAAGATACAGAATGAGGAATACTTTTAAGCCCAGGAAGGAGGAAGGAGTGGGGAAAAGGGGTTTTTAAGATTTGGTTTTACTGCTCATTATCATGCTCTGATTTGATTGGTAAAAAATTTAATTGATTTTCCCAAGTGTTTTGCCCATGATGGTAATCATTCCCTGTCCTTATCTCAACCTATGAAACTTTCGTGATATTTTCTCTTCCCTGTCCAGTTGAGGAGAGGAGTTGTAGAGTGTCTTTGTTCAGAACCTGGTATCCAGCCAATATCAAACCACAACACAAAGACAAAAATGTTGTCCGTCTAATCCGGAAAACTGCACTCAAAGGGTACTTATAGTTATCCATGTTCCTAATTTCCACACACAATCCCCTTGCACAGTTTTCAGGCCCATGTGAACATCCTTCTTCAACTTCTAATATGCAAAAAGTCAGTTTAAACAAGTAAGAAGCTTGCTTTTCTTTTTTTTTTGGTGAGGGAGGGGAGGGAAAGGTTGAGAATAGAAGATTGTTTTCAAGATCTTTTTAAAACTTACCTTAATGTGGAAAACATATATGTAACTTTGTGGCGACTTTTTTTCTATAGTGAATCAGGGAGAAGTGGCAGCTTCCCAAGCATACCCATTAAGTTATGTTGGTTTGATGTATATCTAATCATCATTTATAATAGACAGGTAACAGCTGAGAGCTGTAGTTCTTGTGCAGACTCACACCACATAATTACATATGTTATAGGTTGCTGCAAAGTGTCACAAATGTCTGCAGTCATGCACTCAGTGTTGAGATTTAACATAATGGATTTGATTTTTTTTTCCTTTTGAGGAGAAATGCAAAGAAAATATGCAAGTGATAAATATGTGAACAAGTTAAGCCAGCAGCAGCTGCATTCAGTTAATTAGGATCAGAAAGGAGTGTTTGTGGCCTCAACTGGTGTTTTTGATAAAGAGAGTGCTGTTTCTCAAAGTGGAAAACCACTTTGAACAGTCTACATGATGGCATGTGTTCTTCTATTGTGGCTGAACACAGTCACCACATGATGTGAGGTGAATGTGTGGGATCAAGACCCTGGTTTAGGACAATCCTGGGAATTTTGGTTAACTAAAAGACAAACACCAGGTGCTGTTTACAAAAGAACCCTAATAAAAGGGAAAGCCGGAAAGATCGGCAGACAAGTCCTGAAATTGAACTCCGTGTGCAGCCTCATTTCTTTCAGCGCCCATATTCGCCATAGATAAATGAGGCAGAGCTAACTACAATTTTTTCAGTAGTTTCTCACCATATGCAAAGCTGTTCTAAGTCTTTTCCAGTTTTGGACATCCACAGCCTCCAACAGTTTCACTGTTACCCTCCTACGTATCATTGCATACATATCAGATATCACATTGAATTTCATGCATTCACAGGGAAATTTTAAAAAATAAAAACTGGTTTCATTTCAGAACTGCTAAAATACCCAATCCTTGCCAATCCACCCAACTTTATATTGATACTCAAAAATGGTAAACAATTGCAACAGTTGCATTTCTCAATCTCTGATGCTGGCCTTTTTATGAGCTTTTTGGAAAAGACATCTTCTTTACTGTATTTCTTAGTTGTATCACTGAATATAATCCTCAGATTCTATTGCAGGTCTTATGACAGTACTTCACAACGATAGTAGCTATCTGAAGTGTGTCTCAAACTCACACATATAAGGTATAAGGTAGCTCTTAGACAAATAGGTAACCACACCAATTGTTATAATGTGATATCTATTTCACGAGTTTGTACTATGCTGTTGGGAACTAGGGGAACTACCATGAGACCTTCAAGATGCAGTCATTATCACCTTATATAAGAAGAAAGGAATTAAATCAGACTGCTCAAATTACCGTGGTATTACTCTGCTCTCCATTGCTGGCAAAATCCTGGAAAGAATATTCTTGAACAGACTAATACCCGCTATAGCAGAAGAACTTCTACCTGAAAGCCAGTGTGGTTTCAGAGCCAACAGGAGCACCACAGACATGGTATTTGTTCTCAGACAACTGCAAGAGAAGTGTAGGGAACAGAACAAAGGTCTCTATGTAACCTTTATCGACCTCACCAAGGCTTTCGATACTGTGAGCAGAAAAGGTCTATGGTAGATTTTGGAACGTTTAGGTTGTCCCCCCAAGTTCCTTAAAATGATCATCTCACTCCATGAGGATCAGCACGGCCAAGTCAGATATGGCAATGCACTTTCTGAGCCCTTTCTAATAACTAATGGTGTGAAACAAGGCTGTGTTCTCGCACCAACCCTATTCACAGTCTTTTTCAGCATGATGCTCCAAAGGGCCACAGCAGACCTTGATGATCAGGATGGTATCTACATTTGATACCATACTGATGAAAGCCTATTCAACCTAAGGCAGTTGAAGGCCCACACCAAGACCTTAAACCATCTTGTCTGGGAGCTGCTTCATGCTGATGACGCCGCCCTTGTCGCCCACACAGAAGCAGCTCTGCAGCATTTAACATCCTGCTTTGCAGATGCTACTGAGCTCTTTGGGCTGGAAGTCAGCTTGAAGAAGACAGAAGTTCTCTATCAACCAGCACCTCAGGAATTCTTCCATCATCCCCATATCACCATTGGTGAATCAGTGCTCAAATCAGTCCAGCAGTTTAATTACCTAGGCAGCCTCATCTCCTCGGACAATAAGATTGACAGAGAGATAGACAACAGGTTAGCGAAGGCATATAGTGCCTTTGAAAACCTTCATAAAAGAGTTTGGCAAAGTAAACACTTGAAGAAAAGCACCAAGATCAGTGTTTACAAAGTCACAGTGTTGTCTACTCTCTTATATGGATCTGAATCTTGGGTCATCTACCACCACCATCTGCGACTCCTAGAATACTTCCATCAATGCTGCCTCCGTACAATCCTAAACATCCACTGGGCAGATTATGTTACCAACACATCTGTTCTAGAACAAGCAGCAGTCACAAGTATTGAGGCCATGTTACTGAGAACGCAGCTGCAATGGGCAGGGCACGTCTCAAGGATGAAGGACCACTACCTCCCTAAGATCCTGCTTTATGGTGAACTTGCCACTGGCTGCCGCATGAGACGAGCCCTGAAGAGAAGATACAAGGACTCCCTGAAACAACAACTCAGCCTTGGCCGTATTGATCAACATAACTGGTCTACTCTGGCCTCCAATCGGGAGGCCTGGAGACACACCATCTGTAACGCTGCTGATGCTTTTGAGAAAGCACGCAGGATCACTCTCGAGGAGAAAAGGCAACGCAGAAAGATTCGTGCCTTGCAGAATATACCATCTGTGGAGTCTTTCTGCTGTACCTTTTGCAACCAGACATGCCTGTCTTGTACTGACCTTTTTAGCCACCAGCACGCTTGTGACAAATGTGGGTAGAGCTCTCCTCAAATTTTCCTCTGTGAAGCCTAGCCATGATAATATCTATTATATATTTAGGACTTCTGAGATGTCTAAGAGTGTCAATAAAGACAGAAACCTACTGTTGAAATAAACACTATTTACTCTAGTGTGTTATTCTGAAAAAAAATTGTATCCCAGTCTGGAAAACTTCATTGAGTATTATGGGATATCTACCATATTAGGTTAACTGTAACAGCTATTCTTTCATTACGTGGATTTTCTTAGGGAAGAAATTGTAGAAATTTTGTTAGAAAAGTGATCAAGATATGCTGGGTAAGGAAGTTAAAATTAGGATTAATCTAGTACAAAACCTTACTCTTTTCAAGTTTAGATTCTGTTACATTTATGATATGATAACCACAACTGACCAACCACTGCTTTGCATTTTTTCCAACATTAGCCTGAAAAACTCTACTGTATTACTAAAATAAGGTATATTCACTTTTGTTCTATTTGTGACTGAGATCTTTACTGAAGATCAAAATGACCTATAAATGCATCAAGTGCCTTTTATAGTGATATGGTTTGAAGCTGGCTCCCTGCCAAGTCTCCAAACCTTACCACCAGAGTTCCTCCCCCCGCCAAACCTCAGGGAGAAGAGGGAGAAAAAAACCTAAGAAAACCCAAAACGAGAGAGAGACAACCAAAGTGAGATATATAAATATATTTACACTTATATATAATTAAAATAAGGGAAAGGGAAGGGGGAAGGGACAAGGAACAAAACCAAAATATTATATATATATAAATATCCCAATTAGCAGTCCAATATCTATCCACTAAAAGAGTTAGCAAAGAAATATCTCACTACTCTCCTGGGACAACCGAGGGTCGCTCCGGAACGATCACCGGCAACCTCTGTCTCTCAAGGTCAACAAGGCCTTACCAGGCCTCTCTCCCCAACACGACAGACTCAACAGCAAGGAACCTGCACCTCCAAGCCACCGGAAGGAAAGAGAGTGAAGGCCTTTCCTCCTTTCTTCTTATAGCCTGGCTTACGTAAAAATCGTAGGGAATACTGGGTAAATCTGGACCCTTCCTTCGTTACAAACTGGTCACCAAGGAAGGCCTAGCCCAAACCACCACATATAGGTATTGAAATCCTGTAATTTGTTCTGATCATATAAAGTCCGCATAGAGCTGAGACTGTACATATAGAGTCTTCAATGTGATATGTGGTACCCAATTGCTCAGGCTATTACTTCATTGAGCCTAAATGGTTTTTGCAGCATGTAGTGAGAAAATTACCTGAATTAGATGAAAAAGAAGTCCTAAAAATGTTAATATTTTTAAGGATATTATAAGGCTTGTTTACTGTTGTCAAATATTCTATCATTAGTCTTTTTTTTTAAGGTTAATAACCTTCTCCATATCTCAATTTCAACATAAATCAAGATTATTTATTAAAAGATTATTTTATCTGTGATGTCGCAGCTTCAAATATACATACAAAACACATGCATGTGAAATAAAAATGGAAGTAAAACATATTCCTCCTACATGAGAAAGAAAATCACAAACGATAAGGGGAAAATAAAGTACATATATGTAAACTTTTATTGTATAAATTCAAAATTATAATACAAAATCCAGAATTGTTTTATATCTACTTATTTCTGGTACCTCCAGTTGAGAAATTTCTTCAGCTTATTTTTGATAGTCACTGACAAATCAACTGGGCAATAATTTCTTTTGGAATTCAGAAAACACAGTTAATAGAATCTGTATTCCTTGATTGCATAAAATAACAAAGTGTGTTATGGTCTCCAGCAACACTTAAAGTTAAAGGCATCTTGAACCATAATTTCAGCAGCAGTACCATCCTGTCATTTTAACCAGATATGAGCTAAATAACTCATAGTCACGTACCATACTTTGAAGATCTGTTAAAATTTGTTTCATGGTTCAGTGCCCTAGAAAACATTCAAAAGTAAACAGAAGAGATGATTATTATCACATGAGAGTAATGAATTGGTTAATGTCTAATTATTTCCATATTTCAAGATAAACTATTTGTCTCGGTTTGCTGGTCTCATAAGTCTATTGAATTGTTTTCTATTTCTAATTTAATTTTTTTTTTTTTTAGCTTGGAAGGATGGAGAAGAAGGAAAGAAGGGAAGAGATCTGTTTTGATGCTTAACATTAGGTGGGTGTGATTGAACAGAAGTTGGTTGCTAGTGGTAAAACTGGGGAAAAATTAAGTAGCTGGCTTTCAAGTGTGAAAATGTTAGAAGTATTGCTCTAAGTCCTGTGTGTGGCCCTTATGTTTCATTGTTATTTCATATCATTATTAAACTGAATAATCTTCCACTCTGACATATTCTGAACTGAGAAAATACAATTACAAGTTTATTGTAAGATACTTGTGATATCACTTTTAGAGATGCATTAAACTTATTTTGGACATGTGTGCAAAAAGAGTTCAAGTTGAGGGTTAACAGCATACAAAATTTGCTCATATCCTTGTTTTGACCCTTTGTACCAATGATGTTTCTCATTATTATCCTGCAAGAAATTCTTCAGATTAAAAGAGGACACAAAGGGGCACATTTTTCAAGTGTAACAGGGAGACCAGGACTGAAAATGAATGGGAAAAAATCAAAACCAGCAAGTATAATCTGATCTGAACACTGCGAGTAGCTTAATAAAATGGCTTAATTGCTTAATAAAAATTTCAAGCATGGGAAAAAAACTGAGTAAACTGATAATACATTAGGAAGCAGTGGGTAGCAGAATAAGATATTTTATCTCCATTTTAATTGTTCTAATCTTTGTATGCATACATAAAAATGCTGATAACTGAGCTGAGACTTTTGGAATTTAAACCACACATATTTTTTATCAAGGTTTTTAGCAGCCTATGTGTCTCAAAAGCTTGATAGAAACTAGATAACCCCAGTAAACTGTCCTGTTATATCGTCAAGCCTGAGGCAAGCACATACAGCTATGCACACTCACTAGCTTAAAAAACAGGAATTAATTAAATAAATAAATAAATAACAAAAGTACTTTGAAATCTGTTCTGTTTTCTTCCAAATCCATTTTTGACCTAATACCTTTCAGAAGAAAATGTCTTTCCAGAGGGCATTTAGCAAAGTGCTTTGGCAGTGGAAAAGACCACTCATGCTCCCTTGTTTTCCATTTTGAAAACCAGTTAATGTATTGCTACTATTTGTGCTAGATTTTTGTTTATTTCTTAACACTGGGGTAACATACTGAGTATGCATTCCCCTTATCCTGTTTTTCTGCTATTTATAAAAGGCTAGCTGTTGTAAGTAGCTATTACAGATGTTATTTGAGTTGCATTGGGCATTGCTAACAAAAACCATTGAGTTACAATGTTTTTGGCATTTGTGGCAGACCACATTGAACAAAAGCTGCTTTTAAACAATTAATCAAAGTATCTAATATTTTTCCAAATTTGAAAAAATGACTGTCCTTTAACTATTTTTTTACTGAAGTGTTAAACAAGTGTTTTATTAAAATTTATTCTACATTTAAGTTCGTGACTCCCAACCTTCTTTCTAGCAAGTTGCTAAATCTATTTCTTTGAGACCATTCTAATTTGTTGATTCTATTTGTTGATGGAAATAAGCTGCTGAGAAGTTCATTAAGTTACAGATAATGGACTGAACTTTTCCTACAGATGGATTATATGCCATCTTTATTTTGTAGCTGTAGCTCACAAAGTCCAGCATCTACCACCTCAATTTTATTTTCATTCAGATAGCAGTATTATTCTGAGTTGTTATTCTCTTAGCATTCATGTAGCAGATACAGTGTGGGAAAGCTGGTAAATTATTGCCAGAAGATCCAGCATTGTCACTGGTTTAGTGATGGTATTTCTGACAGCTCTGGCCTTTACCTGGTAAATAAGTTATACCAGTAAAAAGCTAATATAAAACATTTTACAACTAATGTATATGAATAGGTAGCTTAATTTCTGGTAAGACAAACACTTTATAATCCTAAAAGCAGGAAAGTTTGGAATAGGGCTAAAATAGCACAGGATTTACTATGCAAAGAGTTTGCTGCAAAAAGTGAACTCTTTAAAGGAGCGCTGAATTGAGTGTAAGGGACAAGCTTTGGGGCACAAAGCCATTTAATCTATTGTGACAAAGCAGGAAAAGAGCTTCTTAAGCAACAAAAGGCCAAGCCCCAGGTTTGGCATTTCAGGATAAGAAGCAAAGGATAACATTTCCCACTTCAGAACTTTGCCCTTTAGATTCATAAGAGCTCTTTTTTCGTTTGTTTCACTGACAATAAAGTTCACTGCAAGCAAGAGGGAGATGTTACTGCTTTACTTGTGCTACTATAGTCACACACCTGTATTTACGATTAGAAATCAATCAAAGATTTGTTTCTATATAACACTTTCAAAGCTCAGTTTATATTATTTTTGTCTCTTGCTTACTACCTAAACTAATGCTTCTGGCCCTATGAGGATCGTTAATATTGCTTAAAAATTAGCAGAGGATTTCTCTTCCACCTTTATGCTCAACACTGCATTAACAACGTGCTACTTTACTAAATCGTACAAAGTTGTTTAATGATTCCTTTCTTAATTCCAATTTCCACACTTCTTCTGTATAATAATTAGTCAGTATAGAAGACACCATAGAAAAATGTAGAGTTCATATTTTCAAGTGGAATATAATGGGATGTCTAAACCACTACCCTTACAGTCTTATAGATATAGAAATATCCTTACAGTCTTATAGCTATGGAAAGGCAACTGTGGTTGATGTCTAAATTGCTTACAGGTTGTTATGCAGTCTCATGTTTTGTCTAACAACACCACAGAATAAAGAAACAACAAAAAATCTTTGCTGAAAGCTGTGTTCTCTTCAGCAGTTTCATTCACACCAAGAAAAAAATCTTTATGTTTTTAAAAACACTAGAGCATTCTGTCTCTCACTGTCTAAGGTCTTTGTTGACTCACTTGTATTTTCAGACTTCATGTCTACATTTCTTTGCCTCATGTTTGCCTAGCAGGCATATGCCGACACCCCCACCTCTCTCACAAGGATTTAGCTTGTGTCTGGTGTATTTAAGCAGTTGTGGTGAGCTTTGGGAATAGCTCTGATGGAAATAGCTATGATAAACAGGACTTCTTGTGGATTTTATGCAGTTCCATACACCATTTTCCTTGTTGACAGTTAGACTTTACTATACAAGAAAGCTCTGCATTTAATGAAATTTAGAATTTCAGAAGTGGTTTTCCATACACATGAGAAAAAAGAAGTATTCCTACATATCTAGAGAGATGTCTGTAATTACACTATCAGTTTAATTAAGTCAACAACAAATAACGTATTCATAGATTATGTTACTTTTCTCATTTGTTTATTTGTACATTGTTACTTAGCATAATTTTACCACTTGGTAAAAAAACCCGTGACGGGGTTAATTTTTGCAGTAGCCAGGAGGCAGCATGGCTGGGACCACCTCATGTCATTTTCTGGGAACAGGGGAAGGGGTCCCTTCTGAGTTAGGGTAGCCAGGCAGTGGTTGGGCGGCATCAGATGTTGTCAGGTTCTTCTTATATAGTAGTGAGTATTTGCATATGAGTTTTTCTCCTTTCTTGTACACTTCTGTTAGGAGTATTGTTGCTGTTATGGTTCCTTTTTCTTATCTCTTTGCTGTTTCCAGTAAATTCTTCTTGTCTAAACCTGTGATCTTCATCTTTTGTGCCTCCAGTTCTCCCTTCCAGCCTGCAGCTGGTGGGAGCAAGAGGGGGAAGTGAATGAGCAGTGTGTGGTTTAGAGTAGTTTAAGTGGGAACAATAAATTGGAGAATATCATTCCTAAACCATGGCACTACTCCTGTCCCTGGTAACTGTTAATGCCAATAATGTCAGAGTTTGAACTGATACTGTATTAGAATTTCAGAAATGGTGAAAACTAAAACAAATTATATAGTTCTAACTAAAAGTCCTTTCGGAACTTACGTGCAGGTTTGTACGTTGTCTGATGTTTCTCAAGAACAGAAAGGGTGGTCTACATTTGAGTCGTGATTACTTATGATGCCTTATAACACTTATGGCACTTATATAATGTCTACAGTGGTACAGGTAGTTTGGGAGTTTCATACAGGCATTTTTGAGATAAAACAAAATATTTGGTAAATAACCATTAGTGGGGAAAAAAAAAGTTAAAGAAATATATTGGGCAGAGTGGACATGGATTTTGTCACAAGATGTGTTGCACAGAGATACACAAGCAGTGTTTGATGAGAATGGACTGAGTAAACTGAAGTCATCTTTAGTCCCTTAAGGAAAAAAACCACCAAACCAGTCCAACTCGTATCTTGTATATCTATCTATCTATATATCTGTATGTATGTATGTATTAGCAAATATTATTCTATAAAAATTCCCATAGGTATTGTTAGAATCTTCAATTTATGATTTTGACCAGTGGAAAACTATTCAAATAATATGATATTCTCATGTGCTAAGACTGGATTTAAGTTCCATTTTGGAACATGTTGTGATTTAGGAATGGCACTCCCTAATTTAGTACTCCCAGTGAGACTCTTCAAACCATGTGCCACTCACTTGTCCCTCTTCCCTTCCCCATGTGGCATGGCAGAAAGGAGAATTGGAGGCAAAACAGCTAAAGATCACAGGTTGAAATAAGAACAATTTACTTGCAAGAGGAATGAGATAAGAAAATGAACAGTGATGGCAACAATACTCATCCCCAACACTACTGGACTGCTCCCTCCAAAGTGCTACCGAATGTGGAAGGGAGCCCTTCCCCTATCCCCTTAAAAGCATGTGAGGTGGTATAGAATACCCTCTGGATCCTAGCCATGCCTCCTCCTGGCTACTGCAAAAAATTAACCCTGTCCTGGCCAGAACCAGGACAGAAGTGAATACAAATCTTTCCCCTGGACCAGTGATAATAACATGACTGAACATCATATTATCGCTTAGTAACATTTTTTCCCATCTCTATTTCTTGACAAGGATTCAATATATGCAGTATACCATACTAAGGAAAGAGGTGTGATAAAAACACTTCCAATCACAGTGTTTTTTAAAATCTCCAAAAAGACTTGGCAAAAATAATATTTTAACAAAATGACATTTTTTGTACTCTTTTTTTCCATAGTCTGTCTGTGTGTGGGTATGTCCTGTGATTTTGAGGGTTTTTTGTATGTGGTGCCTTTGAATTTTTAGGATTTTTAGCTTTTTGCAGATTTTAATGTAGCTGTGTAGTCTGTCACACTTTAGAATAGCAGTTAACACTTACCAAAACCTATTCCCCCATTTTATATTGAATCTTCTAAATTCTTTAGGCTTGTTTAGACTCCTTTCAAGGCAGGAGTATAATAAACACATTTTGTTTAAGAACATATACACCTCAGGCCTGAACAACAAGATACCATGATAGTCAGAGTTCCAGTTCAAGCCTGGAACCTTGGAGAAGCTCCAAAGACAGTATATGCCATGAAGAAGAGGAAGATGAGGAAGAAAGGGGTCTTGGGACCTCCGACTCAATTTCCAGGGAGGCGTGCCAGGGGGGGCGGTAGATCTAGGGGCAGGTATTTCTTGGATCAGATCGCAAATTGTGAAACCCCTGGACACGGGGACGTGCCTTTTTTGTACTACTCGTGCCAGAAGGCCTTCATTAAAGAGCTGTTCTCTACCTTATCTCTACTAAATTAGTCTGGCGAGTTTTTTGGCTCCTGATCTTTATGTTTGGGGTTTTTGTGTGTCTGTCTGTGTGTGTGTGTGTTAAAAGTTTTCTAGGGTTTTGCTACCTTTTTTTCTTTCCTCTTGAATTTATTAACTTATACTTTCCAGCTTTTGAAACTATGTGTCCTATAGTGTTGCTATGGTTGTCATTTTCACAGTGAATCTCTTTCATGTATTCCTTCTTCTTTTTTTTTTTTTTTTTCAGTTCTAAAGAAAATTTCACCAATGGTCTTCTAGATATCATTCTCTCAGCTGATGGAATCCCTTGTTCAGTGCAGGTTTTCTTCTATAATTGTGAATACTTTGTTGTTAGCATTCTGTATTATTGCATTTATACATCCAAACAAGCTTCTTGTAAAGCTAGAAAGTAGTGGGATTCCTTTTTCACAAAAAGTTAAAGTATATACATTTATTAACAGTATAAATAAATTTATACTATTTCCACTTTTGCTTTTTTGAAAGTGCTCAGTGGATTTCGTGGTTAATATTTTAAAATAATGCATCTGGAAGGAAGCTACCAGATTTAATTTAAATTTACACTCTTTTATCAAAACATATGCAATTTTAAATGCCTAAATTCATATTATTTTATGTTAGTTCCAAAGGAAGTGACTGTTGACAAATGTAAAGACAAGGCAAAGAAATAACAAGTGGAGAATGCTGGATCTGTAGATGATACACAGCTAACTTCAGAAAGAAAAAGACAATTCAGTTACAATTATGTTACATTTAAACATAACATTTGAAAGCATTTCTGTAAACATTTTTGTAACTATCATTTGCAGTGTTCTCTGAGTAGCAACTTGGCCTTGATACAGTCAAGAAGAAAAAGAGAAATAGAGGAATAAAAAGGTATTTTGCAAGCAGATTGTGAATAAATTCATCTTCCTTACTATCTTACTCCTTAGAGTACAACTTCAATGAAGTTTACTTGTTTCAAAATAGTCAAGTGTTCTGATCTGTTACAGTAAAATATGTTTTGAATCATAAGCTGGGGGAGAAAACACAGTTTTCTTAAAATTACAGTTGGAGGGGATATAAAAACACCCACAACCCTACATGTTCAAATGCAGTAGTGGATTGCTATTGACAGGGGAAGAGATAATAATAAAAATTGCAGGGAAAAATGATTTGCAAATGTTACAATAAAATGAGCCAAGTTTTACTTTTAAAGTGGATTTTTAATTCACTCTATCACATAGAATTTTTCCTGTTGCATTGCCTTTGACTCGCTACAACATAATGAACAAATAAAAATATTACTTTGAATATTGACATATATCTGTATAGTTTTTGTTTTATATATATTGTTATATAGTTTTATATGATTTACATCCATTCAGGACATGAGTCCATAGCACAGCTATCCCAAGAGAAACCTGAAAATTGTAGTCATAATAATGTATTTGATTACCAAGGGTAAATACTGCCTCTGAGAAAGTAGGTTTTATTTCCTCATTATAAAGAGCAGCTTATAGCAAGTTCAATAAAATGATAAATTTTTCTTATACTACTGAAAAGTCTTTACTTAGATGAACAAAATTCATTGATGAATTAAGGTGACAAATGTAAATAACTGTTTGTGACACCCTATGGAAAATTTAGACAAATAATATACTATAAAAGAAGAAAAATTTGACTGGTTTTGTAGAGGATTAAAATCCTCAAATTACTACCAACAACACAGTAGTGGCTTGCAACCACAATAGTGGCTTGCAACTATTAGGTATAACAGTCAGATTCATATCTTTGTTTCATAAAAAATGAATGTTTATAGAAATTCCCCAATATTATAAATTTAATTGAAGTTTAAATTGATAACTACACTTAACAACATCTTGCAGCTGTGGAAATATGCTTCTGAATTTGGTGATTTCAAGAAATTAATTAATCTGTTGTAACTATCTATATATTTATCCTACTGAAGAGCAAAAAATTTTTGTGGTGATCTCACAGCCAAATCAGAAGCAACCACACATCATTGAGTTATTTGTTACCTGGTGAGAGATTTGACAAACTGGAAAAGAGCATCTCTTGTAAATAGAAGTCCTTTTCTCAGTTTTACCTAATTGCTATGGAAATGAAGGAAGAACGTAAACCTTCAGTTTAATTTTTCCAAGTTAGCAATTTTAATTTACCTTACAGAATCACAGAAACACAAAGTATGCCAAGTTGGAACATACCCAAAAGGATCATTGAGTCCAACTACTGGTCCTGCACAGGACCATCCTCAAAGTCACACTATGTGTATGACAATAAGCCTCTTGAACTCTGGCAGGCTTGATGTTGTGACCACTTCCCTGGGGAGGCTGTTCCAGTGCCCAACGAATCTCTGGATGAAGAGCATTTTTCTAATGTCTAACCTAAACCTCCCCTGACACAACCTCAGACCTTGGGTCCTGTGTCTGGTCCCCATAGAGGAGAGATCAGTACCTGAACCCCAACTACCCCTCGTGAGGAAGTTGTAGAGTGGGATGAGGTCTCCCCTCAGTCTCCTCTTCTCCAGACTGAACAGACTAAGTGACCTCAGCTGCTCCTCATATGGCTTCCCCTCAAGGCCCTTCCCCTTCTTTGGACACTTTCTAATAGCTTAATATCTTTTTTAAACTGCACACAATGTTCCAGGTGAGGCCACATCAGTGCAGCACAATCCTCTCCCTCAACCAGTTGGTGATGCTTTATCTAATATCTGAAAAGGCAAATACAACTATGTTTAACTCACTACTTTGCAAATCTCTGTTTAATTTACAAAATACTGCAAAAACACTTATTTAATTTATTAATCATAGAATCACCAAATCATTAAGGTTGGAAAAGATCTCCAAGATCATTGAGTCCAACCTTTGATGACTACCTTGTCAACTAGACTATAGCATCAAGTGCTACATCCAGTCATTTCTTGAATATCTCTAGGGATGGTGATAATACCACCTCCCTGCACAGCCTATTCCAATTCTTGACAACCTCTTCAGTGAAGAAATTCTTCCTGATGGCCAACCCTAACATCCCCTGGCACAGCTTGAGGCTATATCCTTGTCCTGTTTCTGGTTGCCTGGAGAAGAGGCTGACCCGCACCTGGCTACAACCTCCTTTCAGGTAGTTGTAGAGAGCGATAAGGTCTCCCCTGAGCCTTCTCTTCACCAGACTAAACAGCCAGAGCCCCCTCAGCAGTTCCTCATATGACTGATTCTCTAGACCCTTCACCAGCTTCATTGCCCTTCTATGGACTTGTTAGCAAGATATAGAGGGTCGTTGTCCAAGACTGCTGTGCTGTACCTGTCAAAGGTGCTAAAATCTTCCTAAACAATGCAACCTACAAGCTTGTTTTAATACTCCTTAATAATTTACTACACAAAATTCTTATTCTATCCCAGTATATTTGGAAGATCTCTCATTTGAAAAACATTTCATTTGCATTTGAATATACATATCTTAACTGTGAATAAAAATGGACCTTCTGTTTTTCTGTTAACATCATGCATAATGATAGTAGGAAAAGAGGCAACCTCGTGAGTTCAAATAAAGACTCTTAGCACTAAAATACACATCTCCTTAATATGAACCATTAGGTGAAATAAAATATAGACGTACGTATCTCTAAATCTAAGGTATGAACAATTAATAGAATAATGGTAAAAGTTTAAAGGTAGCATCATTGTGCAATTTGGCCCAGACCGAATTTAATCTAAAACTTTTTTAAGACAAGAGTTATTGACCTGATTCTTCAATACCCCACAGACTCCTCTCTAAAGCTTAGTTTCTGTGTTACCTTTTGAAGTTGTTGGAGGATAGGTGAGCAGTTTGCACTACCAACAGCCTAATTAGGAAGAATAATGTCTCTTGGGACAAGAAAACCTTCTTCATATTCAATCATCCAGTCCAAAAATATACAGGGTGGAGTAATGAGTCTTAAAAATGCCAATTTAGTGAGTTTCTAATCACAGATACTTCATCAGCTGACAAAATAAAAACCTCAGTAGCTATAGCACTTTAAAATCTAGGACGATTTACATGTAATTTCAGGAATCAGCAGGGATACACAGCTGGATAAAAATAAAAAACATGCTGTAATTGAAAATTGCCTTGCAGCTTGTTTGTGATTAAAATGAAGTTTAGTTCCTTGAAATCTTTTAACAATTAAATCTGTTTTACTTAGGCAATGAAATATTGTCTATTGTCCTTGAATGATAAAACCAGTACAGTCATGCTTTAACATTTCATGCTAATTGAACGTGTGTGCATAAAAAAAAATTTGCAAAACCCATATTCAACAATTTGGCTTTTATTTGAAATATAATATATTTAAGAAATACTTTTCACACTAGAAGAGTCTGTGGTCATCCATAGTGAGCATTAACGAATTTTGGTGACAACCTGTTCTGTTGTGAACAAAAAAAAAAACCAGTAATTGTACCTCTCTACATTTAATACAGCAATTCTGTCCTAAAAGCCAGGGTGATAACTTTACCTAAAACCTGACTGAGTTTAAAAGTTTGACTTAAATTTAAAGTTAGCCTCTAATAGAGTTCTTGTTTATTTTTAATTTTTGTGTGTGTTTGGCATGTTGAATAGATTGAGAAGGATGAGAGCTGATTCTCTTGCAATACAACAGCCTTCAAGAGACTTCGTCTTTTATTTGTTTGTTTGTTTTCGGAGATTATTTTATTAGTTTTTGAGTTAAAATAATGTTAAGAGACAGTTGCAAATAAAACTTGAGAACTTATAATTCTTAGAGCCATTTTCACTATAATGTTTCACCTGGTTTATTTGTTTGTTTTTACATTCAGATGTAATGACTCCTCAGTCCTCACTAGGTTTATATAGGGAAGATAAAACTTGAATTAATAAGGTAAAAAATTAAATAACAATTACAATTATTGAATCAGAAAGAAAAGGTTTGTAGCATTAAAAAAACAAAACCCCAAAAGCCACAGGGGAATTAATAATGTAAATTCTAATCCTCAGCAGACAAATAACCTTTCTTATGCATATCCTATCCTAAAATATGCACACACAATACCCATTTTATTATTTTTCTTATGTGCTTTTCTTCAGTATATACTTCTATAATTAGGAATTACCTAAAATTAGAATTTTAATAAGATATATATTCAGAAGATAGCACTAATATAGAAATAATTTAAAGTGTTTAAATTTGTAACTGAATTAGTAGCTATAAAGTTGGGTTTTTTCAACCTTTTGTTTAAATCCATTTCTAGGATGTATTCAGTTCCAGATAATTGATATATCATTCTAATAATTCTAAGGAATCAAGAAGACCAAGCTATGGTCTCTACAGAGTTTCCTGGCAAAGAACAGATGACCTGCAATACTTGGGTTTCTATTGCTACACTGAGTGAATAAATGAAAATGGCCTGAGAGGATAAGGCAGAGTGTTTGTAGCTTAAAGACAGTGAATTTTCACTCCAAAATGACTGGAAACTAAAAAAAAAAAAAAAAAAAAAATCATATGTGGAAAGGTTATTCAAAACAGCCTGATTGAAATGCACTACAAGAGGTGCTGAAAGGTCACTTGAAGACTCAAGTGAAAAACAAGGATGTTAAGCAAGACTAAATTAGAAAACAGAGAAGGAAGATACAGGAAAGAGAAACAAATGAAGGTATATACACATCCAATAAGTAATTTGGGGAATAAGGTTCACTAGCTGCAAAAATAAAGCACTCATTGCCACTGTGTTTTAAAAACATGGAGAGAAAACTGAAAGTAATTGTTACAGATGTAACTAAATAATTTAAGCTATACAGCAATGCCATTTTATTATTATTATTATTATTATTACCATTAGCTGGAGTTTTAATCAAGGAAATATTTTTGTTCATATCCCAGTTACAGAAAGTTCAGGATGTAGCACATCAACTGCTAGCTACTATACCATCAGTCAGTAAGTCTGATGCTCTTTTCAGATTACAAAATCCAGGTGCTCTGAATGACAGAATATATTCCACAAGAAAAATACATGTTTTTAATTTAGAATTCTATTTTCTGCGAAATTTGATGAAAAAAAGTCTGCAATGCTAAATCTACAGGGTAACACTAAAAATTCAGATTAGTATGTACTCTGAGCATGTTTCTAATGGTCTTTACGGTTACTCTCACTTGTACTTACATTATTGACACATTTTAAAACTGGAATGTAAATAAAATCTGACAATTGATAACATGTTAATTAATGCTTATTTTCTTTAGAGTTATTAATTTTTAAATTTGAAAAAAATTGTCCTACACCAGTGAGTTTTTGGTATGAATAGAAAATATAACCAATGGTTCTAGGAATTACACAAAGCCAAAACAAATATAGTCTAAAAAATACCATCTAGATCTAGAAAATAATTCAGGCTATTGAGGGACTCTTAGTTGATATTTGAATAAAGTATGAGGCATTTTAACCTTATCTGCATTTGCCTATTCAAAAATTAATGTTTCATATTTTTCTGAATTTTTTTCATTTTTTTTAATATTCTTTTAATAACAAAAGTATGGAGCTATGTTCCTAGATGTAACCAGAAAGACATTACTCCAGGAAATAGCTCTTTGGGAGTTTTTGTTATATAATCTGCTGGGACCACAACTGATCCCTCGGTGTGAGGTAACATATTTTTGCAGCCGCAGTGGAGTAAAAAGCATTCATTTGTCAGAAATGTCTAGCATCACTTGAAGCAGCAAGGTATCTACATCAGGACTTGTAGCATTTCATAAGCCTCACTGAGTTTTATGTCCTTCCTGACTATTATACCTTGCTGCTCAGCCATGATGGCACCAGCCATGTGGCCAGAGAATGTTCTGACCTGGCCATAGTTGTGTTAGGGACTTTGTGGGTGAGAGTAGGAGTACAGAGGCCCCCATAATGTTTTCATCCACCCTGCTGGTCAAGATAAAAAAAAAGGCAGATGTAACCAATGAACTGGTGTTTGACTGTGCAGCTAATTTTTATTTTTTTTTTTTCCATAATGTCACTTGTTTAGAATGGAGAGCCTAATCACGACTGCAGGGTATGATGTGATTGATGTCATGGAGACTTGGAGGGACAAAATAAATACTTGGAGCAGGGATATTTAAATAGGTGTTATGGTTCAACCCCACTTGGCAACTAAGCCCACACAGCCACTCATGCGCATCCCTCTGGTAGCATGAGGGAGAGAATAAAAACAGTGAAACTGAGTAAACCTCTGGTTTGAGATGAAGACAGTTTGATAGGTGAAACAAAAGCCATGTGTGCAAGCAAAACAAAACAAGGAACTCATTCACACATCCCATTGGCAGGAAGATGCTCAGTCACCTCCAGGAAAACAATGCTCCATCATGTATAAAAGGGTACTTTGGAAGACAAATACCATCACTTTCAATGTCCCCCCTTTTCTCCTTCTCTCCCCAGCTTTATAGGTTGAACAGGACCCCATACAGTATGGGATATCCCTTGAATCAGCTGGGGTCAGCTGTCACTGCTCTGTCCCCTCCCAGCTCCTGGTGAACTCCCAGCCTCCTTGCTGTTGGAATGGGATGTGCAGCAGAAAAGACTTAATATTATATAAGCTCTGCTCAGCCATAACAAAAACATCCCTGTGTTATCAGCACTGTTTTCAGCACAAATACAAAACATAGCCCCATACTAGCTACTGTGAGGAAAATTAACTCTATCCCAGCTAAAATCAGCACAACAGGAAAGAAAAAGAGGATGAATATCAGCATTCCTTTACTATTCAGAATTAAATATGAAGTCAGAGATAGCGTAGAATGAAAATACAAGTTGTATGGCTATGAAAAATTATGATATATGGAAACAGAATTAATTTGTCATGATGCAGGTGTAAAATGCATTTGGTGGTAAAGTCTGCCTTGCTCTAGAGAGGCCCAACATGATGGACTAGTATTTTAGTTTTTATAGCTATTAAAGTTTTCAGAAGACTGTCAATTATTTCTCACATTAAATATTTCTAAAATTAAAGGTCATTCTCTGAAAGCACACAGTAAACAACTGTTTTTTTGGTTTGTTTTTTTTTGTGAAAAGGTGTGTGTATCTCACTAAGGGAGATTAAAGGACATGCTTTAGCCTATCCAGCTCTGTATGCATTCAAAAAAGACAAAAAATAACATAATTTTGAAAACTTAAATTTCAATACACAGGTATATTAGCAAACTTTTTTTTCAGTAAATGTCGCATTCTGAAATGTATCAGAAGGCAAGTATTAGCTAGCAGATATATTTTTCTTTTAAATCTGGATGACATTGGTTTTGATTTTATTCTGCTTATTTTTCAGTGAAGTAAGAAACAGTATAAAACTTTATCTTCTGTTTTTTAACACATTTTAGTTTTCAAAGGTAAAAAAGACATTACATAGATGCAGCTAGAGTCAGTTATAATTATCTAAATTTTACTTTTTAAACACCTTTCAAATTCCAAAGATTGACAAAAAATAAGATAGTTTGACTTCCCTCAAAGAATATTCAGTGTATTTGGTAAATTTTAGAAATGTCTTGCTTGACATTCCATTTGTACTGCTGTTAAAGAAAACAGCCCTCTACATCTCCTTTGAAATATTTTATGTTGTTCTGCCTGAAAACTGTGAGTAAAAAGTTTTAGAAAGCACAAATTCTAAGGTCTGAAAGTAAGGAGTGTGCAAATGAGCAGTGTGTTGTTTCTTATGTCTTTCTTATTTTTTAAATTGATTATACAGGTGTATTCTCAGTTTAGCAATATATTCTTTTTGTAACAACTGAGTACCACAGAAAGATTTATTCTTCAATTAAAAAAATGGGATGGGAATGAGCAGATGTAGGTACCATTCCTAGCCCTTTCTTAGACTTTATTACATTATCTTGTTCAAGACAACATAATTATAGTATAGATATGCTTATAATATTTACTTCAAAGTTGACACACATCTTCTTTCACTGATATTAGGATCTTCACCTCATCATTGCCTGTCTCTTTCTGGCTTCTGATGAGCAACAAAATAATCCTTTGAATGATATGGAACTGACTTTTACAGATGAAAGTCACAGAATTACAGAATCAACTAGGTTGGAAAAGACCTCTGAGACCATCCTGAGTCCAACCTTTGACCCAACCACCTTGTCTACTAGACCATGGCACTAAGTGCCACATCCAGTCTCTTCTTAAATACCTCCAGGGATGGTGAATCCACCATCTCCCTGGGCAGCCCATTCCAATGACAAATCACTTTCTCTGTAAAGGACTTTTTCCTCATGTCCAACCTAAACCTCCCCTGGTGCAGCTTAAGACTGTGCCCTCTTGTCCTACTACTGGTTGCCTGGGAGAAGAGACTGATGCCCACTTCACTACAACCTCCTTTCAGGCAGTTGTAGAGAGCGATGAGGTCTCCCCTGAGCCTCCTCTTCTCCAGGCTGAACAACCCCAGCTCCCTCAGCTTCTCCTCGTAGGACTTGTGCTTGAGTCCCTTCACCAGCCTCTCCCTTCTTTGGTCTTCTTTTACCCCAAAGTTTTCAGATCGTATGAAAACTACAGAACTATTAACTTCTCAAAAAATATCTCCTAGAGTTTCTTTTCTTTTAAACAAAAAGACAGTAAAATCAATTACCTTTGCCATATTCCAAGGGTTTTGTTGCCCAGAACTCTAAACTAATGATAACTTTCCACAGTGACAACTGCCTGGCTAGTTATAATTTTTTCCAAATGCTCCTAATAGCTTCATAGGTTGAAATTATTTATATTCATAAGGTTCAAAAGCAGAGGTTATAAAAGACTTAATTTGTTGGACTGATCTGAATTTCAGCCCAATTTAGTTAACAGTAAATCTGATGAGCTTTTTGAAGGAAACTATGCCAAAACAGGTATTAGCAATAATCTTTCTCAACACTTACACTGGGCTTTCAAACCTTTTCATGGTCTATTTTGCACCTATATGATCTGGAAGTTCTTTGTCAGCTGTCATACCTATGACATTGTTATAGGTTATAAATCTGAGAGAGGAATTTTTCTTTCTCTGCTTCCCTGTAAGAGAAACACTGTTCAAATAGGGAAGGGAGAAGGGAATTAAGTAGCCTTACAAAAGAAATGGCTGGCCAGGTTGCATTCCTATATAATGGTCCATCGAATGCTGGAGTGAGGGGGGGAAGGTTTTGGAGATTTGGGGATCTGGTCGCCCTGACAGAGGACAGGGTAGACCGCAGAGTTCTCGGTCTGGGACGGAGACGGAGGTCTGCGTGCATGCATTTGGAGAGGGGGCCTGGAGGCCTGCCTTTCTGGTTTCTCATCCTGGTCAGCTCTGACTACTGGCCTCAACTTGCCTGCAAGCTGTCTCTTGTCTCCAGCCCGGACCTGTTGTGTTTTCATTGGAGAGTTGCGTGACCACAGGGAAAGAAGGGAGGAGATTTGAGACACTGTCATCTGAGACAACAGTGAGTTCCCTGGGAGTGAACTGCTTCCTTTTCCCTTTTCTTCCATTGGGGGAAGAGTCCCCCATTTTCTTTTTCGGCTTCTCCTGTGATCCAAGACCACCCCCCAGACCCCTCCCCGTGTGGTGACCTCCAGTGATCCAACAGCGTCCCCTGCAGGCCACGATTAGGACTGCGCTAAAGACAGAGAAGTATTCAATCAGACCTTTTTTTTTTTCTGTTACTGTTTTTACCAACACACGTCTATCTTTTAATAAAGGATTGTTATCTCTTCTGTTTTTTCCACACTTCCTCAATTAAAGCCCCTTAATTTTGAATTCACAATTGCTGAGAGAGAGAAGTTTGGTCTATCTCATAACTCATCCTCTTTAGCAAACATTCCAGTCTCTTCAGACTGAGACAGACATTCACAGTGACTACAAAGCCACACCATTCTAAATTAATTAATTATGCTAAATAGAGTTCTCTAAAATCTATTTATAAATATTTTTTAAAGATCCAGTGCAAATACAACTGCATTTCTTAATGCCAATGCAAATATTTAAATATTACTAAAAACTCCTCTAAAGATTTAGTTTAAAACCAATTATATCAATTTTTTAAAAAAGAAAAAAATAATATTTATTTTGTTCTTTTCAAACTCAATGTCAGAACTATTTGGAAATTTTATCTATAGTTCAATCCAGTATAAATTATCACACAAGATTGAAAATTAATTCACACTGGTTACAAATTGGTTGCAAAAATGTGGATATACCTAAAGTCTTGTAGCTATGTGTCTTTTTGAGATCTTTCCTTGGTTAGATCTTTCCCTGATTAGTATCTCAAACTGGAACTTCAGAGAAATGAGAGACTTACCAGAATGAAAGGAAATTAGTAGTGAACATCTACCGCAAGGATTCAGTGAATGAAAAGTCACTTGTAACACCTGTGATGATTTGGGCGGTTTAAATGAAATTATAATTTCAGTTTAAAAAAGTGACAGTATTAACTATTAAATTTTAATAATTGTTATTTTATTACTAATTATTTAACAAATAATTATTTAAAAAAATTATAAAGATTGAGTTTTCAAAGCAATCTATGGATTTAACATAATTTAATTTATAGTTTTTGTTGCATGCTTACAAAGCAATACTTTTAAATTAATTTTATGGTTAATTTATTAGCATACAGAATAGGTAGCCATCTAAAAATAATGTTGTCTGTTGTACAACACTTAACCACCTTTTAGATTTCTCTCCCTTACTTGACATTTATAAAGAAAATATTATTCCACCTTTTCATTTCCATTTGAGAAACAAATACTTATACTGCTTTGTTTTTTTTGTGAGTTTTAAATAAGTTTTTGATAGCAGGGGCTTAATAAATATTTGCAACACTTTAGATGAAGTACCCTAAAAGACATTTAACAAAAAAAATTAAAGAGACATTGCAATTTATCTGCAATGATTAACAGCAACTGCATCACATAATTAAATAAAATATAATTAATATTAATAGGGATTAATAAAAAAGAAGGAAACAAACACCACCATTTGTTTACTGAACTTTAATCTGGATTCCAAAATTATGGAATTATATCAGAACAGATGAATATATTTACCTGTAGGTCCTTCTGTAAGTTCTCTACAATTCATTCAAAAAACCATGTGAACAATTAGACTGATGAACAAAGACTAATGATGACTAATCCTATTAGAATTTTATAAAATATTCATAATTTTTGCATAATCATTGCATAATAAGCACATGAAAAAATGAATTTCCTTTATGAGAAAGGAAACCAAAAAATATTCACTTTACTACTGTTAAATACAAGGTGTGAAATATAGGGTAAAATGCTGGTGGAGTTAATTTATATTAATGTGATGCTACTGTTTTCAATTATTATATTGAATAAGTGAAGATATGAGACTGTTTATGTGTGCATGTGTGTTTGTGCTACACACACACATTTTGCAAAGAGCAAAGAGCTTCTGTGACAGACAGAACTGTGCAAAATAATAAGAACACCAGTCTTATTTCCTGACTGCTCTGATTTTTCATAAGAATTTTTATATATATAAATATGTATTTACATATACACAATTATAACTGCAGTTTATTTTAAGAGTCTTAATTAGTTTTTATGCTGAGGTTTATAAAATAAAATCTGAAAGGTAAGGCCCACTTTAACTTCTCCCTATACCAAAAAAAAAAGGCTTCAGAAAAAAATAACATATCAAAACCTGTTCTTTAAATAGAATAGCTGAAAAACTCATAACATTTTATTTGCTGCTGTTATAAGTCAGCCACTCCAAAAGTTTACAAAATAAAGGACTTAAAATTAATAGAGCACTTTACATTTTTTTGCTAAAGAGAATTTTATGTTTGATAGAAAGAACTTTTTCTATTATACATGCATAATGACATTTTTTAGAAAGAGGATATGAGGTCTCATTATTCCTGCAGTAATTAACATTGCTCTAATCTCACTTATAATAGAATGGAATTAAAATAAATTTCACTGAAGTCCTGTAAGTCATTTGGGTTTCAGTTTCTCTGGAATTTTTTTTTCTTTTTCTTTTATTATGGAACAAGTCTGCAGCCATTCTGTAGTTATCTGATGTCACACACACTAACATGTTTTTCCAGGATCATTCAGCTTAGAAGAGACCTCAGGAGGACACTATTTCTACCTCTCGCTCAGAGCAGGTTAATTATGAGATCAAAACCTCCCAAAGATGGAGACTGCCCCACCTTTCTGAAGCCACCTACTCTAATTTCTGACTGTCTCCATGAGGAAAAATGTTTTTCCTATATACAGACAGATGTCCACTGTTTAAAATCATGGTTGCTATGTCTCATCCTCTTATCATGTGCCACTGTGATGAGAAGACTCCATCTTTCCTTCAGCAAGGTGTGTTACTGTTAGGTTCCCTCAAATTCTGCTCGTCTCTAGGTTGAACAAGCTACATCCCCCCCACTAGCTTGGTAGCCCCCTGCAAAACATACTCCAGTTAATCAATAACTCAGTAGAGGGTCACAAAACTGACAGCCTAATGACCAATGAGGAAAGGGGAATGGTCATTCCTCTGCACCTACTGGCCATGTTAGTACAGCCCTGGTTGCTCTTGGCCTTCTTTGCTTCCAAGGCACACTGCTGGCTCACGCCCAATCTGCTATCAACCAACACCCCCCACCCCCCGATCGCTCTCAAACAAGCTGCTTCTCAGCCGGTGAGGTTCCAACCCGTGTCATTCCCAGGTGGTCTTTCTTTCCACCAGCGAGACTTAGCATTCTTTCTTGCTGAATTTTGTGAGGTTCCTGGTATCTAATTCCTCCATCCTGTCCAGGTCCCTTTGTGTCCAGCTTTAACAGAAAATTATCAACTGTTCTGTGTCATTTGACACCATCTGCAAACTTGATGAATGTTGTTACCTTCCCAACTAATGCTATTTTTTTAACAGTTATTCAGAGAAATAAGCTTATGGTTAGTAAGAATAGAAGGGAGGATTGTATCTGATTATTATCATTACATGTGCATGTGTATGAGGGATTTATATTTTGATCAGCTAGGGGAATGTTCTTATTATTTTTCTTGGAAATGTTGCAGCAAGGCTGGCTGTATACCAATTATTTTGTTTGAAAAGTCAATATATGTTTTTATGTTTGACAGAAGAATCTACTAAACATTAATCAAAAAAATATGTAACAATATCATCTCAGGAAAAATTATCTTTTTGACTTGATGAGTCAATATTTGTATTCATGGGTCAAATTTTTAATTATTTATTTCAGCAGTTGAGGGGCATAAGTAACTGTGTTGCAGCTGAGTCTATATGTCTTTATTTATCTCTATCTCTCTGTCTCTATATCTACATCTATATTTATCTATATCATTAATTTTGAGATCAGTGTGATGAGGGTGTTTAGAAGACTGGTAAGACAAACCATTCTTTGCTTTAAAGCAAAGCTTTACTAATTCCATGATAATGTTTAATTTTTATGTATTATGAATCACTGTACTACAAATACAAAGCTGTCAGTCTTAAAAAATAAATAGTAATTTAGCTGTGAGCTACTGTTATTGATGTCTGCAGTCCTTGATAATGTTCAATGTGGAGGTCGAGGTGATCAGATTTGACAGCTCCTTTGCTGGAGCAATTGAAGCTCAAATGGACTTTTTTCTTCTCTGTTTCATCTTGTTTCATATTCTTATGATGTTTTCCCTCCTCTTGAAAGGGGGATTTCAGCTGATCCTGATGGTGCTTTTCTGGGTTTCAGTTCACTTGAAGGTGGCAAATTGAAATAAGATAATATTTTATGTAATGCAAGTATCTATTTATTTTTATTTAGAGAATAAGTTACTTATTAAATGAATACTAGTATAGCACACCTGCACATTATTATTTGGTCTGAATATATAATACACAGCCTGTAAATAGGAAAGCGCGTACAAAAGGTGAGAAATATTTTAACATTGTGAAATGGCACAGATCATGGTGCTTTTTGCTATGGATTCACTGTATTATAGAGCATCTTTCTTGTCACATTTGTGCTTGCTAAATTTACAAAAGCTGTATGGCACTGACATATTCCTCCAGAGACAGACAAGTACAGTTTTTTTCAACTCCTCAAAAGTTAAATGTCTCTCGTTGTTGCATCTACATGTGATGTGATATCACTGATTTAAACTTAAAACTGTGAGGAGAGGTTTAGTAATCTGATTTTTGCTACCTTTCTCTTTTTACCAGCTGGTGTAATAATGCCAGAATCAAGGTAAATTTAAATGGAACAACTCCCAAAAATTTAAGATAGACATATATTCCTTCAGTATCCAGAATAATTCACATAATTTTTAGTAGGCCTTCCACAGAGCCAAACACAAATTTAAAGTTCTGTAACAAATATTTTTTCCCTTTATTGTCATGCTTAGAGATATTTTCTATACTCTAAATGTAGGGAAGCCAATCATTCTCATATTTTGTATATCTGCAAGGTAAATAAGTCAGAGAAACAGGAATTAAACATTCAAACTCTTGTATTCACCACCTTAAAGACCATTCAGTCCTTCCTCTAACATCTTTTCATTTCTTCTTAACTTACATTTTGGTCCGTCATATTTTTACATATGTAGATCAATTTTAATCTGTAATAGCATAAAGTTTGCTTTCTTTCAAGATAATTATTGTTTTATTGTAAGATTAAGAGTTATGTTTCTGTCAATGTAGATATATGTTATGTTTCACCACTTTATTATTCATCCTGAAATTGATGCAAACTGAACCATAGATAAACTTGTTGAATGTATATAAAACAGAATTAGAAGTGTCATTAAAAATATAAATAATTAATGGGTTTTGAAGGTCAAAGTCAGGCTAATATATTTCTTAAATGATTTTGGAAGTTTTGTTCTGAAACTTTTTCAGGCATTGAGTACTCTGTAGTTCCAGTTTAGAAGTTTCCCACCACTGTCAGCATTTGAACACAACTTCCCTTCAGGCAACTTGTCTCTTTCCTGTCTCAATTGAGGGATTAGACATGACAACGACCCCATTTTCTATTTAATTTCATAATACACATTTATATATATATATACGCATATTCTGTGCATATATATGTATTTATGGAGAAATATCCTTAAAACAAGCTTTGAGATGACGATGAGTGGTATAAAGTTTCATATTCTGCTTTTTCAAAACTGTACACAGGGACATGATTCTCTTAAAGTACCTGTTCTTCCAAACTATATAGGTCAAAAAAGGTATAAATAGAAGTATAGTAGTAGGTTTTAAATATATTTTTAAGCACGTCAATGTACATTCCCTAGTTTTGAGGCACTCTGACTGTCTAAAAATCCCCCTGAAATCAACATGAGTTGGAGGGACAGAAGGGTGGAGAACAACAAATTTAATTCTAAATATTTAAAATTTTCCCTCCTTCTCACTGGTATTTCTTTTAACTCAGGAATGCATAGTCCTGGTGAAGTAGTTGTTAAACAGGGGAAAAATATTAAAACATTGAGGAGTGGGGGTCCAAAAACTACGCAATCCCAGTATGGGGTATAAACTGGAATATCTTACTGAACACGCGTCTCGCAATATAAGGGTCTTAGGGGTAGGACATGTTAATGAAGAGGATGAACTATGTTAATTAGAGAATTTCACAAGTTTTTCTGCAGTTTACCCAATAGGTTAATATTTCTCTCAACCAAGATTACATAGGGGGAAAGGGATTAAAGGGGTTTAGACATGGTCTGATAAAATCATTTCAAAAGTCCTTTCTTGTTTCTGCTGGAGCCAGGCTTAATCCACAGGGTTGAACTTTTACAGATCTTGTGATGAAGTGTCCTCAGAGCAAGGAGTTTCTCCCAGCTCCTACTGTTCACAGCCTGCTACATAATCTCATCAGCTCCTTCTCTGCTGATATAATATTTTTGGAATCCTACACCAAGGGAATACTGTTTCTTCTAAATATTTTCCATGATAAATCTGTATATTTTTTTCTGCATTTATAAGAAAAATTATGTCTAGTTGGTAAAATAAGCCCTATATTCGCTGACTTCCTATATGAAATTATCTACAGTAAGAGAGGTCAGTTTTTTTAACATTATCCCAATACTGATTTAAAACAAGCCTTCAGAGCACAAGTGTCTTGTTTATTAGCTTGTGCTGTTAATTAGATGGAACCAGAAGTCTCTAAGCAACCAAAGATCGGTCACTCATAACTTTACTCATTAGTGCTTGTAAGGTATTTCTTAACTCAGCTCATGAGGCTTTATCAGTATTAATCTACTATTCCTTCTGTTCAGCTTGCAGTACATTGAGAAATTCTAATGTATGTTAATTAACCTCTTGAGTACTGCAATTTCCAAAACCAGATTAATTCAATCAACATATCTACCAGAAGTCTATCTTTCAGGTTTGGTTTTTTTTTTACTTTTTAATGGCTTTTAGGATTGTGGAAATGTTAAGACTTTGATCATATTATGATATCCAGTAAAAATAAGGGTGCTGGAGTTATCTCAGACAATTCATGCAGAATTATGCCAAAGTCAAGAACTAAACAAAAAATTATTTCAATTTATATAAGAATATGTTGTAAAAAATAATTTTCCACAGTATTCTTTCATAAGTTTGCTCTTTAAAATAGAACTTAACATCAGATGCAGAAAAGATTGTTTTCAGATTATGTTTATGTTACAGGATCCAAAAGTGATGGAACTAGATTCACATGAAAGCAACAGACCCTATGTCGTTGTATTTTGTGCAGGGGGAAATCATTACAGTTATTGCCTCCTGAACACAAAGTAGGCTATAATGACTAAAATCACCTTTGAATTAAGCACCAGGAGAGCAAAGGAATGCATAGATCATAATGAAAATAAGGTGCCTGATAGATAATTAAAACATGAATTAGAGTTCTTATGCAAATACAGAAAAATGCATCTTATAAAAACCTGCACTTAAACTGAAGTCATAGATAAGAATTAGATTGACTGTTGTTATTGTTAACAACAAATTGTAACTAAATGAATGATATAACAAACCAATATAACTTCTTGATTATTCCATTTCTTACATTATAATTTTTGAATTTTACAACCTGATTAGAAACATTTTATATTGTAGGAATATGGATGAAGCATTTATTAAAATTTTAAGATCTCCTTGAATCCAGAACCCCAAGATAATATATATACAGGTAGAAATGTTAAAGTGTTTGGGAGTTGGTGTTATCCATCATAATTACAGTATTGCTGGTCTTAATAACAATAATGAAAATGAATGGAAATGTATGTTTTCAACAACTCTTCTACATAAATTCTTCGCAGAAAATCTGAGCCATGTTCCAGAGTTTCACTTAAAAGACACTTCCTAAAACTGTAACTAGAGACCAAGTGTTAATTTGTCTGACTATTCTGCACAAACACTGCATCAAAAACTAGTTAAAATGACATGCATTAACAAGACATTGCATCACCTTACCAAGCTTAGATGATATCACCAAAGATTTGTTCTACAAATGGTTACAGCGTTATAAGTTACAATGATAAGTCATTTGTCATATTCAGAAACTCTTTTATACTACTTGAGGAACTGTGTAATTTTTCAAATTGATTAAAAGTTGCCATTTGCAACATTGATGTTCTTATGTACCAAAATCATTCCTATTCAATCGTTTCCTACAGTGATATATTTACCTAAAGGTAATATTAAATCAAGTTGTACTTTCTTAGACAACCCATATAATTATCTATGTATAAAAATCTTATACCTTATTTGACTAGTATCTGTAGTTTTAGATTGCAGTAATCATAGTTGCTATTTTCATTAGAACTTTTTCATATAATTTAAAAAAAAAGAAAAAAACAAATGAAAATCAGTTGCCGAGCCTATATGAGCACAAGTGCCTTGATAATCAAACATTATTTTTGAGAATGTTCAAAACTGTGGACTAAAATTCAAATGCGAAGAACGTAGAAATACCTTTCATCTATAGGGAAAAGCTACATCAAAAAAAAAAAAAATCTTTGTACAGAAATAACCAAGAACTGATTACAACTGAATTATACTTTTCTTCCATTTTTATTTAAATATTTCTATGTATGTTTTTATTAAAATCATGTCTTTCTACTGATGATGTAACTTTACTATGAGGTGTAAGATAGATAAACAGCTCTCTGTGAAGGCAGTGTCTTTGCTATTGATAGATTTGTCTACCACTGTGATGTTCCCTGTCATGGCATCTGCTACCTTTCTTCATCAGTGTACTGAAACGGACAGAAATATCAGAGTGCTCTGCTTGCACCCTAAATAGCAGGAAAGGGAATATTTTTATTACATTTGAAGTAATTATATTTAATCTTGTCACATGCTGTCTGTATTGAAAGATTTTGCAGTTGCTAATGATTCTCTGGCTTCTATCCTTCGAGTTTCACATACACTGTAGTTTCCATTCACATGTTTCTTGGCACGGAACAAAAACTTTTCCTTACATCAATAGTACGGTTTTTGTGGTGTTCTCAAAAGAATCATAGAGTGATGTAGATTAAATCTGTTGTATTTTATATTTAGTTATTTTATACACTATCA
Organism: Manacus vitellinus; assembly: GCF_001715985.3. NCBI lineage: Eukaryota > Metazoa > Chordata > Aves > Passeriformes > Pipridae > Manacus > Manacus vitellinus. Next base: position 15,724,734 of record NW_021938789.1, on the reverse strand, counting down.
GTTTAGTTATAGTGTTTATTCTCAGAAATGATAGATGGATGAAAGGTACCACGTTTGGGGAAGAAAGATAAAAAGTAACAGACTTGTATTCCAATTGAGTTATTCAGGAGACTCATACTTTCTTTCTTATGGTTCCTCTTTAAAAACTTTCTGGCTTCTTCCTGAAAAACAGTAATATTTCTAGGCATGCCTTCAGAGGCTTGTAGCTTGTAAAGATTTAAACCTCAAAACTGTAGTTGCATGGTACTTAGGAAATTTTCCCAAATACATCTTATATATATTAACTTTCAATTTATGCTCACTTTTCTTTCCACCCCTCAGTTCAAATACTTATCTCCCTCTCAAGAGGAATGAATCCTGTAGTAATCACATCCTTGTTACAGAATTTGTGCTTTCCTTTTGTCTTCAGACTTTTAACTCTTGTATCTATTCTTTGTCTCAAAGCTTGTTCAAATAATGTTTTTCTTCATTCATATGTACTATTGGTGTCATGTGGAATTATCCTTAGTCACGCAGAATAAAATAAAAAACTAAATTATCTGCTCTCAGATTTGCAGTTACGTGTTAGAGTAAAAAAAAATTATGATTGCTGAAAAGGTTAAACTCTGAGATCTGATTCTTGCTGCAGTTTATTAGTTACCATTTCTGCATCTTCATTCAAATCAGCTACCAAAATGCTTCTTACTGAAAAGTGAAACAATATTTTTGTTTATCTTAGGATCTACATCTTGATTACCTTGAACCTATATTTTGTATATTTTTTTCTTAATTTCCTCCTCGTACCATCCTGTTCCCCACCACCCTCACTCAATCTTCAGACCTAAAAAGTACTGTGCAGCTGTGGTGGGTTGACCTTGGCTGGACGCCAGGTGCCCACCCAGTCACTCTGTCACTCCACTTCTCAGCTGGACAGGGGAGAGAGTAAGATGGAAAACAACTCGTGGTTTGGGATAAGGCAGTTTATTAAAGCAGAAGCAAAGCAAAAGTTTGCATGTGCAAAAGTGAAGCAAAAGATAACACGGTTTATTCTCTACTTCCCATGAGCAGCGATGGTCGGCCACTCCCGAGCAGCAGGGCTTCAGCACGTGTGACAGTTCCTCAGCAGGCAGGCATTGGAGACAATGAATGCCCCCCTTCCTGCTCCTTGCCTCAGCTTTTATATCTGAGCTGATGTCATATGATCTGGAATATCCCTTTGGTCAGTTTGGGTCAGCTGGCCTACTTGGATCCCCTCCCAGGATTTTGCCCTCAGTTGAGGAAGGAATGTTACAGTGCTGATGCTGTGCTCAGCAGCAGCCAAAACACTGATATGTTATCAATACCCTTCCAGCTACCAATGCAAGGCACAGCACTGTGAGGGCTACTGTGGCGAAATGAACTCCAGCTCAGCCAGACCAAATACAGCAGCTTTTGTTGCTGATTAGCCCATTTCACCTTTCTTTGCTGGTTCTCTTCCGATTCCCAACATGATTCCTAATTGTGATCATTTCTCTATTTTTGTCTGTTGATTTTTTCTCCTAGATTAACTCTTCCTCATTTCTTAACTTGGTGCAAATTTCAGGTCGTTGTACTTTTGTCTTACTGAAGGGGCTGGTTTTTTCAGCTAAAAGATAATTTAATTGCCTAAGTGGTACTTTTAATTTTGCATGTTTGCCATTTGGAAAATAAAGCCCTATTTTCGGAAGATCTATAACAGTATTGGTTATAAACTTACATCACTTTGCTGCACCTGTTCCTTTGCATTCAGCTTACATTTGTCTTAATACAGCAGTTTTTCTTAGCCAAATGACTGTTAAAATTCAAAAATAAGAGTATTTCTCATGTCTCTCTGACTATATTTTAGTGAATCTGTACTTAATTATGCATAAATTCTACTGTTTGAACTTGGGGGGAGTCATGAACAGTGATGGGTGACTACCTGAAAGGCTCTATCACTGCATCATTAACTGCCTGTAAGTACAACCCCAATAACACACTCTCAGTATGCAAAATATGCATGCAGTGGTATTTCAAGCAGCATATATCCTCAAAATAGAATAAAATGTTCATATTTCTCTGCAATACTGACTCACACTAATTTCTAGAATACAAAGAACTGTGACAACAGCTATAATGCTTGTCTTCTGATTCTCTATTAAGTGTGGGAGGAATTGAGTTTTAATCACCCTGCTAGACTGAGGCATGTTGACTTCTCTAGGCACTATAGGGTTTAATGTCCCAAAACATGCATTCTATATCTAGTTTTTAGTCTACTAAAATGCTTTCTCTCATAGATTGATATATATATGCCCAATGCATGACAAGTTTAACTTTTTGTATTACGTTGTAGGTGGTGGGTTTGATTTATCTTACATACTCCCTACTTTTTTCCCTCTTACTGAGTCATTTAAGTCAAGGCTCATGTTTTCTTATATCATTATTATATGTAGTCATTTTAACTTGAAACAGTTAATCTGTTTCTGCTTCAAATTTACTCCTTTATCTATCTAGCTTCTTCATTTTGTCCAGAGAGCATTTCCTTGTCTTTTTCTAATCTGAAATCTAAACCTTAAACTCTCTTCAAGGATTTGATGAGATGGCTCTAAAAGGTAAAGTTACTGGGCTAGTACAGTCTAGAAAGCAGAGATCAAACATGACAATTTTATTTAAGCTATCTACTCAGACGCACTCATAAAATATGGTTGACTACATGAGGTGAAAGGAAATGTCTGAGGAGAAAACAATCAGAGATTGAGCTGATAACTTTCTTTGTGTTTTATGTATTCTTATTAAAGTCAGGAGTAATTGCTCTTAGATTTGTAGGACACTGTAACGCTCCAAGATGCAGAAAAACTCTTGCCACACTCCACCAAATGTGTTTTAAAATCAATAAAAACATTATGTAGTTCTCTTTTCTTTATACTCAAGTAATTCTCAGTTGGTTGTCATAGAATAAACATCTGCTTGAATGTTCCTCTTTGGCACAAAACCCCACTTGTTATTCTGCCAGTTGATTCCTGATGTGTGGTTTGAGTCCATATCATATCACACTTAGGAATCATTTTGTTGGTATAGCTCAACAGATGCACAGTATTTAAGTTGTGGGTTTTTTTGTTGTTGGGTTTTTTTTTTTATTACAATAGATATTTCACAAAGAAATAGAATAATAGAGTTCTCCAAGTTTCAGCAGCTGTGTCATGGATTTTTACTTTTAGTGTATTTTATTATTACACAGTACTGTCTTCTGGGATCTTTGTATTACCAGACTATTATTTTTAAGAGGAATTACATTGTATCTCCCCTTCTAAAAATATCTTTATAGCTATCTCCTCGGATTTATACTATTGCAGTTGAGGCAATATTTATATTTTATTCTAAAATATTTCTCACCTTGTAAGCTTCTACTTTTCAGACCTTATTTTACTGAACTTTACTACAACAATCTCTACTTAAGTAAATTTCTTGCAACCATTCTCTATTCACAGAATCACAGAACCACAGAATCAATTAGGTTGAAAAAGACCCCTGAGATCACCAAGTCCAATGTATGACTGAACACCACCTTGTCAACCAGACCATGACACTAAGTGCTGTGTCCAGTCTTTCCTTAAAACACCTCCAGAGACTGTGACTCTGCCACCTCCCTGGGCAACCCATTCCAATATCTAATCACCCTTGCTTTGAAGAATTTCTTCCTTATATCCAGCCTAAACCTCACTTGAAGCAGCTTAAAACCATGTCTTTTCATCCTATTGCTAGTTGCTGAGAGAACAGGTCAAGTTCTACCTGGCTACAACTTTGTCTCAGTTTGAAGAGACTGGAATGTTTGCTAAAGAGGATGAGGTATGAGATCGACCAAACTTCTCTCTCTCAGCAATTGTAAGTTTAAAATTAAGGGGGCTTTAACTGAGGAAGTGTGGAAAAACAGAAGAAATAACAACCCTTTATTAAAAGATATATATATATATTGGCAAGAACAGTAACAGAACATAAAACCAACTAAACAATAGTCCTGTACCCAGAAGTTCCCTTCAAACAAAAGAAAAAGTCTGAATACTTCTCTGTCTTTTAGTGCAGTTCGGCCTGCAGGGGGCGCTGTTGGATCACTGGAGGTGCAGGCCCTGCAGTTCTCTGTGTTGGTCTGCAGGGGGCGTTGTTGGACTCTGATGGTCACCACACAGGGAGGGGGTCTGGGGGGTGGTCTCGGATTGCGGGAGAAGCTGAAAGGAAAACAGAGACCCTTCCCCAATGGGAGAAAGGCAGAAGGAAAAAAACCAGTTCATCCCTCTCTGATGAAACCCCAGTGGGTCCTGGCTGGAGTCACGAGGCAGTGTGCGAGCCGATCGAGTCTGGTGGTCCGGTCTCACCAGGACGAAAAGCCAGAAAGACAGATTTCCATGCCTTCTCTCCAAATACCCACACGCAGATGCCCGTCTCCATCCCAGAGTGTGAACTCCGCAGTTTGCCCTTCTGCCCTCCGAGTAGAGACCCCCACTCCCTCCAAAAACTCCTCCCCTCTCCCCCCAGCCTCTGATGGACCATCAGCGAGGAATGCAGCCTGGCTAGCTAGTTCTTTTGTAAGGCTAATTAACTCCCTTCCCCCTTTCTGTTCAAACTCCCGTCTTTCCTACGGTGGGGGGGGCAAACTCTCCTGAATTTCTAACTTCTAACAAACTTCCTTTCAGGTAGTTGTAGAGAGTGATAAGGTCACCCCTGAGCCTCCTCTTCTCCAGGCTGAACAACCCCCTTCACCAGCTTCATTGCCCTTCTCCAGACACACTCCAGCACCTCAATGTCCCTCCTGAATTGAGGGGCCCAGAACTAGACACAGCACTTGAGGTGTGGCCTCACCAGTAGAGGGGAAGAATCATGTGCCCAGCCCTGCTGTCACACTACTACTAATACAGACCAGGATGTCATTGGCCTTCTTGGCCGCCTAGACATGCTGCTGGCTCATGTTCAGCTGGCTGTCGACCAGCACCCCCAGGTCCTTTTCCACTGGGCCACTTTCCAGCCACTCTGCCCCCATCCTGTATTCACTCATAATATTAAAGTTATAGTGTTAAAAAATAATTAAATTGAATAATTAGATCTTTCCAATAAAGACATAGAAAAATCAGTTTCTTTAAAGTGTTTTATTTATGGCTTGCAACCTTCCTTAGTTACAAGGAAATATAACAACTCTGTGCATACAAAAAAACTATTCTTAGAAAAAAATTATTATATTTTAGTTTACTACATATGTGCAATATATTTGTAAACTTTAGTCTATTGAAAATAATAGGCATGTCGACATCCATGGACATCACTAATGTGCATATAGAAATAAGCACCTAATGCATAAAGTCTTGTTTTTTGACATTAAACTGTTTTTAATGTCAAACTCAAACCCCCAATGGTATTAAAAGCTATCTTTATCCATTCTTACCAGGATCCCTCTCACTTCAGGTTCATGACACCTCATGAAAAAAGTCAACAGATTTTGAAAGGGGGACACATAAGCCCTCCAATATCAAACTGTTTCACTGTTAGAGAAGCAGAACTTTCAAAATATACTGATTCTGATGAAATTTGAGCTATGATTCCAGGTATCTACTTTCCTCATCAGACCAGTTAGATTATGTCACTGAAACAATTATAGTTAACAGGTTCTTCAGAGGCAACATGTGTCACTGCACAACAGATACAGCATTTATCTGACTAAAATTGGATAAATTACTGAAGGAATTTTTTTTATTTATTTGTGTGCAAATAATTTATCAATAGCTGTGAATAGGGCCGAAATTTATCTTCCTCAGTTTAAAAGCCTTTGAATATTATGCAGACTACCATCAGAGATCACCATCTCAGACAGGATTAGTAGTTTGGGGTAATACTGCATATATAGTCCTGAGATCACACTTTTATAGTGATTATTCCTCTACTAGCTACTCCACTGGTAAAAACATATGAACATAAGAACATCATCAGCAGAACTATATTTTTGTTACTTTTCAAATATATGTAACTGTAGTTTTAGGATTATTGACATTATGGTACAACCATCCTGGGCTTGGACTGTCTTTTGAACCCAACTGTATTTGCAAAAATTTGAATGTGTGATGTTGTATCGCTGACTGAGTCAAGAACATACCAGGTTTGAATCTTTACAACTGACACAATGGAAACTAATTGTTGCATAGCTCAAAAGATATACACAGGCATAATTATAAATAGGAGAATGTTAAGCGAGATGAAGGTGCCTACATTATTACTAATGATCATTTGTAACAGAAGGAAATATTTCATTATATGCATCTTTGCTCTAAGTTTATTCTGATAGCATTTCAAATGACAGTGTAGGTGGAAAGCTGTAAGTAGTCATTTTAGCTGACACACTGAATTTATTGTGCAGGTTAATGAATGTCTCCCAATTTTGTCCAAACTTTTGATTTCTCATCATGTAAAAAAGGAAGAAAAGTACCAGCAATAGTTGCACAGAGTATATTATTTACCTTGTTACCCTGAAAAATCATTAAGGAGTCTGTTTTTCAGAACCACAATATCTGTTGCCTCATTCAAAACCACTCACTTCAGAAGATATCTTAAAGAAATCTTGTACAGATTTTGTGAGTACTACAATTTTTCATATTAGAGTGAAAGCGATCCTATCAAAAGGACTATGGACATGGAGATGTATGCATGTACATATTCACATAAGCAAAATGTCTTTAGAGATTGAGAAATTTTGTACTGAGTTTTTTTCTGGAAGAAGTGTTCACATTTTGTTTGGTGCTCTAAATACCATTACTCACTCAGTTCAGGAAGGATATTGAGGTGCTGGAGCAGGTCCAGAGAAGAGCAACTAGGCTGGTTAAGGGACTCGAGCACAAGTCCTATGAGGAGAGGCTGAGGGAGCTGGAGTTGTTCAACCTGGAGAAGAGGAGGTTCAGGGGAGACCTCATCACTCTCTACAACTCCCTGAAAGGAGGCTGTAGCCAGGTGGGGGTTGGTCTCTTCTCCCAGGCAGCTATCAGTAAGACAAGAGGGCATGGTCTTAAGCTGTGCCAGGGGAGGTTTAGGTTGGATATTAGGAAGAAATTCTTTACAGAGAGGGTAATCAGGCATTAGAATGGGCTGCTCAGGGAAGCGGTGGATTCTCCATCTCTGGAGGTTTTTAAGATGAGACTGGATGTGGCACTTAGTGCCATGGTCTATTAACCGCAGCAGTGTTGGATCAAGGGTTGGACTTGAGGATCTTGGAGGTCTTTTCCAACCTGGTTGGTTCTATGATTCTATGACTATGATTCTGTGGTGGAAACAACACTTCCCAAAGGATGAGTGATATCAAGTATGTGATTACTGCAGAATCTAACAGACTAACTTATTAGCTCATTCTGTTTTTAAAATCATCAGGTTCTGTAATTCAGGGATATGTTCTAAAATCGATGAACTGTGGTGTCATGATTTCAGTTGCAACATCACTTAGACATAAAAGTACATAACCTGATTTTAAAAAGTCAGTATGCTGAAATACCAACACTCTCAAAAGATCATCATTTCTTATACTTACGCTTACAAAATGAGAACCAGAAAACAAAAATAATTAGGTTTTCGTTTAATTAATTTTTGATCATTTTCCCTCCCATGTTATTGATTCATTGGTCGGTATTTTCTAATGGTGGATACTATTGAAAAAGTATAGCTGGGTTAAAAGTTGCTGGGGTTTTTTATAGCTTTCTAGAATAAGAATTTTTATGTGTAATGTTGATATTATATTCTGTTTTGTTGGTTTGCAATTTTCATTGTCTCCAGGGGTATACCATACCAATTTATTATACTGTGCATACACCTTGAAATAATGTATATGCATGTGGTTGATTTGGTTTTTGCAAATCCAAAAGTGCTATCAGAGATTAGCAATGCTTTTAGAAACAGGAAGGAAGTTTCCCAGTCTTTTTACCTCACCTGACACTTAATTCATTCTAATATCAATATTCCAAACAAGATTTTATGCTTAGCTGCATCATTTAAATTGAATAGTAAATCAAATAGATTATTTGTAAATTGTAGTTATGAACCAAAATTGCTCATTTCCAACCAACTACAAATGCAAGGTAAATTTTCATTGATTTTTTTGTTTCTGATGATTTTGTTTAGGTAGCAACTTGTTGTGTACTCGTGTGTAAACTGTATTATATTGCATTTTAGTTCTTGTTATACTTTTAATCAAAAAACAAGAAGTTATTATATGACAAAACAAAAAAAACCACAAAAAACTAGAAAGTGAGGAAACTATTTTGACTAGCTGCAGAATTTAGAGCAGTTATTCATATACAGCCATCTGATGAGATTACATACCTAGTTTTCAGATTCAAGGTTTATTGAATGATTCAAATATGTTCACAGTGTTAGACAGACTATTTAAATGTAAACAGTTCTGATATTATGGGAAGCTTTAGGAATCACATATTTTTACAAAGGGTGTTTTAGAATCTTCAGATACCTAAGCAATAGGACTGTACTGACATCTTGGATTGTCATTATGATGTGCTTATCGGATAGCTGAGGTTTTCTTTGGAAACATAAGTTATTTCTATAAGTGGGAATTATAGTATTTAGGACTTTTGGTTATTTTTTTTTTCTTTTCATGGAGGTAATTTCAGACTGTATTATAAATACTTGCTTAAAAGAGAGTATATATTTTTTTTTTATTGATCCATTTCAAAAAAAGGTGAGTTGAATCCTTGGAGGTCTATTGAGAACGGACCAGTGGAGTGTTAAGCAGATGACGTTGAAGTGCCAATAAAGAACCTCAGAGGTCTTAAGGGTTTTATGTAGCAAGTGTGAGAAACAGGTTCTGGGAGAAAAAAGCAGCAGCAGTCATTGTTATTCTGTAAGTTCTGCTATTAGAAGCTCTTGCTTTGAATTCCAAGCATATATTATTTAACTTTATTCTTTGAGGTACACTATTTAATCAAAGCATGCTGACCATGAGAAACATACATAAATGAAAGTATTCACAGTATTCACAATTTATCAATACATTTAAATATGACATTTCCATTTGCTGTTTTCTCTGCTACATAAAAAAACCTTTTCCAGTAGTGAATGGTTTGTGAAAAAGATATCTCTCATGACTTTGGAAACATTTTTTTTAAGTCCTGTTCAGTGAAAAAACTGTGACAAGCACTTACAGTAACAGTTAAGGATGTGTTTGAATAGCCTATCCTTTGCTTATAGAATAGTGTTTCAGGTAGCTGCACTTAAAACCTTTTATAGTGCAATAGGTGCACGGTCCTATGATTATGTAGATCTCATATCAACCTCATAATTTTACCAACAATGTCAATCTCTTGAAGGTTTTTCTGTAGACCATGTTCCTTAAGAAAAGTTAAGATAAATATAGTCAGTGTATGCTGCTATTAAAAGGTGTAAGGATGAATCTCAGACAAAAAAAGTTATATGTGGCATCATTTGAAGAATTTTTATTTATAAAGTCTGGATATTCAAAGTGACAGAATTTTTTTAATATGGTTGGAGCCTAACAAAATAGGTACATGAAAAGACTTTTTTAGAACAGAAGAAACAGTTGCTGATCTTTAACTGCTATGACTAGAAAAAAGAAAGATATCTTGCAGAATACTTTAGTGCAGTATCATCATGAATAGTTTGATGAACTGTTGGTCTACAACCTGCACTACCATGATGTAGTATGTGATTATTATTTACAAAGAATCTTGAGAGAGATTTATTATTTTATTTTTGCTTTAGTTGGGAGAGAACTTCTGCAGTGGGGGTGACAAGTAAGGCAGAGAGATGGTGCAGGGTTCTTCCTGGATCCCAATAGGAAAGATCCAACTGCAAATGGTTTTGTAAAATAGTTGTTTTAACAAGATAGAGTAAAAGGATGAATATAGATAGTAAGTAAATCTTGTGTTTCTTTAGATAGTGGGAACCCCACTTTTGTGCTGCACGAGATGCACCCCAAATAGGTTTTCCAATGGCACACTGTACAGAACCGGTGCATGGAAAAAAGGTCTTTCTTTTTTATCATTCCATCTATTATATCATTTTCTAACAAGGAAAAAATTCCATTCCTCCCTTTTAGATAAAGGCAAGGTCACACAGCACCAAGTGGGAGTTGCCTACAGGCTCCTGCTTTCTAATAATCTCTCTGAGGTTGACCCATGCCCGAGGGATCTGTGCACCAAAAGGCCGTACTGATTGTACAGCACTGCACAGGACTGGGACTTATTGCTGAGGTTAAATGCTATATGGATCAGCAACTCTGTTATATACAGTGGTCTCCCAGTCAGGATCAATGCATTACACCTCTTGACCCACATGCAGGTTATTTTCCCCAAAGATACTATAAGTCATCAACTGTATTAGTAACATACAGACTTCTCATGCCCTAAGTGCAGCTGTAATAGAGCATCATAGCTTGATCAAGATCACTGACTCCTTAAATACAATGTCTTCTCCATGGATCCCAGTTCAGCATCATTGCAATAAAACAGTAAATAAATTACCATTTCTGAAAGATCCAATCACTGAATGTGCTGGATTTGGCTGGGATAGCGATAATTTTCTTCACAGTGGCTATTATGGGGTTATATTTTGGATCTGATCACTGAGAATGCCTCTCTGAAGAAGGAATATTCTATGTTGGTTTATGATTCTACAAATTCAATTAAGATGAGGAACAGGTACTAACATCAGACAGGAGGGTTATTGGATCAAAGTGTAAAACCCAAAACAAATAACATATGCTTTTTCCAGCCCTGACTACTGTTGAGGATCAACTCTATTATGTAACTATTAAGTTCTGATAATGAAGTGTAATGTTGTTATAAATGATATTTAATGAAACATGGATTCATACCTATGCTACATATATTAACATTAAACTAGCATCTAAAGTTTTCCAAAAAAACCCCCATTGTCCATGGGTTATATAAGAATAGAATTAAAAGATACTAGTACTGTTTGTGAAAACCTGAAGTTTTAAATCTCCTATTCAATCCTTTAGGCCATGCTAAAATAGTAGTGGTCTTCTATACTAGTGGTTTTTGTTCTTTCTGCCCATTAAACTCTTCATCGTTTTCTTATCTCAATTTATGCCCCAAATCACTCACCTTTCTTTAGTTTAAATTGTGCTGCTGTTTTAAAATTCTTCCTACTATCTATATTTCTGAGGCATTTATCTTCACCTATGCTGAACTGGCCTCAAGGAGGCTGAACCTGCTGCCTTTGATTGACAAGAACAGTTACTTTCAGTAATTTCAATTCAGAATGAACAGACTAACAAGTGCCAATCAAAGCATTTTGTTGCCATTCTGTAAAAGGAATCAAGCTTTCAGGAAATTTGGCAACATACTTTTACACTGATATACTGATGCACTGATATATGTAAGGAACAGAACGAGAAAGTAAAACTAGAAAGGTTCCAACATTTTGCCTTTCTTTTTCCTTCCTTGCTTTTGTGCCATGAAATGTAGGAAAATACACATAGAAATCAGTAACTTCTGGTTAGTTTAGAAATTGACTATAGTACTTTCATATGGATCTCTTTTTTTTTTTTTCTAGTTCTTTTTTCCCACCTGTAAGAGACTGAAATGTTAAAGGTTAATGACTCAAACAATCTCCACTTGCAAAAGCAGCACTTGCTTTGCTGAGGTCAGGTTTGCACCATCCAACTAAAAGGCAAGAGTCAGGAGAGTTTTTGGATATGTGGTAGTGAAACCTCTGATCTGCATAAGAACAGCCCAGATGCAGAGTGGATGTGCACCCATCACCAGAGGATGATAATGACAAACCAACCCCTGTTTAGCAACAAGCTGTTTTTTGAGTCAGATAAAGGAAAGGGCTGATAAGAAGCAGATCCTGTGAGGTGGGATAATGCTTTTTATCATGCCAGTGTCCTCCCTCCTGATAAGACTCCCGTAAAATTCCCAGCCCTGCCCCGGAGGAGCTATCAGGACATTCACCCATAAGCCTGAAGGTATTCATACTTTCTAATGGGACACAAACACCCCTGAAGCACCCCCAGACTAATTTCTGGGGCCACAGTGCTGCATCAGACAGTGTAAAACTCCTCTGCCCAGGGAAGGTACCTGGGCATTCCCATCTGAATCTGAAAGTATATTAACCCACTGAATTTTTTGTTTTGGGCATTCCCCCCATCCCTGATGGATCAAGACTGCAACCATCACTTCAACCAAAGGACATCTAAATTGCAACTATCGAGTCTCGTTGCTGCATCCACATGCAGTGATATCTTTCTTCTCCAGAAGCTACTTGTTACCAAACAAGTTACATTTCTTTAAAAAGGAGTCTATGAAACAGTGGGGAAAGATGTTGGAAAATTCTTTTAACTTTAGCACAATAGTGTTTGATCCCTGCATCAGGGATTAACATGTACTAGCACATCAGGGATTAACATGTACTAGCAGATGTCTTAGTTCTGAGAACCAGGACTGTGTGTCAGAGCAAAGAATGATAAGAGAAGTACATTATGACCTGACGGCATATTTGAGGTACTCTCAAGGAGAAAGGATTCATTAGAAGATCCTGAACCATATCCAAATAAGTCCACAGAAATAAATAGCATATATGCATATATTCAGGGTTTAATTAATATGTAATAGAAATGTAGTGAATATGTATTAGTTTTATGAATATAATCTGGCCTGTTAAGCTACTGGCTGTGCATTTAGGTGGAGTGATCCCCCATGTACCCAGCACTAAATAATATCAGCTATTTAACCTACCAAACTGGTTGGAGAGTTTATTTCATGGTTTTTGATGACATACTCTATTCCTTTCTTTCTCTTTCTTTCCTTTCCTTATCCCCTTACCCTCTGTTTCTTTTTCTTTCTTTTCCTTTCTTTCTTTCCTTTCTTTCTTTCTTTCTTCTTTCTTTCTTTCTTTCTTCCTTTTTCTTTTCCTTTCTTTCTTTCTTTCCTTCCTTCCTCCTTCCTTTCTTTCCTTTCTTTCTTACTTTCTTTCTTCCTTCCTTCCTTCCTTTCTTTCTTGCTTCCTTTCTTTCTTGCTTCCTTTCTTCCTTCCTTTCCTTTCTTTCTTGCTTCTTTTCTTCCTTCCTTCCTCCCCTTTCTTTCCTTTCTTCCTTCCTTCCTTCCCTTCTTCCTTCCTTTCTTTTTCTTATATATTTTCTTCAGTGATATCTTTATACTTTTATATTCTTGTATTTCTATAGATAATAAGCAAAATACCTCATTTCCCTTGTAACCAAGTTGTTCTAAAATGAATCTGCCATACATGTATACAACTGATTTCTGCATCAAGGGATCTATTAACAAGAACCTCAATTACTCCACCTCAAGGGCAGGTTGTAACACCCCCTTCCTGAAAGACTTGTTTGTCTAGTTTTTGTTTATTTGCTCTTTCTCAGATGAAATGGTAACTTAACTACATAATTACAGAATCACAGAATATGCTGAGCTAAAAAGGCATCATCGAGTCCAATGCTTAGCCCTGCACAGGACCATCCCCAAGAGTCACACCATGTGCCTGAGAGCATCATCCAAATGCTTCTTGAACTCTGGCAGGCTTGGTGCTGTGACCTATTTATACTTTGACTCCTACTCTTTTCTACTTATTCTATTAATCTAGTCATGGTGCAAAAGTTTAATTCCCATTTTCTCTAAAGCACAATTTCATAGACTCTTTGTGCTGGAAGAATTGCAATTCCATCTTCTTGATATAGCACAATAGTTTCCCAAATGTGCAGAGGAGCTGGATGCATGGACCGTTCTGGTTGTTTTGTAGCCTTTACATGACGAATTTACTTCACCTGTTGCTCTTTGAGCTCACTTTAAAAAATTGCCTAAGTTCAAACATGTCATGGTTTTAACCCCAGTTGGAGATGAAACAGGACACAGCTCCTCACTCAACCTCAGTGGAATGGGGACAAGAATGAAACCTGTATGTTGCAATAAAACAGTTTAATAACTGAAAATAAAGTGAAATGCAATAGTAAAGGTAAATAATAATAATGATAATAAAAAGGGAAAAAACAAGTGATGTACAATGCAATTGCTCACCACATGCTGATTGATGCCAGATCCCCCTTCCCAAACCCAGATTGGCTGCCCTTCTGTGTACTCCACCCCAGTTTATATATTGAGCATGACATTCTATGGTGTGGAATATCCCTTTGGTCAGTTTAGGTCACTGGTTCCAGCTATGCTCCCTCCTAGTTTCTTTTTGTGCACCTCCTTGCTGGCAGAGCATGAGACAAAAAAAGTTTTTGACTGAGGACAAACATGACTTAGCAAAAAACCAAAACATCAGTGTTTTATCAATACCATTCTCATTCCAAATCCAAACCACAACACTGCAGCAGCTACTGAGAGGAAATTAACTCTACCCTAGCTGAAACAAGGACAGTAGAATAGAAAGTTGCTTTAATATTAATTCTACTAAAACCATCACTGATTCAGTACTTCATTCCTTAAAATTTCATAAAAAATATATTTATTATACATGGTATATATATATATTACTGGAAACTCTGTGCATGCATATAAGCAGTGTGGTAGTCTACTGTAAACTTTTCTTTAGTTATTCCCATTAAAGTTCTGTTTGACAGCTTTTAAACTCAGAGTAAAAAATAAGACTAGGTTATTCAAAGGTGTTTATTGAGGCCTTATTGTATTTTCACTGTTAATAATGGTAAAACTCTCCTGACTTCAGTGCTAGATGAAAAGTCAGTTTCCTTTGAAACAACCCCTCACTTGACGCTAACATCTAATTAAGAAAATTTATTTCACTATACTGTAAATTTCAGCCAATTGCCACAGATCATACATCAAAGCTATCAACATGGATCCAAAATGTTTGAGAATCCTTTTTTTCTAAGTCGTTGTTAAAATTTGTGAAACTTCCCTAGATCACCTGCTGTTCTTCACAATGATTAAATGCAGACATTTTCTTACGGATTTCTTTTGTGGTGATTACTTTTTTAACATTCTGCTATCAAGAGATATTGCAGAAAGAGTTTGTGCTACTCTTTTTCTTTGGTAATGTCATTGCTGCATGCTGCTTATTTCTCCTGCAGCGCTCAATTTGTTTTTCATTTTCAGGGGGTTTTGTTCCCCTCCAACTCTGTGCATAAGTTTGTCTACAACTTGTAATTTCTATTATTTTTGTTTGTGGACCATGAAGTTTGGCTTTGAAACTGATATTTATGTCTAAGAAAACTACTATTAACCTATATTCAGATTTTAATGATGCACTGATAAAGACCTTGAGGGACTACACCAATTGATTCAGACAGGATAACCTTCAGGTTATCTACAGATTTAACTACATCTGTTTAGAAGTTCACTTTTTCTTAGACAGGTTTCAGGTTTTATAACCTCAAAATCTCTGAGCTGTCTTTGTGAGTTATATACTCAATTTCCACTGCTGTCTTTCAATATCCAGAACTAAGTCATATGAAAACTGTATTTTTTGAACTGATATTTAAGAAGTTATTTTTCTTTCAGTTTCCTAACAACTAAATTTATTGGATGTAAATTCTCAAAGAAAATCACTCATCTTTCCCTCTAATCCCTATTCCCTCTCGAAACTGCACAATTTCTATTGAATTTCTGTTAAACCTTTTTGGCAGTAAGCGGACTTTCTCTGTGCCTTTTTTGTTACTGTAGTTTTCCATTGACAAGTAGCCTTCAAAAGACTCATTATGAAAGTAACCAGTACCTCGAGGTAGTAACACAATATTTACTTTTTCAATCCTTATTATTGTTCCTATTGGGCTCAGAAAGAAGAACACATTGGTACATGTAGCAAATCTTCCCATTAACCAGAGTTGCTCTTCACAGTATTTAGAAAATTTTGTTACTCAGACCTTTTATTTTATACTCTTATCAAAACAAACCTAGGAAAAACACATTTTTCAGTTCTGCAGTTTCAGTATCCGAAATCCCAGTAGGAAAAAGAGTAGACTGCTTTGATGTTTTTAAAGGTAAATTCATTTTCTTTAGTTTGTCTAAAAAAAAAAAAAGGGGGCAAAAATAAACAAGCACATTAAAGCATATTTGTTGCAGTTTGTCATTAAAAAAGCAAAAGTTAAACTGTGAAAGTTGAAAGTACCCAGGAATCTAAAAATTAAGATATTGTTTTCTTAAAGACTGCTCAATAAATGTTCCATCCATTTATATTTGGCTACATTTTCAAGGACTTATTTGAAGACTAAGGATCGAATGCAACTGTTACAGATAAAAAGCTTAAAACATTCTCTGAATTCCACTTCAATAGCTTTCCTATTTCCATATTTGTTTTTCCTTGGCTCAACGTCTGTGGCAATTATACTATTTAGAGAAATTTTCTACTACGGACACAAAAACTGAATAACAAACTTCAGGTGTTAATGCATTCAGCTGTAAAGATTTTCATAATGTCATAGTATCTGTCAGGTTTGAAAATCTTGACAGAGGAAACTTTAGGAGGAAACTTTGAAAAAATTTTTTTTCAAATGTTTGTTTTTTCAAAATGTTTGTTTTCTTTGGTTTTCACTTCTACATAAATCAGAAAATACAGTGAAGTCTATCCTGAAACAAGGTATTCACTATAGCTTACAATAGCTTAGAAGATATCTGCTGCTAAAAAGTTCTTATGTCTTACTTATAGAAGTGCGCAAAGCATGACAGAGATGAGTCATGTTCCATGGTTTCTTATATAATACATAATTATACTGCATGATAATAATATGTGTTTTTATTATTATGTCTCAGGTATATGTGTTTTACTTAAATAATACATCTATTATTTAAAAATCATATCAGAAATACAGCTCAATATCTTGGCAAGGAATCACGGGCAGCCCTAAAATTCTACTGACTCGGTGGATATGACTTGGTGGAAATTATTACACAACTATCCAGAAGAAGTTTTTACACCAGGAAAAAGATACATGGGTTTTTTTTATGACACTAAGGACTGTGTAATTATGCCACTTGAAAGACCCTGAACCACTAATATTCAGCCCACAGAAAAATAATCCTTTTCTCTTTCTTTACAGGAAAAAGACAGCTCCAGAACTCAATATTAGAAAATATCATGAGAAAACATATTTAGCAACAAATTTTTAAAGTGACATATCCAGGAAAAGATGCTCTAATGTGTGAGTCAACACAGGCAGTTAGCTAGAGCAACCAGAAAACCATGGCTGAAATGCAAAGACTAAATTTATTTAATTACCTCCCTAACTGGAGGATCCTGAAGTAACACCCAGACGAAGACACACAAGTGAGAAAGCAGGCAGGTTCAGCTTTAGTCCAATCCTGGCAGGCAGCAGGCGTGCTCTTTGCACCAATCTGTCAAGAGCCTGGGCACGTGTAGTTTTACCACCACCTTGTGACCTCACATTTGCTTTTATGATGTCTGATTTGATCTTCTCTCTCCCAAAACAGGGAGCTCAAGCATGTCAGTGAGAGTGCCTTCAAGTCTTTCCAAACAATCTACACAGAGATTGTACTTGTCAAAACAGACAGAGGGTAAACAGCACTTAGCACAATATATGGGATTTCCCACACTGATATTCTCCAGGCCTTGGCATTCCCATCTGCTAAGTTGCTTGAGTGTATCTATCATCCTCCTCATCTTTCTTCTGCTTTTAACCATTTCCTCCCAACATCTGAGAATGGCAGGAAAGTGTTATGTTCAACCATAAAAGAAACAACGATACTCTGAATTTCTCACTCATCTCGAAACTCTTCATACAATGTTAGGGGCTGCCCCAGGGGGGTTTGGTAGGTCTCAGGAGGTTGTGAAACCGTATGTGGAAAGTATTCTGTGAGGTTGAGCACAAAACTGGCAAAGGATAGCAAGAGTTTGAATGTGCTAAACACTGGGTAGAACAACATGCTTGTTCTGGGTTTTTTTCATTCTTGTCTAAGAAAGGGCCATTTAGGCGTTGTCAGGGGCAAGATACTGCTGATATATGTGATTTTTGGCCCAGGCCATTGTTGCTGTTTTTAAAATCTCCGATTCTTATGGCATTTTCAACAAATATTTTTTTACATTGCCAGTGCTTAAGGTTTATTCCCACTGCAACAAACTCTGAATCTCACAGTGCAAGCCCTACAAACTCAAAATCCTCTCCTTTTATTATCCCATAAATCTGCAGTGAATATGGAAAGAAAGAATAATACATACACATTTCATAATATACTGTCTTTCTCTCTTAAATCTTATAATGCAAACCTTCATTAAAATGCAGAATTCAGATACTAAATGTGGCAGTTAAAAATATTTTCAAAAGATGGAAAAACAAGAATATAAAAATAATTTTGTATGAAGTACATTATGGTCCTGATCCTTCTTTTCATTTTACTCAATGCTAATATTCTACAGACTTCAACAGAAGCAGTATCAAACCTCTCAAGAGCAGTGGCATTTTGATGTATTACACTAATACATCACCCTATGCAGCTCCTTGATGATGTATTGCACTAGTGCTTTATCAAAGTGTCATTGCACTGATGAAGGCATAGCACCTTCTAGCAAAGCCTTGTAATGAAAAGGTGTGTTGTAGGAGAGGTTATGTTATGCTATGTTACATGTTAAGCTATGTTTTATTCTGATACAAGGAAGAATATCAGACAAAGAGAGACTAGGTTCTAGGATTGAGTGAGGTGAATATGCCCAACGATCAGACAAAATTCACATAATAAAATTCCCACAGGACTTTGGGCTGCTAATGTAGTGCTGTTTGAAATTTTTTGTCCTTTACTTTTTTTCAGTATCTTGACTTTTGGTTTTGATAAAAACAACCAAAATATGAAAAGCAGTGTTGAATATTTTCCCTCAAAAATGGTGTCTAGGTAAAGGAGAATCTTTACATTTGGTTCAATCCTTTTTCTCAAATCAGCATCAAGACACTTGTTGACTGGGAAGACAGAAAAGTAAAACTGGCTGCAAAAAATAGTTTGATACAATTGTTAAACCCTCACCTCCTTTCTCAACAAACTAAGACTTTTCTCAAATTTTCTTACTCATATTGTACATAAAAATCTAAAAAAATGTAAAAGATCACATTAAGGTTAACAGCAAAGATAGCAAAATGATTCAGCATATCTCTAAGCATATTTCCATTGCAATGAAGGTGCCAAATAAATATCTAAGTAATCACATAATGTAAAAAATGCGCAATCTGCTAAAATGAAAATAGCATATTTAATGAGAGATGTATTATGAGTATCTAATACTATCCCTATTGTTACAATTCATAATACAAAAGAAGGAAGCATGGCTAATAATAAAAAGTATTTTCAAAGTTTCAGTCTACCTGGAAGCCCATGTGAGACCTGGTTCTGCACACTGATTTCTGCTTTATTTGAGTAGTACAAATCTATTTGTCCTGGGGTTTTTACTGTTGTTTGAAAATAATGCTACTAATGCCAGAATTCAGAAAGGATACAGTCACATTTAAATATAATTGAAAACTAGGTAATACTTTGCCTCAATTTGGATTAGGTATTTGCGAGCTCCGTTTGCTTGAGAATTACAAAAATCACCTTTTGGCATAAGGATAGATTTTTTTAGGACACCTCAATTATACTGCTTTGCATATTATGAATGTGTTTGATGCTCTCTATTATAACAGCTTTTCCTGAGTTGCAATGTTTTACAAAGGAAGCAAGATATAAACCAAATAAGCTGTTACTGGACAGACCTTGATAAAGTTTTCTCTAAGACTGCAGTTTAAAGAGCTAGACCCCAGGACCTTGCCCATCCTTCAGCAATGGCAGGGGAAATACAAGTACAAAAAGGTATGATCTAGTCTCTGTATGTTTCTATTTATTTATGAAGATTTTCCTTTATATTTTCTTGAAAAAATTAATGTATCCCATGAAAAAGTATTTGTTATCCCAGAAATACTACTATAAGACCTGGATTTGTTTAACTATTTACGCATTACTTAAGATAAATAAATAAATAAAATAGGCTTAGTAAACTTAAATAAGCGATAATTATTTATCATGTGCAGGTTTCAGTTAGCTTACCTGTTCTGCATTCGCAGGCTTTTGCTAACAAATACTGTTCTAATGACATCTGTCAGAGTATACTTCAGATATTTTCCTGATTTGTGTATGTTGATTGACACTGGATTTAGACTAATTTTATCAGACTTCTAGGAACTATTTAATTACCTTTTTTTGAATATCTATTATCTTACCTTCTAGGATTTATTACTAAAGGAGATCTTGTTATTAAGAAGCAATGTGAAAAGCCAAGAATGAGACTTCTAACGTATTAATGTATAAGCACAAAGGAACACTGTAATGTTGCAGAAGACCATAATTTTTATTGTATATCCTAAAGACATTCATGAAAATACGAAATACTGAACATTCCCAACTCTCTTTAAAATAGTAGAACTTTACAGAATTAATAGTTTTGTTATACAAGAAATATTATGATTTGCTAAAATATCAAATTTGGCATCTATGGATGGACACGTGGCAGTTCCTATGTATGTTTCATTAGCTCAATACTGCATTTATAAAAAGGTGAAAACAATAAAAAACTTAATAAGTAGCATTTATCATGGAGTCTATCAAGTTCAAATATGTGCTACCACAGTGCACTGTAGGTTCATATTTACTGAAAATCAATTTCCTCTTCTACTGACAAGTACCAAATAAACACCATTATGGTCCAACATTCACAACATTTATTAATTTTTACCTCACATTTGTAACAAAACAAACATAGATCTGTTTTATAGCTGTAGTTAACTTTTCCTCCTTTTGCCATGTATCCATTACATTAGTTTATGTTAGTCATTATTTGTTAGCAATGTTCAGTAATAGTCTGAAGGACCTTCATGTATTAACATAGCTGCAAAAGCTAGTTCACTCAGTATTGTACAATAAGAGGTTGGATTTTAGTGTATGTCAACTGTATTGCATGCGATGATAAAAACTAATCTCAATTTTCAATTTAGTTTGTTATAGTACTGGATAAGAGGAAAAGTAAGTCAAGTCTTTCTTCACTTTTCCCCAAACTTTGTTTTTCTTCCTTGTTCATTCTTTGTCTGGAAAGAAGCTTCTCACTTCTGCATAATGTTATATATTCTGTTCTACCATAGGCCTTTCTTTGCCACCACACAGAAATTACGATTGCATCTTGTCCATTTTATACTTCTTCCTCTCCTTGCCTGTACTATTTGTCTTTTGATTTTAAACCTGAGAAAAAAAATAACATAAGACAATGCCTTTCCTCTGATAAATATCTTTCAATTTACTATGTGTTTTTCAGTTTAAATGTCAATTTTACAATAAACAATGTTTCATGGTGGAAAAATGTTTAAAATTTTAAAATATAGTAAAATAAAATAATATTGAACAAATTTATATGGAAACAACCGTTTATCTCTGAAGATCTGTGAGTTAGATGTGACAAGTTAACGTTCTTGTTTTTACAAAGTTTGTATTGAGTGGGGTCATTGAGACATAATTAAATAAAAAATTATTTTGGCACTGAAACCAACACAACTGTGTAAATTGGATTCTACAATGACTTTATGTTCTTCATTTGATGGGCATAGATTCCTGCATGTATCAAGAAGCCTGTCCAGACTGTGACTTGACCAGAGAGAGGCAAAGTGAAAGGTACATCACCAGTTTTGAGGGGCAGTCCAAGGTAAGGTTGGTCACAGCCATTAAGGCAATGGTGAACTCAGAACTGACATTTCTCAATATGCTTCAGAAGAAGCAATATTTTGAAAGTTTGCTTTTATGACAATCTCCTGCTAATGCTCAGTCATCTGCAAAAAGACACCCCATTGCTTTCAGCTATCCAAGGGTGAGATCTGATTTACACAAGTGATCTTGGTAAAGACAAAATTACTTCCTGCAAATATTTTCTCTACACGTGTAAACTATAATGGATTGACAGTGACCTCCTCTTCCCCACTGAGCTGGTGGCTGCTTGCATATTTTCACTCAGTCTACTTTTCACTTGAAAAAAAGAGTTGATAGAGAAAGTCAGTATTTTGGGTTGTGTCTGTCACAGTATGAAATGTGACAGTTATCTAAGAGCCCTGTAGGAAAAGAGCAAATAAGTATTTTTCATATATAAAATCACTTGGCTTTTATGTACCCAAGCTGACAGTCAAGAGTGGTCCGTGTGTGCGCATAGATCTCCTTTCTAAGTAGGGTCGTGTAAGGTAATAACAGAGTAACAATCATCACTGCAAATTATTCTAAAATGTCTTTTTATTTATTGTAGATTCAGTGATGATAAAACCATAAACATTCATACCCATAACTTCAATAATACAGGTGATAGTGATTCTATGAATTGATTGCTGTGTGAATTAGAATTACATCTTTTGGAAAATTCTGATTTCACACCCTCAAAATATGTTAATAGCTTACGGTAACTTTTCAATTCACTAGTATGCAGCCACTAATAAAGCTATTCATATCAAAACATTTTTTTTTAGTGGTTGAAACTCTGATTTCTGTGGACTATTTTTGTATTGTACTCATTTCTTCCTACTTAAGAGGACTGGTAAAACTTCAGATGTAAATTTATTCTGTTTTGCATATAGTTCTACGCAATATGAAATCATGCAACACAAATGTTTTACACAAAATCATAATGTTTTCCACTTATTTATCAACATATTATTTAACTGTTATTTAACAGAACCCTCATTTAGAAATGTCAGACATTCCTCCTTCAGCACAGAAAAAAATTGAAATATGTTTTTATCTACACATATTTGGAAGGTATACAAATTTCAAATTAATTTAGAAAAAATCTTCAGAGATTAAAAAAAAAAGTGAAGAAGACTATTAGAGGTTTGTTTAACCTGATCTGACACATCTCCTTTTTTTGTCTGACTGTTGACGTTTAGCTCTTACCACTACTGAATTGCTATAGAATTATATATTCTGATTACTCAGAACCCACTGTCAACCCCAGTACTGAGAGAGCTTGTAAAGGGACACAACCTTCTGATGATAAATTTTACTTTTATTTTCTGGAAATTTCTTGAAGTCGTCTGTGTAGTCCTTCAGAATACAGCTACATCCATTCAGGATGCTGAAGGACACATGGCTCACTGTAGGCACAAATTCTCCATGGTTCTCCTCACAGATTCATACCATGCTCACTACTACAAGTGAGAATCCACTATTGCTCAAGAAAAAAGATCCTGTTGATACCAATGCAAACTTCAAAAGAAATGAAAAAAGGTTCCTATTTACACTTCTTGTGTGAAATGCTTTGAATCATATTCCATAGGTGAATTATTTATTTATTTACTTAATTAGAAATTAAGGTGATCAGTACTATTGTCTCAATTTAATGAGACTGAAGTGTTTTGCTAAGGAGGATGAGTTATAAGGAAGACCAAACTCCTCCCTCTAAGTGATTGTAAATCCAAAATTAAGATGCTCCAATTGAGAAACTAGGGAGAAAGACAAAACACCAACCCTTTATTAAAGGATACATGTCTATTGGTAGAACAAAAAAAAGAACACAAAAACCCAAACAAACAATAATCCTTTACCCAAAAACCCCCTTCAAAAAGGAAACAGTTCAGCACTTTCAGCCCTTTGGCGCAATTCTAGCCACGATCAGCAGGGGGTGCTGTTGGATCACGGGAGAAGCAGAGTCTGCAGTAGCTCTGTACTCTCCGGCAGGGGGCGCTGTTGGGCTGGTGCCGTGTGGGGCCCCGGGGAACGACGGAAACCGAAAATAGAGATTTCCCCCCCACACCGAGAAGGGGAAGGGGAAAAGGGGAGAAAAGGGGTTCTTCTCATGAAACTCGTGCTGTCTGCGGCTGGCTGTGGCCGGGATGTCCCCCCCTTCGTCGATGGGCACAAACTTCTGCCAAACATGGGAGCGCAGGAGAGAAAGGGTGACCTCCTCCCCAAAAAGTTCCTCTGCAGATGGTTCAAGCCTCTCTGATGAAATCCAAGCAGATCTGGGCGCAGAAAAAATGGAGGCAATCTGGGGTCAGAAAAACAGCCACATGACCAGTCTGAAAAATGAAGTGAACCTCAGAAACCTCCAACACACACCTTGCCTGAGTTAAGGTAAAACTTGTTTCCAAGCAGAGAGAAAAAAAACAACTTCTCACCCCTCCCCACAGTCCTCGGAGGACCATCAGCTTGGAATGTGGATCTGCTGCATAGTTCTATTGTACAGGTCAATCAGCCAAGGCAAACCTACCCTCCTCCATTCAGCATCCCCCCCTTACAGCGATGCAAAAGAGAGAAAAATTCCCTGCTTGGCTTTTTAGAACCAGGAAACCTATGACAACTATCTAGGAGGTACTTTTGACAGAATAAAACTAAATGTTTCTGAAAATATGGATTAGCATGACACATGTCATGTTACTTACATATTTTAAGTAGCAGTACTGTGGTACTACTTTAAATAAGCTTGGATGGTATTATGGTTTTAATAAGCTCATTACTAAACTGAGAAAGAATATAATTAAAAACAGTGGGATTCATGATGTTTATTACTGGTATGGTATTGTGTCTTAAAAAAAATTAGCATTAAAAACTACATTGACATATATTTTTTTAAATATTACTGTTTCTTTTTCTCATTCCTTGCACTGATACATTCTGCTCCTCCTTCTGCCTTTTAGTTTTTCTTGGTTCATTTTTTAGTTGTTAATTTTTTCTTCCCCCCCTAAGAAATCTGTAGGGTCAGTCTTTTCTACCCATTGCATTTCCATAGCTGATCAGAACATCAACTATTTAGTAAATTTCTATAGCAACTCATAATGAACAGATGTACAGGTGACTGAAGACTGATGAATTACCTACTACAGTGTGGATAGTTCTCAGTTCATACACAAACAGTGCATAAAAAGTGATCAGTAATTCATGTCATTATGTGGCTTAAAATTTAATAACATACAACTAATCAACGAAATAAGTACCTGTTACTTTTTGAAAATGTAACAACACTCATCTTTCAGGAAGTAGATTTCAGGGGGAAAAAAAGCTTTAAAAGTTAGTGTTTAATGTATATGACAACTGAGTAAATAAGATAGCAAATTGGCTAATCACTATAAAATACTCAGAATGGTTGCTTTCATCCTCCAGATGGGGATTTGGTTCCTGTATAGGGAGGTTTAGGTGAAATGAGGTCTCAGACTCCTGTCCGCAAATTTTGTGTACCCAAGCAAATAGTTTTAAAGGAAAAGAAAAGCATGCTATATATTCCACAGCCACAGCTGTAAATGCTAGACTTTAGCATTCAAGTATTCAACTCTCAAAGCATCATGCTTTTTTCAGTGTTCACTGCTTTTTCCTTACTTCCCCCATTAGATCTTTCCAAAGCCTTTGTATCTTTGCATACCAACAGAGTATGTACCTTGTACCATAGGGTTGTTTTCTGCTACAGACCTTGATCAGAAGGAAGCACTCTTTTTGCATATTTTTATCAAAAAAATACCCATCTTTTTCTGGATTTACTGTTTTTTTTAAACCAATGCCTAACTTTACATATTAAAAGAAGTGTAACTGCCTTTATCCTCTGACCATGTACATATCCCGACCATTTATTTTAGGATGTTTTGCTAAACTGTTGTTAAAAATTAACTTGCAAGTTCAGTGTCTAAAGTAGGTGGACTAAAATCCCACCAAAACCCATCAAAACTCCTTAAGAAAGATAATTACCACCACAAAACACACAAGAAAATAGTAGGAAATTAGAAAAAAATATATTAACACATGAAAAGTAGATAAATAGCTACCAAATTAATGAAGTGATGTATAATCTAAGAGTTGAGCTCAATGATCCTTGTGGGTCTCTTCCAAACTTGCATATTCCGTGATTCTGTGATTATCTCGCCTCATAATTTTTTACTCAATCTTTTGTGACCATACAAACATTCCCATAGCAACCACTTGTGATATTACAAATAAAGGTTTATAGCTTAAGGGGAAATAAGCTGTGCATGAGGATCAACTTGAGAACAGAAATTATGCTTTCACACAAATGTGTTTAGTATACCACCAAAAATATGAACGTGAAATTAAAAATATCAAAAGCATTGTTCTCAATTTTGTGCTTTCCAAGGCTTTTTTTTTACTTTGACTCCTGGGTTTTAGATTTTACAGAGCACCTTTGAATTAAAATTATGTAACTGTCTGTTCTAATGGTGAGTATGAAATGATGGTCTATATATGGAAAATCTAAGCTACAACACTTATCACTAACCAAAATGGCTAATTCCATGGAGTCTGCCACTTTGCTTCTCTAATTAAAAAATATATACAAGTCTGGAAATGTCATACAATTTGCTGAAGATTCTAGACAAAGCATAAGTGTGTGACCTTCTTTATATGGTGATCTGCTGATGTCTGGTACCCTGAAATTTTATTTTCTGATGTCATCTCTCAAACTTCGTCTTCATTGAAAAGTCTAAATAGAAAATACTTTTAGTGGCTCCTTATGACATTTCAGTGTATACACTGGGGACCAAAAGGTTAAAAAATTAAAAACTTCAAAGGAATATTTTTATAATGGAAATTTTTTTCAAATTAATTTCAATATGAAGTTCTGTTTAAAACATGAAGATGATAGTATGATTTTACCTTAGGTGAGGTTTAGAAATGTCTCACTCAAAATCCACTAAGTCCTACCCAGCTACATGAATATGAAGATCTCCCCAG
This sequence comes from Manacus vitellinus, assembly GCF_001715985.3. Lineage (NCBI taxonomy): Eukaryota > Metazoa > Chordata > Aves > Passeriformes > Pipridae > Manacus > Manacus vitellinus. The sequence continues at coordinate 15,698,089 of NW_021938789.1, read as the reverse complement.
ACTTACAATTTTATGGACTAGGTAAATTTTTTAAACAAACCTTATAATTTCATATTTTAGGCATTGCTTTTAGTATTTACTATCCAATTATAGGGGGAAATGGAAATGAAGACCCTGTTTGAATTGTTCTTTGATATCAGTCTTCATAATTGTGAAGCTGATTAGAAATATGCTGTTTCCCTGAAAGTATCAGTAATTCTAAACAAGACCATTTCCCCTTTCTTAGATTCAATGTTTGTAAGGACTGGATCGTGGTTTAATTCCCAAAACAGAATGATCAGGTTACCAAAACCAAAAATCTACATATCAAGAAGCTGCGAAACCAATGGGTTCTTGAAATCCTACACTGTGTATGTTACTTTTCCTATTCCTGTCCTTGTGTTAGCTTTGAAAAGGAATTGATAGTTTATGAGACCTCTGTTGGTATTGTGCTTTACCTGTTTATATTATTGTTTTCCTTTCTATATTTCTTTAATTTAGATATTCAGGGGATATTTAGAGAAATATTTACAACACAAAGTATGTCAGTGTCCTTCCATAAAAATACATTTTCCATTATGATATTAGTGAGGTAAGAAGTTAAATCCTTCTAAAAAATAGTGGGGTACAAGGTCCAAAAGTCAAAAAGAAATTATTTGGATTTCTCCTGCTATTGTCTCCACTCAATCAGGTCAGAAATGAGCAATAACTATTCAAAGTTTTCAAATTGTCTTGAAAAGTCCTGTAAAACCAGAAAAAATATTATAATAATTTCACATCATACATTAATTTCACCTCAAATTGAGGTGAACTTAATTCTCATGTTAAGGTTTGACATTTAAAACAGATCTAGATAGCACTTAGGATTTTTGTAAACTAATTTTCTTTAGAACAGTAAGCTAAAAGTAATTTAATGCAATTTAGATGTATTCAGCTGTGTAGCTACATCTTGATTAAACTTATTGTAGGCCTAAGTATAATCGCATGTTGATTTTTTTTTCTTCTCTATCTCTTTAGACTTAAGGTTCAGCCGCATTATTTTTATCAGCTTACATTTTAGAAACATATCACCAGTTAACATTCTATTTCCCTAGATTTTATTTACAAGGTTATGATTCAGAACAGAAAAACACAAAGAAATTCTCCTAATTCTATGAAACATCACTACATTACAATACAGTAATGAAAGGCTATTATGCTTCAGTTTGGTCTGTACACTTAAACTCCCTAAAGAAAGGGGTTTCTGAATTGATTATAATTTGTGTGGAATTGACTATACATGCATGTTAAGCAATTTTCTACAAAATTATACAAAATTGGAACATCACCATAGCAATATTCTATTGTATGCAATTGTAACTCAATATTATAAACTTAAATAGAAACTCGCTTGATATGTATCACGATCTGTAAAATCCAGCCTTACTGAATTGAATTTTTAGAAAGAGTGCACATGTTTGTGCAAAATAAATTTTGTAGAATTTGCTAGGAATGCAATAAAAGTCCAAGGAAATGCAAGTGAGTGTTTACTGAACTCACTTTAAGATAATGTGTTTAAGGGCAGTACTAGAGATGATGAGGTCAATTTTATTGCTCTCTTCCAGGATCATGGTACTTTTTCTCTAGGTCTCTAAAGAACCTAGCAGTGCTTTGTACAGATGCACTCAGCATTTCAGGGCCAGCTGCAGGATCTTAGCCACACATTTCAAGTAAGAATTATGAAAAGGTTCATTCAGTTCCCAAGATCTAGCATACTGAAGACTTTTTAAAGTTAGTATTTTGCTTCTTGCCACTAAAACAAAATTCTTAAAGAGGAGTTCTTCCATTATCCCAAAATAGAAAGTCAACAATACTTCAGCTCACTTCAAACCATCTGTTTACACTCATTTCTATCACAAACTTCTCAGTCATTTGCATTTTGCCCAAACTGTCAGTTCTGCCTTTGCCAATGTTAAATAACATCCCACAGTTGTAGTAGTTCTTTTCAGTTGTAGTGCTAGAATAAATTTTCAACAACAGAAGGAATGTGTTAGGATATCTTAAATTAAGCTAAAATTATGTAAAAAGCAAAATTGTGCTGTTAGGCTATATTGTTCAATACATTATTTTTAAAATTTGTGTTATTTTCCATATATAAGTATATTAAAAATATACAATGCAAATACATTTTTAGTATAAGTTTGCCATGTAAATAATGCTAACTGTAGTCTGAACAAAACATGAATTTATAATGGCCCCCAGTTTGCTAGTAAAAGAGTTCCATTACGAGTTATATATGACTCTAAGATCATTAATAGATTAAAATATCTTATCTTTCCTGGTTTAATTTTTTTAAGTAGTTTCCCTTTTTCTCATGGGGATATTCTACTTAAAAACAAAAAAAAAAAAACAAGAAGCATTGAAAACCTTCTTATCAGAAGATCTCTTATTCTTTTTCCATGTGTTTTCAAAAATATCTTTTCCCTTTTGACTTCAGAATTCAGAATACTGAAGTATGTTGTACTACTTTTCGGTGTTATTATGCACAATGTGGAGTGAAAACAGGACTTAAAAGGAATAAAGAAAGAGAAATAGAGACGACTGACCCAATATTAAAGGAAAATACTTTGCTAGTCACTTAGCAGCAACAGGTCTCTTGAAGATTGTTTAAAAAGAGCTGGTCATTGACCAGGCTTTTTCCTGTAGACCTCTGAAACCCAGGGGTGATAATATCATGGTTGGAAGCTGATAAATACAGAAAGTTGTGCCCAGAAATATTTGTCTTAATAACTAAATTTAAAAATTGACAAACTTGAATGGATTTATAATGTAATCAAATATGTTTTCCCATTCATGTTCCATCTACCATCTGTTGTCTACAGTAATTTAAGGATTACAGAATTAAGTTGACACATTTGGCTGTATTCATTTAAAATCCAAATCACTAAGAAATGAGAGAATTCTTTATTCTTTCCTTTCTCAAAACATGATCTAAAAAAGCACCAAATCCCTCTTCATAACAAGTTCTGAATTGTTGGCTGAAGCAAACAATTTCTTATGTAGACAACAGACTGGCAGAGACAGCCGCAATGCAGTTTCTCAACACTGCCTTACTAGTGTGTGTTTGATCTCACAAGTACCTCTTTTGGGAAAAGAGCTCACTCCGTTTCTATTCATGATAAATTTTGCCATTCTAAAGATTTTCCTAAAATAGATGGTTCTTACTGTGGTGGTGGTTTAAGGAAAACAATACTGATAACAGATATATCAGCATACATCTAGAATAACTTAGTTGGTTTCAGTGTTGTTATTTCATGCTTCAGCAACAGAACAAAGATATGGTTTAAAGACATACACTGTAGGAGAATGTAAGCCAGATATGTATGATGATTTAAAAAGATTTTAACAAAGGGATAAAAAAGTGAGAAAAGAGAGTATAAAAGACAGCAAATACTCAAAAAACAATGAGGTATCACACTTTGCTCTTGACTCATTCAGAAATCAGTAAAAAATTCCACTGTACATCTAGTCTTGAGCAGTAAACTCTTGTCAGAAGTAGCCTGATGGTCTAAGGAGGTAATGTGAAGAATCTTGGCTATTAGACTGTATGGCCTATGTTAGCAGGCTGCTGCATCTCCTCAGAACTAGATACCTAAAATTTTTAAAGATTTAGATGTTTAAGTATCAAACAACTTCAGCATTATTTAGCTTCACTTTGGACTTTTATAAACTGAAACTGCAGAGCCAACAAACATGACAAATTATCTTTCCGTTTACATGCAATCATAATTAACATCATAATTTGAGCATCAGGAAGAAGGTATTTGGAAAGTCTTAGAGGTGTCATCTTTTCCATGTTAGGGCAAGTGGTAGTCTGGGTGAACAAAATTTAATTTCGATTCCAATAGTGATCTGCTTGTGATTTATAAAAACTTTAACACAATTTCTACTTGCTTTAAAAACAAAGCAGAGAAAATTTTTTGGCAGGTAGGATTCTGGTTTGAGGCTTTGAAAAACTATTGTCTTCTGCAGGTACTGTTCTGTAGTCTCTTATCTAAGCATGTAGTTTTTTAATTACAGAAAAAAAATAGACAGCTTTTTGTTTTCTGCTTACAAATGTTTCCTTAAATCCTAGGAACCAGAAATCAGTCTTGAGTTTCAAGGTAAAAAATTATATCTAGTTTCAGTGAAAGGGAAGACATACAGAAGTCAGTGGTTAGTGCATTCACAGAGTTCTAACAACATGGGCATAACAGATATCTGGACTGAGATATTATCTTTTATTTAATCAACTGTCATGTCGGAAAAATAATCTAAGTTTTCAGACTCACAAACCTTTCTTCAGATCTGAATGAAAAGCTCTCTGAAGGAAAGAAGCAGCTTGAAAAACTGATTATAGTTTGGTTAGCTCTGCACCAACTAAACTAGCTATCAAATATTCTTCAGATCTTAAAAGTCTTTATCCAAAGAGCCTTGAGAGAAACATTATTTTCCCAAATTAATCTATTTCTTACACTACCCCACCAGCAAGTAGCCCAGGGGCTCAGAAGAAGTTGGGAGGGGACACAGCTGATCCCAACTGGCCCAGGGGATATCCCATACCATATAGTGTCACGCTCAGCAATAAAAGTTAGGGAAAGAAGGAGAAAGTGGGGGATATTCAGAGTGATGGTATTTGTCTTCCCAAGTGCCTTTTTACATACGATGAAGCCCTACTTTCCCGGTAATGGTTGAGAATTACATTGGTTTGCCTTGCTGCATGCTTTCCCTTTAACTATTAAACTGTCTTTATCTCAACCCCCAACTTTTCTCGTTTTTTCTCTTCCGATTTTCTCTCCCATTCCACTGTGGGAGAAGAAAGCATCTGTATAAGGATGAGCTATCTACTGAGGTTAAACCACACAGCAACAGTATTTTTTTTTCTTATCTAGCTGCTGATCTAATAAAATACATTTCTTCCATCTAAGTTACTTGTTTTGGGAAATAAGTGACATCACAGAAAAATACTGAACATTCACCAGGCGCCATTAGGGTTTAAAGTGAGGATTGTTAAGCTCCAGTGATGGTTGTGTCCTCTCCCAGAGTTACTGATTCTTTCACAAAAAAAGACATAGTGAGGTAAAATTATAAGAGGTAATGGAAGATCCATCCACTCCAGACGCTAGGGAGATGCAAGTAAACTCTGGGGAAATGCCTTTTTGTTGTTTTCTACAAATACTCGTAATGGTGTCTTTTTTGTCCACCATTTATTATCACAGAATCACAGAATATGCTGAGTTGGAAGGGACCCAGAAGGATTATCGAGCCCAACTCCTGGCCCTGCACAGGACCATCCCCAAGAGTCACACTATATGCCTGAGAGTATTGTCCAAATGCTTCTTGAACTCTGGCAGGCTTGGTGTTGTGATCACTTCCCTGGGGAGCCTGTTCCAGTGTCCAACCACTGTCTGGGTAAAGTACCTTTTTCTAATATCCAACCTAAACCTTCCCTGACGCATCTTCAGGCCATTCCCTCAGGTCCTGTCACTGGTCACCAAAGAGAAGAGATCAGTGCCTACTCCTGCTCTTCCTCTCACAAGGAAGTTGTGACTGCAATGAGGTCTCTCTTCAGTCTCCTCTTCTTGAGGCTGAGCAGACCAAGTGACCTCAGCTGCTCCTCATACAGCTTCCCCTCAAGGCCCTTCACCATCTTTGTGGTCCTCTTTTGGACGCTTTCTAAGAGCTCAATATTTTTCTTATAGTATGGCACTCAAAACTGCACACAATATTCAAGATGATGCCACCCCAATTCAGAGCAGAGCAGAGGAGGACAATCACCTCCCTTGACCAACTGGCGATGCTGTGCCTGATGCCCCTCAGGAAATGGTTGGTCCTCCTGGCTGCCGGGGCATACTGCTGAAATATCAACTGGAAATGATCAAAAAATTGCAAATGAAGTAAAAAATAACACTAAATAAAACAAACAAAACGAACTCTAAAAATGGACACTAATTAGAGGGAAAGGATTGAAAACCCATAAAAATGAACAATAAGTATTAGCAGGAAGAGGAGTTGATGGCCATTATGAAAAAGATTTTAAAGAAAAAGAAATAAATTAACAGTCATCTTCCAGAAAGTTGGGTTCATATCTACAAATCTACAGAGGGTGGAAGCAAGGACAAGTAGCCTGGGAGGAATGCATAGAAATTATCTGAGTAGTCAGGGATCAAGTTATGAAAACTAAAGCCTTGAGAGAATTAAACTTGACCAGAAACATCAAGGGAAACAAGAATGTGATAGTTTTCACCCTAGGCCTTCCTGGAGACCAGCTTGTAACCAGGAAGGAACTAGGAAAGTGACCAAGGAAGTATTCCATGCTATTCCTTTCCGTAACACAACATATAAAAAGGCACAGATAAGAGAGTTTGCTCTTCTTCTCTCTTCCGGTGGCTGAAGGCGACAGGTCTCTCCGTAGATGGGTTTTGCTTGTATAGGCCAAGGTCTGCTACTCAGACCTGCCGTTATCTCCAGTCTCTCTGGGAGGCATGGGGGGAGGCAGCTGCTGCCTTGCAGCAGTTGTCCCACTCAGGGAAGTATTTAATTTTTTTTATATTTATTCATTAGCTCTCTATTATTTTTCCTGTGGTTCATTTTTTTCCTCGCTTGGGGAGAGCAGGAGGAGGGGAGGAGACAGCTTGGACTTGGCAGGAGAGCCAGGTCAAACTGATACTTCTATAGAAGTATTGGTGATAGAAGGAAAACTAGGAAAAATGTGGGCTCTCTTTGAAAGGAAACAGGAGAGCTGTTTACCCGGGACATGGAAAAAACTGAGGTACTCCATGACTTTTTTTGTTTCAGTCTTCACCAGCAAGTGTTCCAGCCACACCGCCCAAGTTACAGAAAGTGAATGCGGGGATTGGGAGAATGAAGAACCACCTGCTGCAGGAAAAGACCAGGTCTGAGAACATCCAAGGAACCTAAAAGTGTACAAGGCTGTGGGACCTGATAAGATACACCCACAGGTCCTGAGGGAACTGGCCAAGGAAGTGGCTAAGCTAGGGAGCTACAGGCTGGTCAGTCTCATCTCTGCACCTGACAAGATCATGCAGCAGATTCTCCTGCATGCCTATCAAATTTGGTGTCCTTCTGTGACAGAGTTACAGCATTGGTGGGTGAAAGAAAACCTACTGGCAGTAAAAATGAAATAAGAAGTACTTTAAATGAAAGTGAATACTCTTTTTCTTTCTTTTATTTTCCACCTTTTTGTAGCAGTCACAATCAGAGGTAGTACTAGCTTATGATCTATGCTAGCACAGTGGTGTAGTATATATGACTATGGACAGGGTTAAATCCAGGCCTCAGATTTTAACTCTTGAAAAGTAATTTCAAATAAAGGTGAAATACTATTAAAATACATAGGTGAAAATGTTAAGATATTGCTAAGTTTTCTTGATAACAATTATACTAATAATTTGATAAAAACCAATAATAATCTATTCCCTTTATTATTATTCTGTGAAAGGATGGAGTGAATTAAAAAATAACCACCACTTGAGGCATGTGATAGAAAGTAAAAGTATGATAGATAAAGCAATTGAATAGAAGCAGAAGTGTAGGAAAGAAGGATGGGCACTTTTTTTCATTAATAGAAAGGTGAGAGAGAATGATGATTAATGTAGGAATAGAACCACAGGAAACATAAGTAGGGAGAAAAATAACATATTAGTTTTTCTTGATTAAGCATAAAAGTGTTAGGCTACTTTCTTTAGTAAGAAAGTGAATAGTTCCTTACTACATTGTTTAAAAGATGCCTATATTCAGACTGAAGAAGACTTATAAGAGACTCAGTAGCAGTATTAGGTGAAGATATTATTAAGATTTTGGAAACATAACATAATGTAAGACCGTGGGCCCCAAGCTACAAGCTCACCAAAAGAGATTTATTTTAAAAATATACGAGGTTCCAACAATATGCATCCTTCAGATTATTAGAAGAGCCTTCGGTTCTCTTAACACCTTAATAGAGAGCACATAGGAGAAAAACTGCACACATTTTCTCAGAGGGTACTTTTACTGGTAAACTTTAGAAAATAAGAATACTTGGGCAAAAGCTTAAAAGGTAACATTCAACCAAAATAAAGCGTTCCACAAAACACTGATTCAGCACATACTAACCCATACAATTTAGCAAAATCCAAACCATCCAGTCTCAAGCTACCCAAAATACTAAGAAAGGAGATTAGGATAAGAAAAAGTAAAGAAAGAGAGAGAAAAAGAGAATTATAGCTATCATGGGAACCCTGTGAGAGTCCAGCTTCCATGTGACGAGGTGGCAGGGTCTGAACTCATGGAGAAAACATGATGCTGCTTTTATTTGCTTTTACTCTCCTGTGGCCACACCCCCTGCCCCCAAGTAGGACTTCTGTTGTGCCAGCCAATTTGGGGCTGGGTCGGGGCTCTGAGGTATGGTATGGGCAGTGATCCTGGTGTCCAGGGACTGGCAGCTGCTTCCAGGAGACTTGCAGGGCCTGGCATGTGGGATAGGGCATTACATCACATTGGTGAAACTCAGCTCTTCCCTTCCCCCCCACCCTTGCACTTGAGTTGGTCCAAGCCAATAATTAATGTCATAATCCAGTGTCTCACACATAACTCCAGAGGGACCTGGACAAACTGGAGGAGTGGGTCTATGGGAACTCTTGAGGTTCAGCATGGTCAAATTCAAGGTGCTGTTCCTGGGTCAAGCCAATCCCAGACATGGGTATAGACTGGGAGAAGGACTCATTGAGAACAGCACTGTGGAGAATGACTTGGGCATCCACCTGCTCCGATATGGGTCCTCCATTTGGGTCCTCCCCAGGCTTCAGGTGTATCTCCACTTCACCATGGACCTCCATGGGCTGCAGAGGGATAGCCTGCCTCACCATGGTCTTCTCCATGGGCTGCAGGAGAATCTCAACTCCAGTGCCTGGAGCACCTCCTCCTCTTTCTGCACTGACCTTGGCGTCTGCAGGTCATTTCTCTCACATATTCTCACTCTGCTCTCCAGCTGTCTAGTGCAGCAGTTTTCTTCCCTTTGTTAAATCTCTTATCTCAGAGACACTACCACTGTTACTGAGCTCAGCCTGGGCCAGTAAAAGGACCCCTTGGAGCCAGTTGACATCAGATCTGTCAGACATGGGAGAAACTTCTGGCAGCTCTTCACAGAAGTGACCCCTGTAGCCCCCCACTACCAAAACTTTGCCATTCAAATACAGTACACTTTGAAATTTAAAACGAAGCAGAAAGCAGATCTTAGCTTTTGGGTTTTTTCAAAGACAAAGATTTGAGAATTTGGTCTTAGAACTTCACAGATATTTATCTGATTTACACCTGTCATAAGAGTATGCAAAGTTATAAAATATTGACACAATAGATGTGATGATTTTTTAATGACAATTGCCAGGGAAAAAAAGAAGACGACAGATTTTTCACAAATTTATGAAATGTTTAAACACTATTATTAATATATAAATATATTTTCCCCTCAAAAGTTTAATATTACAAATAATATCACCTGAGTTTAGGTCATATAACTAATGTGTAACTTTCCTACCTGAGATGCTTAATACAGGCAATACAGAGCATCTGGACCTTGTAATTGTAATTTTTGAAGTCTATCATTTTTTAGAGTCATGTGTGGGTCAGTGATCTGAACACGATCATTTACAGTGTACACACAATTAATCAGCTCATTAAATATGGAAAAGTCATGGTGAAAGCTAAAACACAGGTCACCTATTTATAAAAAAAACATTTTGCCCTTGAGTGGCTGATGTAGCAGCTCTTCCTACATTTTGTGTCTACCATCCGTGTAAAGAAAGTTTAGTATCAGAATCTAAAATGATAATCAATGTGTGTGTATATATATATAAAATAGTTGAATTAGAAAGGCATATTTTATTTATTTTTAAATTACTCTAGCTAATGGCTGAAAGACTGAATTGATAATTTTGAAGAGAAATCAACATAGCTCAACAGATTAATCAAAGCAAATATTGATAGTACTTTGGTTTGCACTTTATCAATTTGATAAAATATGCCTTACTGTTGATTAATTAGATTTTGAGAAAGCCGGTAGTGGTCACAAAAATAGGGACTTACTACTGGGTTCTTATAGACTCTACTTCACAGTCAGACCCAAAGAGAAAGAAAAAACCCTGTCTTTAATGTGGCTTAGGTAAATGGACAACAGGGATGAGATACAGCAAAGGAAGCTCTTAACAATAGTCAAGGTGGATAAGCCCTAACCAGTAATCACAGAATAATATTTTTCCATTTTTTCATTCAATTCAGTGAAGTAAAAGCAGCAAGCAAAATCTGTACTCAAATCCACATGATGTTTCTAATTTGTCAAGCCAAAGTACAAGGAAGCCTCAGCATAAAGCTTATGTTTATCTATCTTAGAGTGTCTTCTATGTATTTATATTGACAAGTGGTATCCCTCTGAGCATTAAGTCTTGATCAATGACATAGACTCAAGCAATCTCAGCAACTTTGCATATGACACAAAGATGAGCAGTGCAGTTGACACAACAGACTGAAGGGATGGCATCCTGAGGGACCTGGACAAACTTGAGAAGTAGGCCCATGAAAATCACATGAAGTTCAATAAGTGCAAGTACAAGGTGTTTCACCTGGTTGGAAGTAATCCCAGACATGAGTACAGACTGGGAGATGAAACCAATGAGAGTAGCCCTGTGGAGAATGTTCTTGTGGATTAAAAGTTGGACACGAGCGAACAATGTGCTCTTGTAGCTCAAAAAGTCAACATTGTGCTGGACTGCATCAAGAAAGGCCTGGCCAACAGGTCAAGGGAGTTTATTCTGATTGTGAGACCCCACCTGGAGTCTCATGCAAGAGTGGAGAGTGGACTCCTGGAATCCTCAGCAGAAGAAAGATATGGACCTGTTGGAGTGAGTCCAGAGGAAGGACATCCATGAAGATGACAAGACGGCTAGAGCACCTACCCTATGAAGACAGGCTGAGAGACTTGGTGTCTGCATGGAGAAGAGAAGGTTCTGGGGAAACTTCACTGTGGTCTTCCTTAATGAAACTTAAAGGGAGTTTATAAAGAGGAAGAGTGACTTTTTACACAGGGTAGTTAGGCACTCGAAGAGGTTGCCCAGAAAGGTTATGGACTCCTCCTCTCTGGAAGTGTTCAAGACCAGGTTGGATGGGGCCATGAGCAACCTGACACAATTGTTGGCACCCTTGCCTATGGTAGGGGGGTTGGAATTACATGATCTCTGAGGTCCTTTCCAACCAAGCCTTTCTATGAATCACATATGCATACATTTTAAATATAACTCCAGAAATCTTATGTCTAATTTATACATAGGAAAATATTGTTAAAAGTATATTAATTCTAAAGATATTTCATATATCACAGGGTATTCAGACTGATTTGCATATGGATATCAGAAGCTAACCCCACATAAGCTTAGAAGCAAGAATATAAACCAATAATTTCAGATAATGCTAGTAGATATCATAATCCAAAGCTGTGAATCATACTGTGAATGCTCAAGAAGATTCATGGCACATTAAAAGTATTAAACTGTGTCTTTATTTGTTTTCTGTTGCTTCAGTGAGAAGGCATGTCTTCTAACCTTATTTAGTGAAAAAGATTTGGCAGGTTTTCAGAACTGTTAGATCTTTTATCTCAACCTCATATTTTGTATATCTAAGCAGGATTTTTTGAGAGGAAGTGCTAGTTTTACCACTTTGTTGTCAGACTGTGCTGCATCTGCCATCTAATCATTAGAATGGTTTTCAAAAAGACTAAAGATAGTTCATCAAATAAGAAAATACTAATTTCCTTTAGAGGCAGTTGAAGGATTAGGGAAAGGACATCATTATTGTAAACACTTAAGTAACTTTTTCTTTGTTTCATTTTCTACCAGCTGTGATGTTAATGAATATCTAGTCCTGCAAAATTTCACACACGAGTAGTTCTTCTTGTTTCTAAATTAATTAATGTCATGATAAAACTATCAACAAGAGACAGGCTATTTAGGATGGAATCTATACCTGTTGTTTAATTTCTGTTTCATACTCTGCCAGGAGTGTAACCTCCAGCTGGCTATGTGAAATGGAGCTTAAACCTCTTTTTGACTCTAAAAGTCAGCAGACTATTTTGGGTTTATTTTTAATTTCTTAAATATTATAATTACGTTCTAGTTTGTTTCTGTTTCCTTCTTACTCATAAATGAATTTTACATCTGTGATATTTCAAATTTTACTCCCAAAATAAGAGATAAATAACATAAAATGGTAACAAAAGAGACTAATTACTGAAAAATATTCTTCAGCAACATTACCAAACTGCTAAGTGGATAAGAATAGACTCGAGTGTCAAACATTTAGGAAGAGAACAACTCTTATCCTATGTTGTCCTCATACATATTCATCTTAGTTACAGAGAAACAATTTTCTACAGGTTTTCCGTACAAACTCAGTATGCACACTTAAAGCCACCAAAGGTTTGGTTTTTTTTTTCTGAAGATTGCTTCTGACACTGCCTATTCAGTGATGAGACAGGAAACAATTTAGAAAACAAGCTTTTGAAGATTTCCTCTGTTTTTGCAAAGTTCACAGAAATCCAAATTCCATAGATATATAAGCAGGTGATTTCTAGTGTTCTTGACTTCAGCAGATAAAGACTCTAAGAATTTGCATTCCTGTATTCTTTTTTTGCTCAGAAAATAACATCTAAACTTTCCTTTTTTCTCTGCAGTAGTCTGAATAACATGCTGTATTTTCATGAGTGGATAGATGTATTTTTGATCTGTAAATTTAATTTTTTACAAATCCCTCAAAATTAAAAATGTGTGCAGTCATGCAACTGTTTATGTCCTTGGAAAGGATTTATTTTCTTCATACTACTAAATAAAGTAGATGAAACTCAAGAAAGAGAGTAACAGACTCTGATCTGATGTCACTCTTCTCATCATAATTACAGGTTGGTTATGATCAGCAGGAGGAAAAGTGCAAGTGAATAGGGTTTTTTTACTCTGAATCGCAAAAAGGATTTATGACTGCAAAACTCAGTATTCTGCAGCTGATAAAAAAAATAAATCTCAGAGAATATTATTCCTTGTGTACAAGGGCAACTATTACATGCGTTATGGGGGGCAGTGGGGCAGGGAAAGACTGAACTAATGGTGTCCTGTTTAAAAGAAGAATGGTAATTAAAATCTGGATCCTCTGTTCATAGATATTTTCTCACTGCAAAGGATTTTAAATGGAAAAAAAATGTAATCTTTAATCAGAGCATATGTATTGTCAGTTAAGGGTTATTTTAATCATCCCACAGATTCCAAGAATATGCACATCCATGACTGCCCAGAAATCATGACTATCTGTATCCTTCAGACCTCCACCTGTAAGTAAACAATGATGTGACATATAGTAGATGCTGCACTGGAATGTAACAATACACATACACACAGCATTGATAATGTGAAGATTTTTCATGTGTTTGGAAAGTTACTGCAGGATTAGGGTCAAAGACAGGTGACTTGATCTGCTTCTCTGCCTGTATATCTGAAGCAGATATTTTTGTGTTCCTTTTGACATGACAAACTGAAAAGTATGTTAAAAGAAACAAACATAGAAATGAAAAAGAAATGCTGTTTAGGAGGGGTATCTAAATATGGACAGTGGCTACCTGTGCTCTGTGTTCCAATTTCCCTTATGAAAAATAATGTTATTATAAATCCTTCAAAATTTATTTTTTAAAGTAGCTCATAAATTTAATGCAATATATGGATTCAAGGAGAACAAAATATATGACAAAGCACTGATAAAAGCCTTCTCTGTTGAGCTGGCAGGTGCTATGCATTTTGAAAGGGCTATTATTTTTTTCTTTTTTGAGAAGTAACAGCACAACAATCTTAGAAGATGAGGTCAAACATTTGTTCTGTGACACTGATCTTTCCCCTTCAACTTGTACTCTTGGTAACCACGCACAACTTTAATTATGTATATCTTAAGAATTTTCAAATCTGTAGTGATTTGCTTTGCTTAACAAAGGAACAACAAGAAACAAGTCAGTTTCTGTTTGCCATATCCCTATATAGAAGGAAGTAACAAGGATCTACTGGATATACTTTATATCTTAATAAGAATTCTCACCTTAGGAACATTATTTGAAAATTAGAGTGTTTCAAACATTATTTAAACTGTTGACCTCCCCAAATCTGATACAAAATATTGTTCGTTTTATGAAATAAAAATACTGTGACATTAATAATATTTTGTAAAACAAAAAAAAAATGTGAAAGTATAATTTTACAAATAAGAAACATAAAATAATTCAGTCCAGGTGCAGTCTGTCTGTTAGAAGTTATACAGAGCAAATAATAGGAATTGTAAAACTATATAACTGCAAAGAAGTATTCTTAGTCAGTGTCCCTTACACCTACAACTTACAGTGTAAAGGTCTTCCCTCAGATTTTTTGTTTGTTTGTTTGTTTGTTTCAGATATTCAATGCCATAAAAATTATAATAATCCTCTCTTTCTCAAAGAGACTTTGAAAGTGTTCTTGTCTGCTTCATTACAGACTTCAGAAGATTGGTATGTGAAGTGCACTGTTTTTTCTACATGACTGCTGTAGAAGTATGTATCTTGTTTTCAAAATTATTTGATAACATGACTATATAAGAGATCTTGTTTTCCTAAAAAAATGAATAGAAAAGAAGGAAGAAAAAGGCCCAAATTCAGTCCAAATTATGTAGCTTTCCATATTCCATCCGGCAAGACTTACATAGGTAAATAAAGGATCTAGCTGAAAGGAAAACTGATGTAAACAGTCAGTACCGATAAATTTAAGATGAGGATATTTGAGAACCACATATTCCTTGAGTAAGTCTGTTATACAAACATTATTAAATCTAGTGGCAAAAAGGGTGTCCTTCCTTTCTTCCTTCCCTCCTTCCTTTCTTCCTTCCTTCCTCCCTTACAGCCTTTAGAAGACTGGTATTTTCAGTGTGCTATTTTTTTTCAACATGACTGTTGTAGAAATACAATTCCTGTAGAAAAAAGATGACATACTAGTAACTAAACATCTGTCAGAAAGGAAATTTACACTCACACTTCTTATATATCTAGAAATAGTTCATAATTTTTTAACCTACCTGTGAGTATCTGAGAGAATCTTTTACAGATCCTAAGGAAAAAAAATATGCAGAAATATTTTCAAGATCAGCATCACAAGATTACTTCTCTAAAGTAAATATATTTTGAATTGAAAAAGTACTGAGAGAAAGACTGATAATTTTCAGTTAAATAAAGAAGAAATGAGGTTGTCAGAGAGCAGAAGTGTTATGGTCCCATTTCTTATATGTGTAAAAATAGCACTGCATTTTTTCACAGGCTGTTGTTTGCAGAGTTGAAAGTTGGAAAGGTCACAGGGAAATACTTTTCTAAAAAACTTCATGTCACAGAGAAATACTTTTCTAAAAAAACTCCATCTCCTTTCTTAACAGGGTATCAAGCTGTCAGCACACCATCTTACTTCTAATATCTGCACTACAGTCTCCCTGTCTTTTCAGTACCTTGCATTTACTAGGGAAGGTAAAAATTCCCAGTGTAGGTGCTGGACTTGTTTCCAGTGCATTTGGCAACTTTTAGAATACTTTCTCCAAGGATGTCACAATGTTATTTCTGATTTTAAACTCATTTTCCTGTGGACTACTGAACCCTCTTTGTTCACAAACATGTTTGTTCCACATCTCAATTCCTTCTTCTATGAAAGCTCTCTTCTCTTCTCTTGAAAATAATGTGATTTCTTGTGACTGCTGAACATTTGAAGAGGCAAATCAGCTGCCACAAGGCTTCCACATGGAGAAAGCTAAAAATCCCCATAAACCCCAGAAACTGTCTTACTTGAATGCACCTGCTACCTATATCTTGATTCTCTTTCTCTCTCTCTCCTTGAATTCTCCTTGAAAAAACTGCCTGAGAACTTACCTTGATTTTGATGAAGTAGTCTGCAACAAGGGATTTGCTAATCTGTTCTTTTACAGTTTTCTCACTCTTGTCGTAAGTTAATATAGCCCTGCCAGGTCTAGAGCAAGTTTCTGTAGTTTTGTTCTGAATAACTTACAACTGTTCTCACATTCAGTTCTTCTCTTTCATTTTCTGTAAAAGAAGCAGAATATTAAACCAAGGTGAGCACTGTGCTATAATTAATATGCAGGTGGCATTCACAGGAAGCTGCCAAGTAGGAACATATAAGACTTGATACAGTACATTTTTCCCATTAAGTCACATCATTGTAATAACTATCAATTAAGTAGCAAAAGTAACTTCCTTTAAAGATACTATCCCTTATTTCCTTTCCTGGGAGTAGAATGAATTATCAAAGCCCAGCAGCTTCAGCTTAAAAGTAGATCAAGCAGGTTTTTAAAGCCAGGAAGTGCTGCTGTAATAAAAACTAGAAAGAAGTAAATGGATTCTTTAGTACTGGTATTCTCACAGCATTAACAACCAGGGAGAGTGAACAAACAACAGATACCATGCAGCTACTCTGTGAGTAAAAGTCAAATTTGTCTTGGAAGCATTTTTGGCATCTGTTTTCCATAACTTTAAATGCATGACGCATTTGTGCAAGACAGTTACAAAAGATGGTTTGGGTTGGTTATGGTAGTAAAGCAGTTTGGAAAACTATATACCCTGAACAGCTAATTAAAAAAACTAGGGTTTTCATTCTACAGGAAACTAATTTTCTGGGGGGCAGGGCTTATATTTGTTGTTGTTTTTTTTTTGTCTGTTTGTTTGTTTGTTTATTTTCCATTCTGCAAAGCAGAAAGATTTGAAAGTCCTTATGACAATAGTAGTTGGCATCTTTCAATACTTTGTCAGAACCATCTGGAGCCTCAAAAGAGTAAATGTGGATAGTCATGCTCCTAATTGCCTAATCTCCTGTTTATTCTTCAAAATTTACTATATATAAATTAAATTAATAATTTTAATAATTATATGTCTCTTATTTTGTTTCATCTAATCAGCTAAACTACTGCTATAGCAGGAGAAAGAAAAATATCACTAAGCATGCATCCAATCATCACAGGGTAGATATTTGAAGTAGATTGTATGGATCACTGCCTAAAAGTGCAGGTTCAATTGATGCATCATTTACAGACCTACCTTCTCAGAATTATGCACTTGGATTGAGATTACTTAAATTTCAAATATTTAAGAAGAATAAATATTAATCTGCAGGAAAATGTGCTGGACTTATGAAAGTGTTCAGTATTTTTGTATACTTTTTCTCATCTAGATTAATCCAATTTTAATTAACGTTTCAGACAATAATATATGTATTGTTAACATTAGTATAAACAGACAAAACGACCACAGCTTTTTCTGTTCTTTTTGATGATATAAGTATGAAAAGAAGTGACTCCTAAAAAATTGGTAATTTCTCATCTTAATATAGATAGAATATGAAGTACAAATTTTTTTTTATGCAATACTATGCTTTTGCTGGATCTTATTAGGTTCCAGCATGGTAATGTAAAAATTCCCTAAAACTACATTTTCATGCAGTTAGAAATTTAGGCAGCTACATACCTTTGAAGGAAATCCAGGTTACAAATATATTTATATATTTTTATGTAATATATGTAAGTCCAGGTTACAAAACAATGCAATTATATTCTGATATCTAACACACTGGAGTGGAAATATTTCTGAACATATGAATTCTAGTGAAAAACCTCTTAAAGGTAGAAATACCAGCTAATTTATTTTTTTGTACTCTGAATACAAGAGCTCTAAATTAGCCTTTTTATTTGTAGTTAATACCTTTAAATGTAGTATCCAGAGAGAGATAATTAAGGTTGTCAAGGGGTAAGAAGGGGACCATTCATTTATACAGTACTTGGAATTAGGTTGTTATTCGTTTAATCTCTATGAGTACAAACTATCCACATGTGGAAAAGCAAAAACTTCAGGACACATTTTGTACACATCCTTTTTAAGAACAAATTAATACCTTCTTCATATTTTCCCACTGCTTTGTTCAGGATGAAAGAAAAAAAGCAACAGCCAACCCCTCTAGTTCACATTTGTAGAGGCTTGTGCTTACATCCAAGTTGACAGAATGTTGCAAGATGAATTATGTTGAACAGCTTCAGTTTACTGTCATTTTTATTGACTAACACCATAGCAAAATTTAGCAGTTTGCTTGAGAGAGTAAGGACCACACTTTGAGTACAACATGTCACCAAACTGAGCTGTTGGTCTGTACAGGAAGGACTGTACAGGAAGGAGTTTGCTTTATATCAGTGTCTGAATATGTGGGGATTTTGTTTATTTTATTGTTTGTTATTGCATTTTGTTGTGTTATTTTTAATGTTTGAATCACTCACTCTAGGAAGAGAAAAACAGAGAACAAGAGAGAGGGAAAGGGGGGGAAAAGACTTCAAGTCTGTCATTCATAGGGAACCAACCAATTGCTATTACAAATTACAGTGATGAGAGAAAAGATAGAATGATTATGGGACCTTATATGTCACTGAGATAAAATAGCTACAGAGTTTAACCTGCTAGTACCAATAAAATCATAGGATAACTTGGGTTGGAAGGGATCTCAGCAGGTCTTTAGTCCAAACTCCTAATCAAAGAAGGGTCAGGTATGAGGTTAGACCATATTATCCAGGGTTTTGATCTAGATAGGTCTTGAAGATCCCCTAAGAAAATTACAGCATATATTAGGCAATCCAGAAAGAAAAGAGTATTTAGAAATTACTAATCTAATTCCTGCCTTTATAATAGAATATTTAAAAATAAAACACTAGTGAAAAGGACCATGCAATATCACACTAATATTCTGCCATCTGCAAATTGTTTAAATCCTCTATTTTTAAAAAGGACGTAACTTATGTACTCTTTTAAAAGTTTTTACAAATGCATATTTTGGCAAGGATTTTAGTGTCTTCAATATTTAATGTTACTGAAACACTATTAGACAGTATTATCTCTTTGATCACTTTTACCCCAGAGGATCTCAGCTGTGTTTATAATCAGGGAACATGATCTTTTTGACATGTTATAATTTTCCACAATAGCAGTTTTGGTTCAATATTTATATATTATCAGATGGATCTGTGCATAATTTCGATCTGTGGGGGTTTGGGGGTTTTTTACGCTTTCAAGATTCAGAGACAGGAGTACCAAAGTGTATTTTCAGGGAGGGTTGCCAGTCTACTCTTGGTAATGCTGTTAAATGTGGTTCTTTTCCATTAATCAGACATAGAGATGTGCAAAAATTCTTACAGCAATGGATAAGTTCTGAGTGTACTGAATCTTGCCATTATAGTGATCATGATTAGGATGATTGCCTTTTTTTTATAAGAAAAATAAATCCAGATTTAGATATGAAAGAATTAAAGATTACATTAAAGAATGAAAATGAATGTGTAATTAAGGACAAGTTTTAAGGAAATAGTTTCCTACACTTAAGAGTACATCTATATTCCATGCAAAACTGTACTTTTAAACATAAACAGAAAATTATTATTGAAAAATAAGATTTTTTATGTGTATAGAATAGAATTTTAATAGGCAGCAGATTCTTAATAAGATCAATATTTTAGCAGGTTTATACATTGTAGTCTGTTTGCACCAGGAAAATTTTCTTTCTGACATATTCAGGGTAGGAATGAACGTTACAGTTTTCATAAGAGTTGAAAACCAAAAAGGTCTTGTGTGGTTCTAATTAATTCCAATAATAAAATAAAACTGAGGAAATGATGTATAGTAGTTTATTAGTGTCTTCTTGTTGTTCAGAATTTTTATTTTCATATTTTAAATACCTGATCTTCCTGATCTCCTGTTCCTTTTCTGCTTTGTAGAGAATATATAAAGAATACTATTATTAGACATCAAAATTATGACACTATTTTTAGAACTCTGATTTTTAAATCATACCAGTTTTATGAAAGGTGGAATTTAAAAAAAAAATAATAATAGGAAAACTATCAGGTTTTTGGTTGGTTGCTTTAGTTTGGTTTGGGTTTTGGTTTTAATAAGAAAAATAAAAGCTTATTATAGGGTACTGAAATATAATAAACCAGTAGAAATAGGATAAATTATTCAAAAGATATACTCATTGCACAGTAGTCCCTAAAGAAATTCTTTATAGTTCCTAGTACATTAAAAAAAAAAAAAGTGTTGCAGCTTGAGAAAATAATCAAGGTCAATGTTGCAAACCTGGGTGGGTTATGATGTTCGCTATAACAAATAAATTTAAATCAAAACATAAAAGGAGCTCTCTTAATTGAATTCAATATGTATTCACATAGACAGAATGGATAGATGCCAGAGTGAAGTGAATAATCACAAAGTTCTTATTACTAATTTCAGTTTTAAATCACTCTAGGGCTGAAGGATGTTGTTATGCTCTTTATTCTCCTATTCCCTTTTCTTAGGTAGGGGAATCAAAGCAAATGCAGAGGTGGTGTCCTGCCTATACTCCCTAACTGTAAAACCATATGGACCACTAGAGTCTGATGGACTTTGAGATTAGTCTTTGAGATCTGGCGGGCCTTTAACTACAAAATTTTTGCCACAAAACACTTACATAAGATGCTTGGAATGTTTCTGCTTTTCTTCTGGTAAAAGCATTGAGACAGTGAAGGACAGACAAGTCTTGCTTGGCATCTGGATGCAGTGGCATATTTCTACTCTGCTAAAACAATCTACTTCAGGAGAAACAGAAAAAATGCTGGCCCATTTGCCATGCTTGCTTGAGAACAGAATTGCAGCAGTATTATACACAGGATAGCTAAACATCAGAAGTCATACTGACAGCATGTTACTACCTCTATATTTCAAAAGAAAATTTATGCCTGACAGAGCTGTCTTCCTTCAACCCACAAAACGATTTCATACAAATCAGGAAGAGACACACACAGGGGAAGAGACAACTAAACAAACAATGTGTTTTTATATAACAAACAACACTTGAAGGTGAAATTATTTTAATAGGAGAAAGGCACAAAAAAGTTCAGCCGTATTTTATTATTTGGAAAGTACCTTCAGAATTGTAGTGAAACGAAATGTATGCATTTTAACAAAACATAATTTATAGCTTCACCATACCTTTTTGATTTTTAATGTCATACCTTACACTTTCCTTTTGAATGTATATATGTATATTTATATTTTCTTTTTCATACCCATCAATCTTATGCAATGTTGTGCTACACTGGAGAGTAGGAGGGTGACAGAATTGAGGAAAGGGATGGATTTTGGATGAAGAAAGGCAAACAAATATTCAATTTTCTCTCTGTCAGAGTAGACTTATTTGACACAAGTTTTTTTTTTCTCCATTTTACAAATAATCTATCTCTTATGTTTCTTTAGTATTATCTATATTCAAAGTCATAAGTTCCCCAAGTCTTCAGAAAAATGACTTGCTCTCTCTCCTTTTTATGGCCCTCCGTTAAGTACTGAAAGGCCACAATGAGGTGTCTCCAAAGCCTTCTCTTCTCCAGGCAGAGCAACCCCAGCTCTCTCAGCCTGTCTTCATAGGTGAAGTGCTCCAGCTCTCTCATCATTTTTGTGGTCCTTCTCTGGACCTGCTCTAACAGGTCCAGCTGGTGTTGAGGATCCCAGACCTAGACTCAGTATTTCAGGTGGGATTTCATGAGGGCAGAGTAAAGGGGGAAGAATCAACTCCCTCGACCTGCTGGCCACTCCTCTCTTGATGCAGCCCAGGATGCTGTTGACTTTCTGGGCTGCAAGTGCACACTGTTTGCTCATGTCCAACTTTTCATGCACAAGGGTCCCCAAGTCCTTCTCCACAGGGCTGCTCTCAATTAATTCTTCCTCCCAGTCTTTGCTCAGGTCTGAGATTGCTCCAGCCCAGGTGCAGCACCTTACACTTGGGCTTGCTGACCTTCATGAGATTTCCATGGGTCCACTTCTCAAGATTGTCCAGGTCCCTCTGGATGGCATCCTTTCCTCCTGTTGTGCCAACTGCTCAGCTCAGCTTCAGGTCATCTGCAAACTTGCTGTAAACTTGATTGCACTGTCCATGTCAGTGCTTAAGACATTAAAGAGCACTGGTCCTAGGACAATGTCCAAAGGGACACCACTCGTCACTGGCCTCCATCTGGTCATAGAGTCATTGATCCCAACTCTCTGGCTGTATGGAGAGAAGGATGTCATGTGGCACCAAATAGCAGGCATACATATATTATTTTCCAAATTATTATCTTTTTTCTTTTTTTACTAAAAACAGTAATCCATTCTTTGGATCAAGTGTTCTCTCAGAAAAGTTTATGCAGGGCTTAAAACCAGTCTTGATTAAATCTTATCAGGAATTAAATTGATAATGAAGGGTTATGTATATAATCTGTCTGACACTAAGTGTGGTCAGTGGGCTTTCATCTAGAGAACAGATTCAGAACAATGCAGGTGAGACTGATCAAGGACAGTGCAAGACTATGGGATAATAACATTTTGGATTTAAAATTATTGTCCAAAAATATATTTGAATAATATGGGTTTTCTGCTGTGAAAAAGACTGAATCAGAAAGCATTGTTATCTCTGTAATGTTCATTATGGAGTATAATTAATAGTACAAGATCAGCAACAATGCCCTAACATCATAAAATCCATCAAAGCATAAGCCATCAACATCTGTGATGCTTTGACATGGGGGAGACCATTTTCTAGTTGAAAAGGTACAGATAGCCATAAGAAGTGGAGGAATTCTCGTAAGCAAGACCAGAGCCCAAATTTTTTATACAAGTATGTGTTTTGTCTTTGAAACATTGATGTTGAAAAAGCTATGCCAAAAAAAAAAAAACCACAACAAAACCTCACAAAAACAACCCAAATAAAACCCACAATGAAACCCCAAACAAAACCACCACCAAAAAAAAACCCCAAAAAACTCCTACAGGAAAAAAATATAAATGAGCCCTTATAAATATATACTTCAGAAAGTACAAAAGGTGTAAATATTCACCATAGACTTCAGACAGCACTAGGAAGGGGCTGCTCCTCATGGGAAGGTGAGTAAGGAGCTGAGGGCAGCAACAAGACTGGTAGGGTCAGCCTCAGACTCACTGGTAAGCTGTGTAACCACAGAGAACCCAAGCAAGAAGAGCAGAGTATGGGTGCTGCTGGACATCTGGTTTATAAAAGAGTCCATACCATCAGAGCAGGCCCAGTAATGAGGCAGGTCTGAGATCAAGACATCAGGATTCAGATCAGGAAGGTACATGGGCAGGCACAGACATGACTGCAGCATAGCTCAAGCAAGGGTTCTGGCAGGGGCTTCAGCTTAAATGCAACTGCACAGTGAAGGTGCAGAACCTCTTGTCGTGGCTTCTTGTAACATTTTTTTGCATGGTTCATTTCACACTGCTGGGATCCAAGGTTGCACCACCAATGAGTCAACAAATGAGTTATGGTGCTCAACAACACTGTTTGTGTCACTTGTATTTTGCAAATATTTGATACAGCATACAAGACACATATTTCACAGAACCCATAAAGGAGCATTGTCCCAGATTAACTTTGTGTGTGTGTGCAATGGAAGACGTTAAACAAATTCAGTCCATATTTAGATATTTTTGTACATGAAAGATTGACTAAACGACAAATGTCATATATTTTAAGAGAGATGTGGGGAAATCTCGAACATATCTGATGGTGGAAATAATAGAGATTATTTCGGATGCTTACCTTATCCAACCAAGAGGACAAGTGAAATGCATTGTGACCCATTTATCTGTTGCACTGAATAAGAGACACATAATTGACAGGTAAGCAAACCTTCCATCAAAACATTTAGGGCTGAGATGTAATTTGCTAAAATATGCATATAGACTTAAAATTGTGTATAAATAAAAATATGATGTTTATTTTTTATTTGCTAACAAAAATGGGTAATATTGTTAACAAAATTTTTTATAAGGCATTTTTTACCTAGCTGTTACAAAATACTTCAGAAGAAAATACATATTTATTTTTCACACAGATTTTGCTCTACAGATCTCAGTTCCTAACAAAGCTTTTCAATTTCTTGATGCCTTAAGCAATACTTTGCAGACACATATTAGTGGCTGAAAAATAAAAGATTTTCTCTGGACATGTCCATTGGTTAGACCAAGTGTTGTCTACATATAATTGTAAATGTCTGCTTTGCCAGAGATGAGAAAGGAGAATGTTTAAACAATTAAACATGTGATTTCTAATCTCCAAAGTAGGATTAAAGGTGTTTGAATAATATTCTAATTAGTGATAAAATTATCATGGCTGGGCTTCGCGAACGAAGATTTGGGAAGGCTCTATCCACATTTGTAACAGGCACGTTGGTGACTTATGAGGCCAATACGAGACAGACATATCCAATTGCAAAAGGCACAGCAGAAAGACTCCTTAGATGGTGTATTCTGCAAAACACGGTTCTTTCTGCGTTGCCTTTTCTCCTCGAGAGTGATCCTGCGTGTGTTCTCAAAGGAGACAGCTGCGTTATAGATGGTGTGTCTCCAGACCTCCCGATTGGAGGCCAGAGTAGACCAGTTATGGTGATCAATATGGCCAAGGCTGAGATGTTGTTTCAGGGAATCCTTGTATCTTTTCTTCGGGGCTCCTCTCATGTGGCACCCAGTGGCAAGTTCACCATAGAGCAAGATCTTCGGGAGGTGGTGGTCCTTCATCCTGGAGACGTACCCTGCCCATCACAGCTGTGTTCTCAGCAACATGGCCTCAATACTTGGGACTGCTGCTTGTTCTAGAACAGATGTATTGGTCACATAATCTGACCAGCGGATGTTTAAGATTGAACGGAGGCAGCGTTGATGGAAGCGTTCTAGGAGATGCAGGTGGTGGCGGTAGATGACCCAGATGACCCCAGATCTAAGCATTGGCACCTCATCGATTATGTCCTGGTGCGACGGAGAGATGTTCTTGATGTCCTCCATACCCATGTGATGCCCAGTGCAGAATGCCAAACAGACCATCGGCTTGTGTGCTGCAAACTCAACTTCTATCTCAAATTCAAACCTAAAAGGGGCAGTATCCCAAGGAGAAGACTCCAAGTTAACAATCTCCAATCAGCCACAGTAAGAGACAGATTCCAGGCAAACCTTCAAGCTAGACTTGAAAACCATTCCACAGATTCTGCAGATTCCTCCCCTGAAACAATTTGGCACCATATTAAAAACAGCATTCTGCAATCCTCCGAAGAATCCTTAAGGTTCTCCCTCAAGAAGAACAAGGACTGGTTTGACGAAAACAATCAAGAAATCCAGGACATGTTGAGGAAGAAGAGAACCACCCACCAAGCACACCTTGCACTGCCATCCTGTCACACAAGAAAAACAGCCTTTCGTCTTGCAGTGAGAAAATTAAGTAATATAGAAAAAACCCCACCATTCTATTTGCCAGAAACTCATCTGCTAACAGGGGACATTTCACTTAGTTTTGTTACATATAGATCATATAAAAACATAAAATGACAGTGCATCATTACAGCAACAAAATAAAACCTTATTCTGAGCTGTATCAGCAAGAGTATAGTCAGTAGATCAGATGATGTTATCATCCCCTCTCTACTTTACACTTGTGTGGGTAGAGCCTTTCCCAAATCTTCGTTCGTGAAGCCTAGCCATGGTGACTCTACACTTGTTAAGTTACATATAAAATGTACGAGGCTTTTTTATCCTGTATATTGTATCAGGTTTTGGCTCTCCCAATTCAAGAAAGAGGATGAAAAGTTTGACAGGATTTTTGGAATGGCCACTGAGATGACTGCAGTGTTGGAGATCATGATGTATGAAGAAAAGTTGAAGGAATTTTGCTTGTTAAACCTACACAATAGAACCCTGTGGGAATCTAATTAGTCTTCTAGTACTTAAAATCCAGCTGATTGTAGAGTCTGTGTTTATAAATATCTTCCCCATTCCTACTATTCTATTTCTCAGAAGATGTAGACATATCAACTAAACATGGTAGCATCAAAATTTGCTCCCCTCAACATGTTATCTTTAAATACTGTTTTGCTTTGTCCTCACAGCTTCTAAAGGACATCTTTGTAATGCAGTTTTCTATTTCTGAATTCTGATATGTGGATGGCTATTCTCAGTAATGAAAAACCCACTTAAATTCAGTATTTTTTAGAATTTTTCTGTCAGTTCTAATATGAGTTCACTTGCTGATGTTTTGTATTTAAAAAGTCCAACTATAATGAATTCAGAGATACATAATTTCATTGTGTGTGGGCATAATCTAGGGAAAACAATTTCTCTGTATCTCTTCAGAAAAAGAAGCAAAAATATACTTATTTGAGATATATATCTGCACTAATCAGGAGAATTTATGAGGGTACACTTCTGAATTACCTCCAGAAAACTGACAGTTAACACCTGTCATTTAGCTAAAATTATACAGTATAATATAGTATAAAAGATGAACATTCTCTATTACATTTTCTGTTGAATATTTACAGCATCAACCAACATGGATTTTAGACATGCAAATTCAAATGCAAAAAAGAAATTACAAGAAAAATAAAACAGAAATATTGCTGGAATATTTTAAATAGCTTCTGAGTTTTTAATTTAAAACGCATTTTGTTTCAATATGAAACAGTTCATTTCCCGAGAAGAAATAGTTACTTTTTTCAGAAATTAATGTTCAGCCAACATTATGCCTTCTATAACCTTTCCAAAATATGAATATGCTGATTAATTCACAAGGCATAGATCTTGAACTACCCTTCGAAACATCAAGAGCTTTCATTGAAGGCCAACCTGCAGCAGTTTATCCCAAAGAGACAAGCTTTGACTTTCAGATTTTCGTGAGGTTTTTCAGTCTTCATTTATGCTTATGCTGTGTTTAGCTTATCCCATCTGCTTTCAGTTATTATGACTGCATGTGGTTTTTTTCGATGTGGTCCTCTCTTTTTGATAGGCATGTCATTTCAGATGAAGAAGAATTGATTCCCCTGGAATTAAGCATCTTCCAAGATAGAGCAGGAAAACTAAATGCATAATTATTTAAAGTATGTTAATATGGGTCACGTCTCAGGTATTTTTGTCTATATATTAATCTAGAGTGATATAGGGAAGATTCTTTTGTAAAAGAACTTTTAATTAACCTTCCAACATCTGTTTCAGACTCTGTTTAGGACAATAAAATAGTTGTCAATTATTTTAGTAGAAGGTAACATCTAGGTAAATAAACTTAATATTGTGTTCATATTTTTTCTGCACTATAGCCATATTGCCAAAGTAACTTTTTGCCTTATACTATCTTCAAAGAACCTATCAGCTCACTCAAGCTAGTTACAAAATTAAATACTTTTATTCAAGGAGGGTTAATATTATCTGGAATAAAATGCTAAGAAGGCCACAAATTTAGGAAGTTATCTCTTTAATAATGTAATTTGCTACACTGGGGCCCCATATTGTCTGTTTACTCAAGCAGGTGGATTTGCTGAAGAAGTGCTGATAATGCAATGTGCTGACCCACATATCAGTTCCCAACAGACTGCACCAGCTGGTATAGTTTGTGCTTATACTTTAAACAAAGCCAATGTTTTCCTTTTCCATTGTCTTTTGCTGATGGAATATAGAGCAATACAAATATCGTCAAGTAATCTTATAGGAAAAGATCTGTAAGCAAGTCTATTCTTACAGTTATTTATGGGTTGGGTTTTTTCTTTCTTATTATGTATCACTTTTTGTGAGAATATAAAATAAAAATTTAGATCTGGGAAACTCCACTTATATACCTATTAAATTGCTTACCTTATCCATATATGTTAAGCCCAAACCTTGTGATTATTAATCATTGAGAATTGACAGTAATCCTAGAACCTTATTCTACAAAGGTAATTATTTCTCATTTTTTTATTGTTTTCTGTGGTTTCATTTCTACAGATGCCTAAAATGGTACAAGAGCAGTATTAAGACCTCTAGAGTTTTACCTCAAATTTAGAGTTTTACACCTTGATGGCTAACTTTTCTGAGGCTTTAAAAAATATAACAAAATAGAGTAACAGGGTTAATGAAGTGAAAAGGTTAACTTCTGTCATATCTGAGATGCTTTAAATCCTAGATTGTAATCGTGATTATTTTTTAATTCAAAATATCACTTTGACCGCTCAGATCTCTGTTAAACAGAAAATTACAAAAAATGCCTTTTTACTAAGCAAAGTTGTTGAAATGAGAAACTTTGACTTCTGTGGGAGTCAGAAGTTTTTCCATATGAAAATATTCCCAACATCCAGGAGTATCCAAGGTCAATATTACTTCATAAAAGAGTTTGGGCCTAATGTTTTTTCATTCAAAATTAAAATTAAAATACTGTCTCTGAGTTTCTAGCACCAGAATATTGTGAGGTTATTGTATTTGTGGTTCAAGCACAGTTTTTTGCTTTACCAAACTACATCTGCTAAATCCTTTCATGGTATACCAGAAATCGATCATGACTGATCATGTGTACACTTTATGCCCATAAATAATTTCTGTATACATTTAAATCCTTCTAGGGAATTGGATATATGAATTAGAGAGAAGACATAACACTTACTGCAGGATATCATTACTTTTGGTAGACCTAGAGTTGGTTTTAAACAGCTATCTCAGGTATAGATAGCTGTGGAGTAGAGTTTTGTAGTGAAATTACATGAGAGTTAGTAGTCTTGTGTCATGAAGGTTCTGGACCCTGCACTAATGTCTGGAGAGTCATAGTCAGTTCATCGACTACTGACAAATGTGACTAATGAAAACACAGATGTGTCCTTGATTTAAACTGGATTTGGTGTTGATGAAATAATAATAGAAGAAAACAAATGATAATTTGAGTGGATGGTGATGCATAAGGCTTGGTATCTGATGACCTAATCTTTGATGCTGAAAGTTGGGTTATCTGTTTACTAGTTTTCAGGATTATGGTGGAACAGTATTTCTTGATTGTAATAAGACTGGAATGCTCATCCTGAACAATACTTTTGCAAGTGTAGAGTGTCAATAAAATTTCCACTTTTTTTTAAGGCAACTCAATGACAATAAGGACTTTTAAAAAAACAAAACAAAATAGTATCTGACTTTTCCAAATGTGGTAAAACTTTTAATTTTTTTTCCTTTTTTTTTTTTTTTTAAATGAGCTAGCTTGATTCATTCTAAGAAGCAAACACTTCAGGAAATATTATAAGAAATATTAGTTTTTAGAAAAAGCATTTTAATATTAAATTCTCAGCATGGAAGAAGCAATTTAAATTTTATTAGATAAAATGCTGTTATTTGTCATTGTGTACTGATATATTCAAATAAAAATGTGTACTCTTCTCTTTAATACTTGAGATAACGTATATTTTTTTGTGCTTAGGAACCATGACAACACAACGAGATGTTTCATATTTAAACCAGATACTACAGTGACACAAGAATAAGAGTGCTTGCATAGCTTTAGAGGAAATGGAATTGATTCACTGTAACAGTGTTTTAGAATTTATGAAAATTTTTTTTTTTTTGTTATCTGTAATGACAACAGCACCTGTTCTGATAATGCCAAACTCAGTTGTGGTAAAACGTGTACATAAATCAGGCATTGTAAAATGTCACATATTCTCACTTCCAGGGGTTTTATCTGAGATTCTTAGTCATCAGGTATTTTGTTAAGCAAAGATGATAATTTATTCATTCTTACCTATGCTGATGGCACCAGTGAGTGGAGTGGTTGACACATCTGAAGGATAGGATGCTATCCACAGAGACCCGGACGAGCTTGAGAAGTGGGCCCATGTGAATCTCATGCTGTTTAACAAGGCCAAGCCCAGCATGTTGCACCTGGCTTGGGGCAACCCCTGGTATTAATAGAGGCTGGGGGATGAGTAGGTAGAGGTCAGTCCTGGTAGGAAGGATTTGCAGGTTTGGGTGTATGAAAAGCTGAATGTGAACTGGCACTGTGCACTTGCAGCACAGAAAGCCAACCACATCCAGGGCTGTAGGAAAAGAAGGTTGATTCTGCACCTCTACTGTGTTGAGACCCCATGGGGACCACTGTGTCTCGGTCTGGAGTCCTCAGTACAAGAAGAACATAGACTATTATAGAGGGGCCAGAGGGCCACAAAAATGATGAGAGTGATGAAGAACCTCTTTTGTGAGGAAAGGCTCAGGGAGTTGTGGTTGCTCTGCCTGGAGAACAGAATGCTGCAAAGATACCCTATTGCAACCTTTCAATATTTAAAGGGGGCTTAAAAGAAACATGGGAACAAACTTTCTAGTTGGGCTTGTAATGCTAGAACAAGGAGTAGTGGTTTTAGATTAAAAGGGTTCATTCACACTAAGTATCAGGGAAAAAAATTATGATGAGAGTGGTGAAACCCAGAAACAGGTTGTTCAGAGAGGTTGTAGATTTCCTATACCTGGAAACATTAAAGGTCGGATTGGACTGGGCTTTGAGCAATGTGATCTAGTTGGAGATCATTGCAGGGGGGTTGGACTAGATGACCTTCAAAGGTCCCTTTCAACCCAGATGATTCTATGGTTCTACTTTTTGTCAATCTAATATCACAGTAGAAAGATGTTGAGTGAATTGAAAAAGGAAAAACATCCTTACTACATATTTTCAGTCTTCTTATATATTTCTTTTTTATTTAATTATGGGAATGCTATAATTTTAGTCCTTTTGGTACTTGGAAATGAAATTTCTCCTTGAAATTTCCACATCTCAATGTTCTATCTTTTTTTTCTTTTCCTTTTGCTTTTTTTCTGGAAAAGAAACTAAGAGAACTTTTCCTAGATTAATTTTAGAAAGTTAATTTAGTTTTCTTCCTATTTCTCTGTAACACTAGTGTTTCCAGGTAAAGTTATAATGTTCTATTTGAAAAGAACATTTTTTATATATCAGGACATGCAGAGCATTAATACCTGGTACTTACAGGTATTTTTTTATACTTTTCAAATGTCGTACCATTCTGTCATTACAAGTCCTCTAAAACGGAGGAAAAAATACATTGTTCCTCCTGAAGATAAAATTTGAATTAGTGATACTGTGAGTTTGACATAGGAAAGGAAATTCATTCGTTGTTTTAAAATCCAAAGAGCATCTGAAAACAATCCCCATTACTGCTTTTCTATGGGTTAAATATACTTTTATTAAATATGGAAAAATATGGTTTCCCTTGTCCAGCTTCAGAGATCTCATTAACCTGCAAGATATTTTCTAATTCAGTCAGAGATGCAGTCATGAGTAGTCGTCTGGAAATGAGGTAATTGGGGTGTGACAGAACTCTTACTCTGTATCCATAATTCATTGTTCATAATAAAAAAAAGGTGAAGGTGCCCTATGAAAGAAAGTTTTTATTGTAAGCCAAGTTTTGTAAAATTAAGTACTCTTCTGGTTTTGATATCAATGCACCATCTTTCAAAATGAAGAACAAAACTCAACTTTCAGCAATACAAGGACCTGGGGAAATATGGGTTTCTCAGCCTCACTTGATCCCTGGGAAGGTGATGGATGTAATCCTGGAAACCATTTCCAGGCACATGAAAGACAAGAAAATCATCAGGAGTAGTCAACATGGATTCATAAAGCAGAAGCTATGCTTGACCAACTTGATAAACTTCTTGGTGGTATCAAGCTGGGCAGGAGTGTTGACCCAAGCTCTGGACAGTCTGGATCAATGGGCTGAGGCCAATTGTATGAGGTTCAAAAAGGTGAAGTGCTTGATCCTGCTCTTAGGTCACAACAGCCCCATGCTGTGCTACAGGCTTGGGGAAGAGTGGTTGGAAAGCTGAGCAGTGGAAAAGTACTTGGGGGTACCAGTGGACAGCTGGCTGAACATGAGCCACCAGTGTGTCCAGGTGGTCAAGAAAGCCTATAGCATCCTGGCTTGCATCAGGAATAGTGTGACCAGTAGGGCTAGGGAAGCAATTGTCCTCCTGTACTTGACACTGATGAGGCTGCAGCTTGAATCCTGTGTTCAATTCTGACCCCTCTCATTGACAAGAAACATATTGAGATGCTGGAGCATGTCCAGAGAAGGGTAACAAAGGTGGAGGATTGCCTGGAGCACAAGTCTTATGAGGAGCAGCTGAGGGAACTGGAGTCATTTAGGCTGGAGAAAGGGAAGCTCAGGAGGTGGTAGAGAGGTAAGCATTTATCTCTTCTCCCAGGTAACAAGTAAGAGGATGAAATGACCTCAAGTTACACCAGGAAAGGTTTAGATTAGATATTAGGAAAAATTTATTCACTGAAAAGGTGGTCAGGCATTGGAACAGGCTGCCCAGCGAAGTGGTTGAAACACCATCCCTGGAAGTGTTCAAAAAATATATGGATCTGACACTTAGGAGCACAGTCTAGTTGTGGACTTGGCAGTGATAGCTTAATGGTTGGACTCAATGATCTTGATGGCCTTTTCTAACCTAAATGATTTTATGATGAAGTGACCAGCATTGTAGGGAGCAGTGGATTCTGTCTACCTAGGCTTCAGGAAGGTCTTTGACACTGACTTCCATAACATTCTCACAAAGAAGCTGGTGAAGTATGGGCTGGATGAGCAGTCAGTGAAGTGGATTGAAAACTGGCTAAATTGCTAGGCTCAGAATATGGTGATCAGTGGTATGAAGCCTATCTGGATGCCAATTTAGTGTTTGAAAAAATGTAGAATGTGAATTCTACATTTTTTGAAAAAGTGTAGAACTCTTGTCACTTTTATAGAATCTTCATATCAAACTTTTGGTGGTGCTTAATCTGAATTCTTATTCAGGAAGGAATGAAGTGAGTTGGAAAAGTCCTTTCTTTTTCCTGCCAGTACTGGATACTTCTTAGTATAATGCTCAGACAGATTTGAAAAGGTTTGAGCAGAATGTTCTTCTTTACTTTGAAAAAGAAGCATTTCCCTGAAAAATATGGATTATTGCCTCAGGGGTTTATTTTGTTGTGTCTGACTCTATCTTTACATCCCTGGATTATTACATTATAAGAATTTTAAATCCATGATTGAGATTACTTCTTTCTTTCATGTTCTATATTTTTATTTGAAGAAACTTGATCTTATTTTCACCACCAAGAAAAGATTTTTGAATATCTATTGCAGCTTCACTTTCCTTTATTTATGTTAGTGGAGAAAAGTAAAATGTTATTAATCACTATATCCACATTATAACCTGTATAGGTCTATAATACCTCATTGACAGGCCCTTTTTCACTTTCTATAATGCCTATGTTATGACAACCACATAAACAACACTCACAGCTCTCAGTACATAATAATTAGGAATAATGAAGTCACTGAAAGGAGACTAAAGAAATAGATATACTAAGTGCCATACTTACTATACCATAGTAAAGGTGTTCTTAGAAACACTCTTTCTTCATAATAAACAAGAGGCTCCTTAACAGAAGAGCTGAGGCGAAAGTGATAACATAACAGCAAGAACACTGGAGATTGTGGAAGAATTTCAAATCAAATAATTACCTTTACTAGCGCTGCAGAAGTTTCAGTAAATGCTGAAGAAGAGAAAATTGCAGGTGCTGACTTCAGAGAGTTGTAAAAAAATCTCTGTAGAAAATATCCTAAACTATACATTTTAAGTTTCTGATTGTTTTTCTCCTATATTGCCTCCTGCTGCTGGAAGCCCACCTGGTCTCTGTTACATTTCCTATTCAGCATATTTAAAGTTTGCTAGAACTGCTTCAGGGTTGAATATTTTATAATAATGTTAATACGGCAGATTTTGACATTCTATTGTTCAAATGGCAACTGTCTTATTAGTTAATGATTTTTTTTATAGGTTGAAATTCAAACTCCCTTCACAGCAGAGGATGCTGAACTCTAGACTAAGGGAACTTGCAAAGCAACAATTTATTTTTTTCCCCGGTTGCATCAAGCAGTGGAATAGATGACTTTTCTATTTAAATCAACAGAGTCACATGAAAGAAAGAGCAACATCTGGCCAAACCTCTACAAAAATGGTATTCATGAAATACTACCGCCCTACAAAGCTGTTACTCTATAGAGATAACTGTTTAAATTCTAATAGCTACATTTCTCAGAGGTGCTCTTATAGACAGCAACTGAACAATACAAGTCTCAGAGGGGTTGAACACATCTCACCCATCTTTAAATTTCATTCTCTATTCAAGATCAAAATACATTGTAGATTGGCTGTAACCTGCATGCTCAATTAGAAGTCTGTCTTCCGACATCTGTGTTTTAAAATCTTTGCCACAGAGAGGAATTTGCAAATGTTTAAGAGAAATATGTATTCAAGATGATTGATTTTTATAAAGGAGTATCAATCTTTTAAATTTACCTTAGTGTTTAAGTCAATAAATGTTGACTGGTTTTTTTCCCCCACAGGAAATATAAAAAGAAATGGAATGTAGATGGAATATGGATATTAAAAATCTTTGGAGGTAATTTGCTTTAATGAAGACATTCTTAAACGTGGATTTTATGTAGATAGGACAATAGATGCAATTGATTTCAAGGTATATTTTTTTGTCTTTGGAAACACTCAAAATGGAGGTAGTAACTCTACCTACATTCTTCACACTTCAGAAGTGTTGCTAAAAGAGAGAGGAAAGAACTGTTGACCCAGTGTGTAACAGAGTGAGTTTTGTTTTGCTACCAGAGCTGCATAGATGCTTTACAGATCATTAGCAGCAAAGGTTTAGATGGTCAAAGTTATGTGGCTATTTATGATTTTTTAATATGTAAACAGTGAACTCTGAAATTCAAAGCATAGTCCAATACAATCATAAATGTATTTTGAAACTCTTTTAAAATTACAACAGTTGATTAGGACACCACACAAGTATATTGCAGAGTTTAAGCATCACCATTCTCTAATCTACCAAGCCCATCTCTAACAGAGTTACGAATGGTATGAAGAATAACTGTTGCAGCTTACACAATCGAAATACATTGCCATTTCCACAGAAAAAGGAGAAGCTGAGGGGAGGAATTGTGACATTCTATTATTGAGTTAAATATTTGAAATCCAAGAAATTGTTGAAATGCCTGTGAAAATTATTACTAAATAATAGTCAGTCTTAAAATTTTAACTGTGATGTAGTCCAATTTTTTTACATTTCAGATGTGTTAATGGAAGTACAGTAATCTGAAAAAAATATTTATTATTTCTGTCAAAAATTGATAACACATTATCGGGGTTTTATTGGAATTAGGGGGAATACCTTTGATTTGCAAAAATTTAAAAGGCCTTTAAGGTTGTTAGATCATTCTCATTTATAGACTCGCAGAGTAAAACAGTAGAAAGATATTGCCCGGTCTCATCACTGATATACACAGATTATTCACAAAAACCAAAGAGACAAAACCAAAGAAGGTTTGATCTACAGAAGCCCCCTTTCTTTTAAAATACCTGATTTTGAGACCATATTTACTTATAGTCCTTGATACAGCGTAGACAAGCCAGAAACAACTTTGTAGAAAACAACTCAGTGGATATTTATGATTATGATCAGAAACAGTACGAACTGTCAGCAACCTAAGCAGGAGCAGTGCATGTTACTAGAGAGATTTACTGTCAAAAGGAGTGTTATAATCCTTCCAGCTAGGTGCCTATATTTTTCAATAAAAGGAACATGTAAAAAGACAGTGAATTTTGATATTGTTAGAAAATAAGAATAAAATCATGTTATTGTTTTAGTTCACAAATGAAGTGTGTTTTTTCACTTTTTAACTAGATATGGTCATGACTTCAGTAGCCATCTTTTGATGTGTAATTACCGCAATTCATTGACAGGAGTATAATATTATCAACTTTAAAGTAACATACTGAAGGCATACATGGTCTTTATGATAGAGCTGAAACTGGCAAAATCATCCCTTTCATAATACTGAAAAAAATTTAAAGAACCTCCTGATTCATGAACTTGAACTTGAATTTAGATCATGCATTTGGCTCAGAATTGTAAGCAACACCTAAGATCAGGTTGTAAGTAGCCAATATTTAAGTAGGTGTCTTTTCTAAGAAACTTAACACTACACAAAAATGTCAGTTCGTGACATCATCGAATTAGACGTCCTTTTTCATTTTTCATGATGCTGTAGCACTACAAAAATAATGGGGCTTCAAATCAAGGCATGTTTTATTGATAAAAAAGTCATGTAATTTAAGAACATATGTGCTTCTAACTGAATTCTTCAATTAAGTGCTTAAAAATATAATTTGGACAAGCAGAGCCAGTTGTTGACTTTTTCTTAGCAGCCGGCAGTATAATTGTTTTAAAAAGAATCCCTGAGACATTTGAACCATTAGGGGTCATATAACAGAAGAACTCATTCTTACATTTAAATGTGGAGTGTATTCTTGCAAATAAAAGTTATGCTTGTGAATTACTTTATACAGCTGATTAGTATAAAGTATCAGTACACTTTTACATATGCAACGCATCAAAAAAAAATATTTCACATAACAGATTAAATCACTAAAAATAAAAAGTATCAAAAATAAGCCTGTTTGCTAGCAAAATTGCATATTCACACACCAATTTTTGGAACATTCTCAAGGCTGACCACTTAAGTCAAACAATGAGATTTTAATAATGTTGAGAAGAATAGGAAAGCTGACAGCTTAAAAAATGTATTTTTCTTGAGAAATGTCTCACAGCTGACTCTTACAATGAAGATTTGGGTCAGTCTTTAAAGTAAATAGGTTTCTAAAGTACAAAGAACATAAAATGCAATACACAATAACTTTTCTGAAGATGGATTTAAGACATTCTTAGAGTTGTTCCAGTTGTGAGATAGGATTTTTTTTCTTTTTTTTTTCTGTTTGTGAAACAAAATGAAGAGAATAATTATTTTTTTTAAAGTGTATGTCTTTTAGGCAGTGGTAGAACTGTCTATCAAATTATCCTTTATTATTTAATAATAATTTGCATATATGCATAGCAAATAGTCTTTTTTTTCTGTTGTATGACTTTCGTACACGCTTATCTAACAAATAAATGTGAAAATCCTTGGAATGTGTAATTTTTATCATGATTTAAAGGCAGAAGTATGGCACCTATTGTTATTTCCTCATAACAGTTTAACATTGTTTATAATACTTTTAAAAAATAAAATCTTGTGTTACAATCATAACATGCAAATAAATTATTGTAAGTGTACAAATATCCCTGTTACCATAAAATCTTATCAAAATCTAAATACATATTACTACTATTTATAGCTGTAAAAAATAGACTAGGCACATTGTATGACCCTTCAAATCACACTTCCCAACTTCTTAATGAATAATTGGAAAAGTGGTTGATTTTTAAAGAATGTGGAATATATACCTATACTCACATAAATACAGTTTATTAGAAATTTACCAGTATGTAAGATCTGAGATGGGGTTAAGTCATCACTGTAGGCAGTGAGACTTTAATTGGATAAATTAAAATGTTTTAAAAAATAATTTAAAATCTTTTTAGTACTCAATTATGACTATTGCACTTTTCTTTTACTATTTTGTTGTTTTGTTTTGTTGACATTAGCTATTACTGTAACTATTTGTTTTAATTTATTTGCAGGATACAATAGCAATGACTTATAAAGTCTAGTTCCCACAATCTTTGTTTTACAGAAGCTACAGGCTCTAGTAAACTTACATTTTTCTCCAAAACTTGGTAATATTTTAATGTATTGCAATAACAATTGTTCTTTTAGTGATGTCAGACAAGTACTCCTGAAAGCAGATCAACATATCTATGTATGCATTCCTTTTCTGTAACTAAATAAAGATTAGAAATGAAGTAAAACGTGTGTCAATTTATTTTACATTAGGTAACACCTGCATGTATACAACATGACAAGAGCACACATTAAACAAAAGAAAAACTAATACCACTATCAGAGACTGGTAATATTAGCTCTATACCAACCACTGATTACAGTTTTCAGTAATACAGTGTTTCTTTTAGTCGAATTTCAGCACTCCATGATGGAAATATCAGACACCTCTATAAGTCCAGAATAAAGGTGCCATTATATCACATATAATAATGACAGACTGTGTCAAGAGCAGTTCATTCGCTCTTCCACAACATGAAATCAGCAATGCCTTTACCATGGTGACAATTGTTTGCCTACACTATAAATATTCTAATGTTTGTGACATGAGAAGTTCTGCTAGCAATGATGACAGGATTAAAGAATTAGTATCTGGTAAAAAAATGGCACAGAAAAATTCTGGAAGCTATGGAAGGTGGCTGTTTATGCAAACTTATTGACATTTTTAAGGCAAAAATAATTTTTAAATTTCAAAAGAATTAGAAATTGTAGATAAGAGACTAATCCCGTATCCATAGTCTTTTAACCAGTAACTAACTAATAGTCTAGTAAATTTGTAGTACTTGAGTAGAATAAAAATTAGAGAAAAAGACAAGAATAGTGTTAAAAGGAAAAATAAGTGTACTAAAAGGTGAGGAATTAATAAAATATTATTAAGGACATTATATAAAGTTCTTACAACTCTTATGAAAATAGAACTAAAATTATTGCCACAGCTTGAAAGAAAAATAGCACAGGATCAATAACAAACTTGCAAGTGTGTCAGTTACAACCAGTTAAATTCACATAGAACAAGTAGTAGGTGGTATAGATGCTGAAATACATAACTAGGATAGATGGGAATAGGACCAGATGATAAACAATATCTTTTGGCCCTATATATTTATTAAAATTACAGAAATTACTTTTTACTTCCATTTTTCCACTGAAAATGAAGACATCAATGGATCATAAGTCTTAATTCTATCTTTCACTGACATGAACAGTGACTGTGAGTGATTTCCATGGGTGCTGAAGAAAGCAGTCCATGATAAATATTAAACAGATGGTCTATATGAAAAAAAAACCCACCTATTTTATTATACATTAATTTGGATTTCTCAAAAAGGGCAGACTGCTTAACTGAAAGACAGGACGAGATACAATACACCTAGCACAGCAAATAATTTCATATGGAAATTGCTGTCTTGGTCTTGTGATGGTAGTTTGACAAGTAATGTTCCCACAGGTGCTGACTCTACTAGTCTAAGGCAGCACTATTATTATTGCTGAGGCTTTGTTCTTCATTGGCTTCATCTTCAGGACTACAAGGCTCTTCAACTGAGCAAATCTAAAAAAAAAAGTGTATCTCGAACTGGTTGTGTGATCCTGCATAGAAAATTTTTAATTTAATGAAGTGCTACATAGGAATAAATTAGAGAATCAGTATTTGTGGGGATTATAATATCATAAACTAGCAAAAAAAAGTACTGAAATACCTTTATATATTTTCTAGTTTCTAAGTAATGCACTGTAAAGAAGAAGTATTTGGATCTCATTGCTGCCAAATCGGCATCACTTAGAATGCTTAGTGAATGAATAGTTCATTCATAAAAATAGTCAAAATTACTGCAAATTGGTCTAATGTCACTAAATCTTTACTAAAAAGGCTGTTTTATCCCTTCCTTTTTCTGTAGCCATAGGATTTGTCAGCTGCAAGAAACCTAGGTGCTGCTTTCAAATCTAGAAGTATGAAGATTATGAAGGGTACACCCACCTGTCCAAAAACCTGAAACACTTCTATACTCTCTCCTCTCTACAACCAGGATCTTATCACCTTCTTCATTTTAAATGTGTTACTCAGAATGAGTCTTGGTGGAAATTTGGCCTTATATTTGTGACAGCATGATCAGAGAAGTATTAGGTATGGGTCTACCCCCTCAAAGTAAAATTTCTAAACTGCTGAAGTGCAGTGGACATTTCTCTTCTGATCTCTAATAGATGTGTAGCTAAAAGGCAAAATACCTAAGAAAATCAGGACAAACAGAACTATCCTATCATCCTCCAATTCCACTTAAGAAAAAAAGGGATTTGATGGGAGATTATATGTGATATGAGGATTTCTCAGAACCTGGAGAGATAGCTTTTAGTGCAGGTCTAAAGAAGGGAAACTACTAGACCATGCTCCATGTGCTTTCTTGTAGAATCTCAAAACTATTCAAGTTTCTGTGAATGACAAGAAGTGTTATTCAGCTTCCCTTTTAACTTGTGTCAAATACCATGGAGAACGACTTCCCAAGGATAAATACGTGAAGATATCATGAGGACTTTGGTCTGGTGATGAAGGTAAATAGTTCTTCTAAATGAATCACCTTGGTATTAAAAGTCTAGTTTATATCTTCTGTATTGTCTTTCGCTTTATAAGCCATCTACAAATGACAATGAGCAAACTGCACAGGATAATTAGTATTCATTAAAACTGCGTAAAATATTTACTAAATATTTAGATAAAACTACTCTTATTAGTTAAACATTGAGACAGTGGCTGCAATGTGTTGTTCAGTGGCACAAGATGGTGATCATGAATCTTTTTGATGGGACACTATTATGATTAGCTCCATTTCAGATAAGGTATTTTCTGAATTTTTAATCATCAGCTTTGAAAGTGAGCTAATGGGTTCTTTGCCTTTCTATAGAGCATATTTTATTTAAAATTTCCTTTGCATATACAGAAGTGAGATGTCTGATTAAATATGCATACAAGAGAAGCTGAAAATAAAGAATTCAAAGGACAACCATGGGGAGATTTGATAGGACTGAGCACTTCACAAGCATTTCTGTAGGGTACTGTAGGTACTCTTTCAGATTAGAAAAGTTTGTGGCTAGGTTATAATGACATTTTATTCCCCATGAAACTATCTCTCTTTTTGTCTTAGTCACTTTTTTCCTTTATGACTAATGATATCATTCAAATGAAAGCCATGAATCTTTCACTCAGTAAGTTACAAAAAGAACAGTATTTCAAGCTTTGAAATATTAACGGACTAAAGAAAAAGAAGGCATAAGAAAAAGAATGTGACCACTTTTCTCTCTTCTGTGACCAAATAACCACCTCAAAGTTAGTTATTCTAGTTATCTCAAAGGCTTGCTTCAAAGAAGTCTTTTTGAAGCTTGAGCATTTTGTGACTGAGAACAGAATAGATATGTGAAGCCTAGAGTAAGGATGAGGAAAGATCAGAAAATATCTGTCTGGTTAGAAGTCTTCTATCCAAAGAGTTCGTAGTTCTTACCTGGTTTCTTATTTCCGAATATTTTCTTTTTCAGGTATGAATATAAATAAAACATTTGGAAATCTAGATGTTTAGCAAATGTTTTGTTTGTGAAGTGCATCTATCTGCCATAGTCTAATAGAAATAGCAGCCTAATTCTAAAAACTTGTAGATCATACTAAGACAGGTCCAGTCTAGGATAATATTTCATGCACTAGCTCTACCTTTTCTCTATCTTTATAATATTTGGACCCAAATTTTAGGCATCTAGTAGTATTAACATTCCAACTCCTTGACACCATTGAATCTGAAGATATGATTTTCTTACCCAGACACTTCAGACAATGAATCTGAGAGAGTCTATGCTGAAAGTCACAGTCACAGACTCACAGAATCAGTCAGGTTGGAAGGGACCAGAGTGAGTAAAAGAATGAGATATGAATATCAATAAATCTGTTTTGATGATTTGAGTAACAGGGATTAATGTAGTTTTACTTCCATATGGTAAGAACAACACTTCAATACCTCATATATTATCCATGTCAACTCATGCCGTGTTAATTGTCTAATGGTAGGCACATTTGGTAGAGGTGGGCTAGGAAAGACATGCAACAAACTTGTTTTAAGTGCAAAGTGGGATAAGGTGTATAACAGTCTCATCTTTAGTAGTCCCATCTTTAAGATGTAACCAAATATGTAAATAGAGGGTTCTTAGAATAAGAATGGACTTGATTACATTCTGGACTGATGCTGTTCTATCCAAAGAAAAACAGTGTTCAGACAAATTATTTAAAGTAGAAAATAATAAAATAAATAAATTAATAAGGTGGTGCTCAGTATTTCAGATATTTTAACCAAATACTGACACAGAAAAAATAGCACCATTAGTATTTAAGACCCATCCAATCTGATCTTAAACACTTCCAGGGATGTGGCATCCACAAATTCTCTGGGAAACCTATTCCAGTGTCTCACTGCATTCATCTTAAAAAATTTCTTCCTAACATCCAGTTTAAACCTACCCTCTTTCAGTTTAAAACTGCTGTTCCTTGTACTGTCACTGGAGGCCTTGATAAAAAGTCTCTCTTCATCTTTCTTATAAGCCCCCTTTATATATTGAAAGGCTGCTATTAGGTCTCCCTAGTGCCTTGTCTTCTCCATGCTGAACAATCCCAATGGTCTCAACCTTTCTCATAGGAGAAATACTTTTTGGCCCTCCTCTGGACCCCCTCCAACAAGTCAATGTCCTTTTTTATGCTGGGAAGCCTGCAGCTGGATGTAGTACTCCAGGTGGGATCTCATAAGGGCAGAGTGGAGGGGGAGAATCAACTCCATTGACCTGCTGAGCATGGAAGTACAGTTAATAAAATTTTTTCCCGTTGTCTGGAAGAAAGAGAAAATTATTATAACATCCAGGTTAAGGTCATAAAACTTGATATATTTTTAAAAATAATAAAACCCGCAACTATTTTTATGTTTACAAATGGTATATGCAGCCTGCACTTCACAGCACAGTCAGATGGAGATTTAATTTCTGTTCCCACCTTCAAAGAATATCACAGTTTGAATGGGAATAGTCCCATGCTTAGACTTTCAGATTTCAATTGAAATCTGAAGTATCTGATAGTCTTCAACACTAAGAATATAAAAGATTAGCTGCTTTGTTTCACCTTGATAATCCTTAAATGCCAAGCTTTCATAGTAAAATTGTAAAAAGCACTTCATTAACTATTTGCAGCATTTTCAAGCCAAACAGACTTAAAAATCATCAGCCTAGAGGCTATGTCTGTGTCCTAATACTTTCCTCACTGAAACTAAAGATTTTGTGGACCTTGAAGGTATTTTTACATTTCAACTGTAGTGTGCAACATTGATGACATTTTAAAGGTTTAATTGAAGAATACTTACCATAGTAGAATTCCTCAGGAAGTGTTAGGTGACAAAAACCTAGTGTTGTGAAATTAATTGTACCACTAATGTGTAGCTGAAACAAGTGGAAAACTTGAATCCAAAGAAACAACTCATTAATATTCAACCAGTTGTATTGTAGTAGCTGAATCACTTCTGCATTCACATCATTATCTTAAAAAAAATAAGGTATTTTTTAAGCAGAAAAAATTGCTTTACAGACCAAATATATTGCATAGAAATGTTTATCACCAGAAAATATTTTCTGAGTTTATTCTTTAAAGTCCTTAAATTCAGTTTTAAAAATACATTATTTTTTCTATATTTTAATAAAAGAAAACTTTTGTTTTCTCCCTTTCTTCAAAAACTATGTCTATTTTTTAGGAGAGAAAATTTAAAAAAAGGAAGAGGTTCAAATGTTTGCCTTTGGGCATTGTGATAGGAACTTAAAAAAAGATTATGACTTTTGATAGCATCCATCCTGTTTATGTATTAGATTATTTGTACAGTATTTCCCAAAGAATTGCCAAATAAATTTCTTGATCAGTGTTTTAACGCACAGAGAAAATGGCATATTTAGAGTCTGCTGTATCAACATAAGTGATGTCTGTTTTTCTTAATTTTATTATTACTATAAGTTATAACATATTCTTCTTTAGTAAACAAACAGTAAATTAGGAAGAGCTAAAAGCTGATGAAGCTTTGTGCGTTTTTTTGAATTTTTCTTTTCAAATTTTCCTTACATATCAGTTATGTTACTAGCTCTTAACCTTGACCACATCATTTCCACAGCTCAATTCATTATGACAGATAAAAGAGGAAAATAGTAACCAGTAACTCAGATCCTTTTCATGGTATGAAAAAAATCTTGACATAGCTCAAAAATTTAAAAAATAACTCCTAGTTACTGCAGTTGCAGTTACTATTGTGACCAACTCATTATAACATCTTGCAACCTATCTAGAACTGCATTTCTGTTGCAAGAATTAATTTTTTTAAAAAGTCACTGCAGATTTTTTCTTTCAAATTGAAACATCTTAATAGACTTGAATTTCTGAGACTTTGAAATTAAGATTTTCTCCATACTTTGAAATACTACAGTTTGACCACCAAAAATGGGAAGTACAAAATCTTTAACCACATTTGATAATTCTCATTCAGAAAATGAACTCTCAATTTTATAACACTCTATTTTCTATTCCAAAGATAATGCATATATAATATGCATATAGTATGCATATATAGTATGCAACAACTAGCATAACATATGGAGAATGCTAAAGAGGGAGAAGATACAAAGAGACTCCAGACTCAAGAACTTTTAAAAGTAACTAACCAGCTAAGAAAGAAATCTGCTGTGAATAACTAGGTAGCCTGGTGAGAACTTCTTGGAGAAGCAGCTTCTCAAAGGCTAAGAGAGCTGGAATTTCTGTGTGGAAGGAGGATGAGGGAAAAGAAGTGGCAGACGAAAGGAAGGTATCGGTATGTAGTGTGGCACTAGTCACAGAGGAATTGTTTGTTTTATCTCTGGTTTTAAGTGAGATGTGGATGTTTCTGAACTTAACTGGCCCAAATGGATGTTTTGGAACACCAGAACAGAAAAGGTAGGTATTGAAGGGACA
Organism: Manacus vitellinus; assembly: GCF_001715985.3. Classification (NCBI taxonomy): domain Eukaryota; kingdom Metazoa; phylum Chordata; class Aves; order Passeriformes; family Pipridae; genus Manacus; species Manacus vitellinus. Next base: position 15,653,541 of record NW_021938789.1, on the reverse strand, counting down.
ACAAACTTAAAGCAATTGCAGAATTAATCTTTAGTAGGGCTGCCATCACTCAAGCTGAGTAAGAAATAGGAATAAAACAGAAAGTTAATAAAAACTAGGATAAGGCAAGGGAAGTGCACCAAGACCTCAAGGACCTCAACAGTGTTCACCTCAGGCTGACCTAAAGGTTCTGAAATTCGGCAATATGACTCAAAGTGAGAATTAGAGTACAAGACTGATGTTTCAGGACTTCTGTCTTAGTATGTACTCTGAATGAAATTATTGGAGGAAATTGGAGGAATCACTAACTTCACAAATTAGTGATTGAATTAGAATTTGTTGTACTATCCGAACAATTCCTTGAAAACCTTGATACATTTCCTTCTTCCTTCATCTGTGGTATAGCTGTCTTGCCTTTACAGTAATAAGCATATAATTGTTTAACAACTAATTAACAAAGATACTGACTTAACAGTAATTGCATTTATTTGAAAGTCAACATTTCTGTTTCGTTCCTCCTTTAGTCTGGACATCAGTACTTGTGCTTTTATATATATGAATACACTGCGGAGTACGCCAGGCAATATTCTGTCAAAATATAGAAGTCCATTGCCTTTTTCTAGCAATGATCGGGCATGGGGCTACAGGGTAGGTCTGGGCTTGCCGTGGCCTGAGCTGGTTTAGTTTGTTTCAACTGGCTGGCAGTCAAATAATCACTTGAGGTGAAACTCTGTGAATGTCTGTGGCCAAGTCTGACCAACAGAGGGAGTCATGGCACAGCAAACCATTGCACCGTTCTCAGTTTAGTCTGGCTCTTATCTGCTTCCAGGCTTCAGCTGGGATAAAGCCAGTACCCTACTAGTTTCCTGAGAACTGCTGACTCAGGAGAAAGTGGGGGAGCTCCCTCCATGAACACTGACATACCTCGCCCTGCAGAGCCCTGAGGCTGCTGACAGCTTGCTTAGTCCTGGTGCTGCATTTTGTCTGGGGAAAGCCACCTCCATTGACTCAGGACTCAGAGGGCTGCTGCAATGGGGGGAATAACTTGAGACAAAAAGGGTAGTTTGACTAAGGATAACCATTTACCCTATTTTAATTAGATTGTTCGGATTTTTAGTTAAGGTGACCCCACATTTGAGTCCAATGGGGAGTGGGTCAAAAAGTCATGGATTTATGAGGGTTAAAGACAGGATATTTCAGGAAACTAGCTGAGACATGAAGGAAAATGTGAATTTCTGTGGTCTTTAAATGAACACTGTCATGTAGACAAAAGCATGAGGTAATAATGAAAAAGACAGAAATACAATTGAAATACCTCTTTTCATTGTTTGAAGAGTGAGAAATAAAATGAGCTATAGCAAATGATGGAGATAAGTTTTGATTCCCGATCACTTCAGAATATTCATTATTTTTAGTTCAAATGGAAAGCTCAATTCTCTCAAGAACTGTAAAATTGGAAGCAGAGCTGCATCTCAGACAGAAAAAGAAGTAGCTTTCCATATCTGGGCACACAGACTGAAGCAGCGTGAGAAGAGCTGGAACATGTCAGTGATGAGAACTGAATGAGTAAGCCAGAAGGTAAGTAGGGAAGATGAGGGAGATGTTACCCAGTTCTCAGGTAAAATGTCTCATGTTTCCTCTAGCTTTCTTCCATTCCCTTGATATGCAAGTACACACTTTTTTTTTTTAGACTTTAATATAGTAAGAACACTTGTGCATGACCATAAATTAAACTTTAAAGATGATGATAATATGAGAAACTCATAGATCATAGAAGGGGAAAACTGATTGGTCAAGACTGACCTGGGACTAAACTAGTAAGACAAAACCTAAAGAAACACTCAGACTTCACAGATGGTGAAGTGGAATACTTGGGAGAAGGATGTGACAAATAGGGCATGGTTCAATGCTGGCTTACTAGGAATTTATGACATGCTGGATATAAAATCAGTAAAACAAAGGTCAGTGGACAGAGGGAGGATCAGCTGTTTTTTTAGGACTGGGAGAAGCGAAACTGTAAGGTAAAGTAAACCATGTAATTGAGGCTACTCAGTGCTTCCTCTCAAACAGTTCAGCTTTGAACAGGAAGACAAATGTGTGGCTGATCTGATCATTGATATGGCTAACTTCCTTCTGTGACCAGGAGAGAACTGAGGTGCTTTTCCTGCCACCAGTGGGAGATCATTCAACAGAGACAAAGAAGACAATCTAACAGAATGCAGACCCTAACAGAATGCAGGCAATTCCATCAAATTAAAATATATTTCTATGATACATAATTTCATGCTAATTGCCAAACACTTCCCATTTAAGGGATCACTTATTTCTTTCAATTGCTAATTTAAATGTCTGCCTGTTCTGTTGTAAGGAATGTACTTTCTCTTTTGTGCTTCTCCTGAATGTAAGAGTTTGAACTGGGTCATGATGATACTGGTGAATCAGTCAAAACTTTGCAGAGCAGTATTAGCTCTCAGTACATTATTTCAGTGTAGAATTCCGACTGATTTAGCAAAAATGAGCCAGTGCCTTAATTTTTTCCTTCTGTATTTTTCTAATGGTGAACTATTGAATTACTTACAAAAGGGGCATGACTGGTATTTCATGTTTGAACTACTGACTTTTAAAGCGTATAATGATTATTGTTCACGATTGTCCTTTGAAACCCAGACAGGGAAAAGAATACAAGAGAAAATGGTTCACTATAATGGCTGTGATAGGTTGACCCTAGCTGGGTGCCAGATGCCCACCAAAGCTGCTCTATCACTCCCTCCTCAACCAGACAGGGGAAAGAAAATACAAGGAGAGATAGGAGAGGGTGAGATTATTTACCATTTACTGTCCCAGGCAAAACAGACTTGGCTTGGGAAAGTAATAAAATTTTTTACCAATCAAATCAGAGAAGTGTAAAGAGAAAAAGAAAGCAAATCTTAAAAAGACTTTCCCTCTACCCGTCCTTTCTTCATGGGCTAAACATTACTCCTGATTTCTCATCCTCCTTTGCCAGAGCAGTGCAGGGGGACAAAGAATGAGGTTGCATTCGTTCTTCACACATTGTTTCTACCACTTCTTCCTCCTTAGGGGGAGGACTCCTCACATTCTTCCCCTGCTCCAGTGTGAGGTCCTCGCATGGGAGACAGTTTTTCAAGAAATTCTCCAGTGTTCTTAACAAACTGCCCCAGCATGAGTCCCTTCCACAGAATGCAGTCCTTCATGAACTGGCTGGTCTGGCTTTGGTCCCCCATGGGGGTCACATATTCTGCCAGAAAACCTGCTCCAGCAGGAGCTTATCTCTCCATGGAGCCACAGGTTCTGTCAGGAGACTGCTCCAGCATGGGCTTCCTATGGGTCACAGCCTCCTTTGGGCATCCACCTGCTCTGGTGTGGGGTCCACCACAGGGTTGTAGGTGCATCTCTGCTCCCCTGTAGACCTCCATGGGCTGTAGAGGGACAGCTGCCTCACCATGGTCTTCTTCGTGGGCTGCAGGGGAATCTCAGCTCCAGCTCCTGAAGCACCTCCTCCCCCTCCTTCAGTGACCTTGGTGTCTGCAGAGCTGTTTCTCTCTCATATATTCTCACTCCTCTGTGGTTGCAGTTGTGCAGCAGATGTTTTCCCCTCCTTGTTAAATCTATTATCCTGAAGGCGCTACCACCATCACTGATAGGCTCGGCCTTGGCCAGTGGCAAGTTCATCCTGGAGCCAGCTGGCATTGGCTCTGTCAGACATGGGGGAGGCTTCTGGCAGCTTCTCACAGAAGCCAACCCTGGTAGCCCCACACTACAAAACCTTGCCACTCAAACCCAGTACAATGCCCCCCTCACAGTATATTGAAAATATTGTCCATGTATGAGAGTGAATATTCTTTACTTCAGAGGTACAATAGCTATGTACACAATTTATAGCTCTAAGCACTGGAACAAATATGTGTCCTACAATTTTCCAAACTCTCTTGCGAGACTAGCAAGAAGAAACCTTGACAGAATGATGTAAAGCTCTGAGAATAACTGAAAGAATATTTGTGAGTATTTAGTCCTGAGTAGGCATTAATGAGAGACACAGCTATGTTTGAAAGTATTTCATTTTACCTAAAATATATCATTTTTTAAGATGAACGCACAATCACAAAGAGCAGTTATTTACATTTTATAACATATTTAAAATCAAGGAATACTAAGTCTTTCTTGATCGATTAGGGTTTGGGGATTTTTTGTAGTTTTAAAAAATATATAATTTTGATAAAAATATGCATTATACAGTATAAATATGCAATATATAGAATATATAATGTAAAGATAAATATATTATATATTATATATATATATTAGTCATTATTAAAGGATATTATATAATGACTTTGCCATTGAAATTGGAAAAAAGTACATTAAAAGATACTTTTAAACAGCATCTGTGGTTTATCTAAAGTAATTTGTATTTGGATTGCAGTATAGATACAACCTTTTAAGGTAAGTAATGTGTAGTTAATTGTGTCTAGCTATATTTAGTGCATAAGTGCAGAACAACAAAAATCACAACCTGAAGCAGGACGTTTCAATAACAAGTGGGCATCTCTTTTTTGGTGATGACTGCAGTAGTAACAGTCCTTTCAAAACTTAGGTAAAAGATAAGAAATGTGTTTTTTTCTTGGAGGTTTATTGGGTTTTGTTTTTCTTTTTTTTCTGTAACTTTCCTATGAATATTTCCCATGAATATAAAGGATTTGCATGATTTAGTAATTTTCATGAACAAAGATGTTTCTTTACTGTTCATCATGGCTGTCATATATAAAACAGTATGCAGACAAAGGAGATGACAAAAATAATTTTAGCATAGTTTCCAGAAGCAGAACTGTGCTGGTTTTGGCTGGGGTAGAATTAACCAGAGTTAACAGTGACTGATATGGGGCTGTGTTTTGTATTTGTGCTGAACATAATAATAGAATAATAGAAATGTTTTTTGTTATTGCTGAGCAGTGCTCACACAGAGCCCAGGCCTTTTCTGCTTCTCGTACTGCCACACTGGTGAGGAAGTTGGGGGTGCATTGGAGAAGACACAGCTGGGACAGGTGACTCAAACTGACCAAAGGGATATTCCAGACCATGGCAACATGCTCAGTATATAATGGAGGAGGGGGGAAGGAGTAAGGTAGGGAAGTTTGGAGTAATGGAGTTTGTTTTCTCAAGTAACTGTTACATGTGATGGGACCCTTCTAATCTGGAGATGGCTGAACACCTGCCTGCCCATGGGGAGCAGTGAATTAATTCCTTGTTTTGCTTTGCTTGTCTGTATGGCTTTTACTTTCCCTATTAAACTCTCTTTATCTCAATCCACAAGTTTTCTAGCTTTTACACTTCCAATTCTCTTCCTGATCCCTCCAGTGGGGAAGTGAGTTCTGCATGGTGTTTGGTTACTGGCTGGAGTTAAGCCATGACAGTCCATTTTGGTGCCCAATTTGGAGCTCGAAGGATTAACAACAAGGCTAACAACAGATTTGATTGGGATGTGATAGATTGAACGTATATATTTTAGCGTGATTTAGCTAGTAAACAGCAGGCTCCTGTGTTTGCCATGGAGCTTGTTTTGTGACTCTCTAAAAAACAAGGTTGCTACTACAGGAGTAAAAAATGCAATATCAGTGCTATCTGTACCCTCTCACACTGTTCAGTTAAGTAAGTAATGTACTAAAAAATAAAAAACTCTTTAAAAGGGATAAAAGTTATATATATGACTAAAAAGGAGTTACCGAGGCTTAAATTCTGAAAATATCAAGGGGTTTTCCTATTTGTCTTCCTTAATAAAAAAATATTCACATAAATATTCACATAAAATAGTCACGTAATTTAAGCCAACTCAGGATTGAAGCTGTTTCTTAATTTATTATGGCACATAAATCACTGGGAATCAGTGAACTGAGTTTTGAACACATTCAGAATCAATTTCAGTAATGGAACAAGCAAGCCATGACACCTGAAATGGTAACACAGTGTTAGCAAGCTTCTAAACACTACTCTAAGCACTTCATAAATCCAAGAAATGCTTATCAGGACACGCACATACACACAGATGTGCACACACACACACACAAGATCTTACAGAATATATAGGCTACAAGCAGACATCCCATTTCGTGTGGTCCCCTACCTGTATGCACCTGTGTTGGAAATGTGGATACTCCAGCTTTATGTGTAACTTTGCTGCTTCATGTAAGAAGCTAATGCACATGCCATGTCCCATTATTTCTTGAACACCTGCAAGGACGGTGACTCCACTACCTCCCTGGGCAATTTCTTCTGATACTGAAAAGGAGAATCCTCTGGTTCTTAGATGAATCCTATGATTCTAAGAGATCACCCTACACCATTTGTTTCATGTGAGGTTCTTTATTTAAGGTATAGTTCCTTAAATACCAAATATTAAAGAAAGGTGTCAAAAATAAAATTATGTATATTTGTTGTGTCATCTTTTCTACTCTGCTCTGTCAGTGGAGCTCAGGAAGAAAGTCTTTTTCATCAGCATGTGTCCTTTATGTAAGAGACAGATTTCTGTCATGTGGTTGCAGGCAGCATCAAGACTGACTGGCAGGGAATTAGACTCTTGGATGTCATTGCAGATGCTTAACAGAAATTGTGGCTGTTCCACACCACAGCAAAAACGATTTGCCTTAAGGTATCAGGCTGCACCCTACTTCTTTCCTTACAGGCTTTTCAAGCACACATTTTATCACAACTTATATAAGACATCTTTGAAACATCTCCTTTTGGAAATATCTCCTTCAAAAAATAGCATTTGGTAGTATATTTTTCTGCCTTAATTATAAATCAGAGAGTATATTTGTAAGGGGACATTTCAGTGTCCTTTTTCTTTAGGAGGCTTTCCCCTTTGGGGTGTCAAAGTGAATATTCACCATGAAATAATATAACCTTTTAACTTCTGAGAAACGTTAACTATTTTGGTAATTGTCGCAACTGTACAGAACTGATCAATAATTTGATTGATTGATCTGTCTGGCTGCCTATTATTTAGTGGCCTGAATACAACTTCCTCTTTGAGTCATGTTGTTAGTCTTCTGTACCACAGAAATATAATTTTTTTAAGCTGTGAAATAGTTACTTGCCTAGACCCTGTCCTCTAGCGATACTTAACTAGTATTTGACTAGTTAATACTTAGTTCATACTTAACTACTTCTAATATGTTGTTACTTTTATTTACTTACTGCCTGATTTCCTTCAACTCTGTTTTTCCCCAGATTGGGCCAGTTATTTCTATAAATGCATGCAATAGCATTCTTCAAAGAGGATTTTTACCAGAATTGATTAAATACTGTATAATGAAATTTTATATGATTAGATATTTTGAAAAAGGAATGCACTGACAGTTGTGTATACTTATGTATATATACATACATACATATATATATTTTTTTTTTTTCAGGTAATACAGTATCAATTCTTGACAATCCAGTTATGTTAGTAATCCCATTTATGCCAAGGTCTTCTCCATTACTAGAGTTCTCCTATTTTTGTTGCAGTCACACTGTCAATTTAAAACCTGTTTCCTCAAAACCAGGGTTATGTACTCTTTCTGTGCATGGTGCTGATTCTGACAACCTGGAAAAATTCTTAAATCCAATGACTACACAGGGAAACTTCAAAGTTTACTTCCAAACTTTAAATTCCATACGTTTTGGTTTTTAAAATGATTTTAAATATATTTTTAATACATTAAATAAAATTATTTGAAATATATTTTATTTTCTTTTAGGTTTTTTTTTAAAGTATTTTTGTCTGTAAAATTACTAAAAAATGGAAGGAATCAAACAACTGAAGTTATTTATGTGGCTCTATCTTCTGTTTGTTGTGATGTCTTTCTATGAGCAATATGAGTCTAATTCAGTCTGTTTATCGAATAGATGTCTGTTCTTTTTTCCCAAGTGGCTTTCCTCAGTGACCTAAAGACACAGTACTTACACAGCATATATTCACAAAAATAATCTAATTAATTCTTTATAGGTATTGTTTTTTGAAATGGTAATTTAGATTTGTTATTATATGCAAAATATGCAGCTATAAAAATGGTACATGTATGATTTGGCATGTCATTTCAGAGCTGCTCCAGGATTAAGATCACCTTTAGAAAGCAATGGTGATTAAAAGTATAACTTCTGTCAACCATTCACAGGAACATTACCTGTATGGGATTTTAAATTTATGTGACACAGGATGAGGCAAAAATAAGGTAATGACTATTAGTGGTTTGAGGGTTAGATGACACAATAAAAGCACTAGTTCAGCATGTTCATTTTCTTTCATTTAGTTCTTGTTTCCATTACATTCTGAGGAACGTACTGTTCAACTAGAGGCCTGTCTACAGATCAACATTACTTCTATGCTTCCAGCACTAATAATTTAAAGTCTTACATCTTTGATATTGGTTCCCTGCTAAGTTTCTTCCCTTTCAATTATAATATTGACTTTTCTTTATAGTTTCTTGCAATACTTCATGTTATGTTATGGGCACAAGTGTTCATTCCTAAAAAGATAAAAGGAACACTGCAATGCACTTTTCAACCTTTATACAGGGGATTTTAAGCCTGTGAAAAGTGACATATTTTTGTTCTTTTTCTCTTGAAAATAACAAAGGCAAAATATTATCTATTTTCCTCTCCTTGCTCCCAATTTTAGCAAGTGTCTTCAAAAAGATATATTTCTGTGTATTTGCTAAGAAGTCAGCTTCTCCACAGGCTAATTATCTGCAAGGTGCATCATAATATCTGCATCTCCATGAGTGATGACATATGCTTAAGACAGGTCTTTGCAAACATTGCAACTATGACTATTTTGAGACTTTTTTCTCTGAAGAAAAAAAAATCTTGTTCTTTGTTAACATTTGAGATAAACTAGCCTGGTAATATGCTAATGTGTGTTTCTCTAGCAATTCTCCCTCTCCCTTACTTCCCCAGAAGTAAATCACAGAATCACAGAATATGCTGAAGGGAACCACAAGGATCATCTAATCCAACTCCTGGCCTTGAACAGGAACATCCCCAAGAGCCACACCATGTGACTTAAAGTATCATCCAAATGCTTCCTGAACTCTGTCAGGCTTGGTGCTATGACCTGCTTCCTTGGGAAGCCTGTTCCAGTGCCCAACCACCCTCCGGGTGAAGAACCTTTCTCTAATATCCAACCTAAACCTCCCCTGACACAACTTCAGGCTATTGCCTTGGGTCCTGTCACTGGTCACCAGAGAGAGGAGATCAGTGCCTGTCCCTCCATTTCCCCTCACAAGGAAGTTGTAACTGCAGTGAGGTCTCCCCTCAGTCTCCTCCAGACTGAACAGACCAAGTGACCTCAGCCCCTCCTCATACGGCTTCCCTCAAGGTCCTTCACCATCTTTATTGCCCTCCTTTGGACACTCTCTAAGAGCTCAATATCTCTAATATTGCAGTGCCCAAAACTTCACACAATATTCAAGGTGAGGTTGCACCAATTCAGAGCAGTGGGAAAATCATCTCCCTCGAGTGGCTGATGATGCTCTGCCTGGTGCCCCCCAGGACACAGTTGGCCCTCCTGGCTGCCAGGGCACTGCTAACTCATAATCAACTTGCTATTGACCAGGACCCCCAGGTCCCTTTCCAAGGTACTGCTTCCAGCATCTCATTACCCAGTATATACAAACATCAGGGTTGCCCCATCCCAGGTGTAAAATCCAGCACTTTCCCTTGCTGAACTTCCTCTGGTTGGTGATTGCCCAGTCCTCTTATTCGTTGAGGTCTCTCTGCAGGGCCTCCCTACCTTCAAGGGAGTCAACAGCTCCTCCCACTTTTGTGTCATCTGCAGACTTGCTTAGTATCCCTTCCAGTCCTCCGTTCAAGTCATTTATGAAAATGTTGAAGAGCACAGGGCCTAAGATGGAGCCCTGTGGAACCCCACTAGTGACAGGTCAGCAGTCTGATGTTACCCCATTCACTGTTACCCTCTGTGCTCAACTTGTGAGCCAATTGCTCAACCACCACATGATGTGTTTATCCAGCTGTGTGCTGGACATTTTGTCCAGAAGGGTCCTGTGAGATACAGTATCAAAAACTTTACTGAAATCCAGAAAAATGATATCAATTAGCTTCTATTGATCAACTAGGTGAATTACCTTGTCATAAAAGGAAATCAGGTTAGATTAGCAGGACTTTCCTCTCATAAAGCCATGTTGGCTGTGACCAATGACTGCTTTGTGTTCCAGGTGTTTTTCAACACCTCCCAGAACATTCTTCTCCATAACATTACCAGGCACTGAAGAGAGACCAACAGGCCTGTAGTTTCCAGGGCCTTCCTTCTTGACCTCCTTGAAAATTGGTACAACCTTTGCCAGCTTTCAGTCAGATGGGAGCTCCCCAGATTCCCAAGACATTGGGAATATAAACAACTCACTAGCAGTCAGTTAAAGATATTAGATCTGGACAAAGAGGTTTTTAAGGGTAACAAAATTAACAAAGAGCAAGTACCTAACACATAAAATATACCATACATAGTAACTTAGTCTGTAATGTAGACCTTTAGACTTGCAAAGTGTGAAGCAAGGTGTAAAACTGTCTTAGCAAATACACACAAATAGTCCCAATTGAATCGTGGACTAAGGAAGAGAAAATGCCATCATCAACACCACACTCATCCAGGTGAAGAATTTGGGATGCTGACACCTTGATGTAACTCCTCATTCTTTCTTCTTGAGGAATACTGGTAGTGTGTACCTGGACAGTAAGCACGACATCAAAGAAAAGCAATACAGCAGGAAAAAATTGTGCAATAGTTTTTAACTGCATTAATATTAGTATTTATTTTGCATTAATTGAATATTTTGGATTGTGAATGTCAGTATCACCATATCAGACTAGCTGTTGTAATGTTGGGTTTTGCTTAGATTGTTAAGATTGAATTTACCCTAACAAGTTCTTGAATTTCTGTAAAATGTGTGTGACCTTTTTCCCCATTACAAAATGTGAAATGCAACATAGCCAGCAGTCCCCAGGATGGATGCAGCTGACCAGAGCAGCCCACAGAGACTACTCTGTTTTCTGCATCTCAGGAGTCACCTGACTAGGTCAGGAATCCTGGCTTTATTACATACTCAAAGCTGAGTTATGGGAACCTGTGAATTTCTTAGTCATGCAGGGTATGCCACCTGTCCTTTCTCAGGGAATACACATACAGCATGTATGAGGTTGGTTCATAGACCATGTGTTCTACTTGATCCTAAATGTTGGGTTGTTATGATCTGGGGTTGGTCTCGTGCTTGGTCTGTTTCTTGCCATTTACAGTTACTGGGAGTGTTGGGAACAACACGAGAGTGCGTAAGCATGGAGACTAGCACCGGATTTTACACATCAGAAGGGTATCTTTTATGTGTCTAACAAGTTCTGTAAATGTAGCCTTGATTTTTCTGAGATCTGTATGACAGATTTTATCATGATAAATTGGAAAGACTGTGTAAAGATTGCAGTATCAGCTAGTACTCTGCCAAGATAAACATTGTTTGTTTACTTCCCGTCTCACTGTTATTGCCTACCACACAGTCTGCCTTTTTATCACCTATTTAATGAACTACAGAACTATCTTTCATTTGTGCTTGTTATTCATCTTGCCACAAAGTTTCTCAACGGGTGTGTTAATAGAATTAATGCACAGCAGTAAAAGAGAGTAGAATCCAGAAACAGAATTAACAATCTAATTTACTTTTGCGGAACAACCACTGAGTGAACACATATGCCACTGAAATAGATGAGCACAACTGTGGCAGCTAAGACACTAATGCACTGCAGTGGGCATGAAAGCCTGCTCTGAACACTGAAACCTGTACATGTGTGCATCTCAAGAAGCAGGCTATACAATATCTACCCTTAAAATATGAGCTAGATTATTTAACATATGTTTAAAATAACAAAAAGACGTGATTTTATAGACAGCATTCAAATAGTTGTGAAATGCCATTATTCACATAAGACATATGCTTCTGATTAGAAGTAAAAATCCATAAAGTAGAATCTGACAGGCAAACACAGTGCTCCGTAATGCATACATTTGACATGAACCATATGGTCTGCAGTCAAGAACAGAAAGAGTCATATAGGGTGAAAGCCAGTACAGCAAATTACAAAGACAGAGTAGGATCTGAGAACTACTTTTGAGAACTATTTTTGGAAAGCCAGTGTATCTGTGTACCTAATATATTGAGAATGTTCTTTATAACTTTCATGCTATGAACATTCCTCTTCAGTAATAGCGTTTTAATACCCTGGCAGAAATTAAACAGCAAAGAAGTGTCTGTCCTCTTGTATCTCTGAGGTGAAGAGATGAAAGTCAACATTACTTACATATCTCTGGTCAGCAGAGACACAGTGAAAAGACAGGGTGAATTAAGTACTATTTCCTCAAAATCCACTCTTTTCCTTTTTTTTTTAAGATTTCTGAGTCTGCACTAATTTAATTCAGTATTACCATTAGAATATCTCAAAGTAGGAGAAGAATGTAAGCTAACAGCAGACTAGAGCCTCACTTTAATAGGTTTGGTCAGTCAGATGAAAACCTTCCATTATAAGCATCTCCTAAATCTGATCTGTTGTGTGAAAGATACTAAAGCTCTTGTATTTCTTTGTCTGTGATAGAAAATGCATTATGTGTCTCCACGAATTACACACAAAAGCTACTGTTTGTAAAACAAGCACGCCTGCTGGGTTTAATCACCACAAGCAAAAGTCACTTTAAATCTGTTACTAACAGCACTTTGGCATCTTTTATTAGTGACTGTATAAAAGCCTTTGATTTTTTAAAATACATTGGAGCTATTTTCTTTATAAGTGGTGGTATAACAATATTCCAACTGACCTTCATCTTTGCTATTGCTTTTATGCTGTGCAGATTCTCTACTAATAGTTTAAAAAAATAAACTCAGGGAAAGAGATGATTAGTCACTTGCCTTTCATCTCTGGGGCTGCAGTCAATTTGCCTTTAATAGGAATATCTTATTCTCTTCAAATCAGATGTCTTTAAGTCTACAGTGTAATACTTTTTGATGACCTTGGCTTCTAGGCCAAAGCAAAGAACTAACCCTTTTTTTTTCCTAGGTAAGTACTACCAATTTCACGTTCTCCTACTTGATTAGAGAATGCAACCTGCTGATTCAGAGAGAACTGAGTAGAAAATATGGCATTATACCTGCCATCATTTTATGTCACCTCCACAAGAGAAGCAAAACTGCATTTAATGAGATGTCAAATATATTTTCCATTTAAATTTTTAATCCACTACAAACTGTTTTTAGTCATACCTCTAGGAATAGAGGTATTCTATTCTATTTCTTACACTAATTTCAACCAAGACAAAGGATAATAGACATTGAGTGTGAGAGGTATCCTCTCAGTTCATCGGTCTACAGAACGGCTTTATATCCCAATTTAGAAGATCTAAGAGACATGTTGCAATACCAGGACCACAATACAGTCATGTAGAGATGATCTATTACCCAACTTACAAATAGTGGCTGAGCTTATCATGATATGGGAAAAATACTAAAACTAAACTCTTAGTAAATTCTGCTTCATTTAGACTTATGTATAATGAGTTATTTTTTTTCTCACAAGTAATGCCTATGTACTTGTCATAGAATCATAGAACGGTTTGGCTTGAAAGGGACCTCAATTATCATCTAGTTTCAACCCCTCTGTCATGAACAGACACCTCCCACTACACCAGGTTGCTCAACTCCCCGTCCAACCTGGCCGTGATAGATTTCAATGGAAATATTCGCTGCATGTTCTTTTGAGAAGAATCACACACAATATATTAGAATTAGCTTCCAGCTATTGTTTTCATGCTATGAATATTTTTTGAGCTGACACCTGGTAAAATGATCTCTTCAGAGATAGTAAGTGAGTATTAGTGGTTTTAATAGAGCTGCAGGGATATAAGTAAGTGGCTAATTACCTCATGTTGGGTCTTTACAACTGTGTATACTAGTCTAATCTGTGTCATATAATTTAGATTCAGACAGCATTATTCCCTAAAATCCATCTAGGAAAATTTATGCATATTGTACATAGCAGCTACACTTAATTGAAAAGAACCGATCAATTGAATTCTGTTGAGTTATGATGATTTTCAGTTCTGACAACATAATCAATAAAATCCCAAAGAAATTCTGTTCAAAAAATGAAAACATCTGGCACTTAATAACTTAATCACCCAAACAGATGAAGTCTACAAACTTCACTTATTCCACTTAGTTATCTGATTGTGGCTGTAATCCAGGAAAAATCTAAACACCTCCAGAACACAGAACCAATTATACTGGATTTTACTAAAAGTCCATCTAGGTCTGTACTCTGTCCTAGAGTGTGACAAGCCACATGGCAAAAACTTTTAGCTGTACATTATTCTCAAAAGCTTGTACAGAATAGTCTTAACTATCCTAGACCTGTGCTGTTGTTTTTGCAGTTTTTTTATTCACCTTACCAAAAGATAACATCTATTCTTTGACTGTCTAGGAATCCCACACAGTCTACACTCAGTACATACTAACTTCTTTAAGAAGGAATTATAGCTGACTAGCTTTTCCAATATTAACTTCTAGGCTGTGCCCATGAAGAGCACATGGCAGGGAAAGCCATGTGGCTAGGCTGTCAATCAACAAGGCCACCTGGTGGCCCACCCAAACCACACCTCCTGGAGCCTCTAAGTGGCTGTTGAACCCCTCACTTTGGCTGGGGGGACAGCGAGTCAGAGGTCCCGCCTAGTGGGAGTGACCAGAGTCTATAAACAGACACACATGGTCTCCATCTTCCCTTGGCCTCTGTCCTCCTGACCTGTCAACCTGTGACCTCCAGAGTGGTAAATATGTCTCTCTCCTCTCTTTCTCTGTTTGTTCTTTCTTCTCTTAATCTCTCTTCCTTTACTTCTGTGGACAACTCAAATACCTATTTTCTGTATTTCACTTAATTTGTGGTATTTCACTTAATTTGTGGGTATTTCACTTAAGTTGTATGGAGTTTATGTTTGCTGGGTGTAACAAAGGTTTTCTACTCCATAGCAATGCTTGCTAGTCCGAGTAATCTGTTGTAATGCTTTTGGGAAGTTGCGTGTTGTTTCTGTAAAATCCTTTTTGCCAAAATGCCAAATTAATTTGTCACCAATTTAAAAGAAATGTCTTAGAGAAAAATGCGTAGTTTTTCTCTGGACATGAATTCAAAGTATCAAAGAATCAAAGACTTTGCAAAGATTCATGTGAACAAAATTTCTTGAAGTCTAAGATTAAGGTGTACAACTGGTAAAAGCGTGGAGCTTCTGACCTGGGGTGTAATGCCATGGTCCTCTCCAAGGGCTGCAGTGGAATCTCCTCTCCAGCACTTTGAATACCTCCTCCACCTTCTTCTTCATGGACTTCACACGTGTCTGTAGGGCTGGTTCCCTCACATTTTTTCCTCACTCCTCTCTCTCACAGTGTTTTTTCCCCTTTCTTTAATAAATTTTCAGTGAAGTGCCACCAGCTTGGCTGAGGGGCTCAGCTGTGCCCTGCAGCAGGTTAGATGGAACGGTCTGGAGATGGCTATGTCCATCATGGGGTAGCCCTGTCTCTCCCCATAGATGCTGCTCCCCTGCAGTCACCCACCACTAAAACCTTTGCGCTTAAACCCAAGACATCCTCATTCTAAGTTTTCTTTTTATTCTGAAAGCAAAAGCAGGCAGGAAATGCTGTTAAAAGATGGTTTTTTGTAGCACAGAAACAATCCTCAGGCATTTACTTTTTTTTTAATTTATAGTGCATTAGAAAGTAATTTAAATCCCTCTCCCTGAATTCATAAAAAGTCTGATAAATTGCAAAAAAGTAGCATGTAAACTATATTTCATAGGCACAACTACAGAGCAATAATCCTTTATTTACATTTTCATTAGAATTATTCTCCTGTTTCTTTGAGCATGTAATTTTTTGCTTCACTTATCCCAACTGAATGCTAAGTCATGTGTTCAAAGTGTCTTTAGAGAAAAGGAATAGGTTGCTACCTAAATTTAAAAAAAAAATAAATTTTGCTTGAAACAGAAGCTTATTTAAACACACAGATTGCCATGCATTGGAAGTAGAACTTGCCTATAGGCAAATCAAGTAGAATTGCATGATGAGTAGAGGAAGGAACAAAAAGCAACAAAAGAAATATGCTGTAAATCATTTCATAATGGACCAAGTGAAGTTTTAGTTATAAAAGCACCAGAAGATTCAGCTATCAACTTGTTTCTAAAGACAGATTAACAGTGTCATTTGCTTAGATTATGCTGGTAGGCTTGGACCACAATGCTATGTTCCTGATTCTTAAAAGTGAAACTTATGTGTTGCTAATAAAATATTAATAAACTACTTATCTAAAAATTTTTTAAAGAGAAATCAGTAATACAATCTTTTTATCAAAGAATTTATATGGATGCAGTAATGATATACTTTACAGTGTGAAATTCAAGACAATGAATTACGATAAGAACTTTTATCAGATATTCAGAGAAGCTGGCAGGTGCAGCAGAAATGATACAAGGAGTACCACTGACACATTCTTGGTAGACAACAAATACTGATGTTACAGGAACTCAGAAGCTGAACCATTTCTTCCTAACAGAACTATTTCCTAATATAGGCACATAGTATAGGCATACAGAACATGAAGAAACTGTCTTGGCTTAGCTTACAGAGGATTCCAAAACAATTCTTTCTTGAAATTACCAGCCCTTTTTATCTGACTAATGCTTTGTCAGTAAAGACAATACCCCCTAAAACCAGAATGTGATGAAGAATTGAGTAATTATATTTTGTTGATCTTAAAGAAGAACCGAATCCTTTTTCTCCTCTCTGAGTCTTGAAAGACAGAATTATTAGTGGTACTCTCATAAACCCCATGTATAATGAAGTCATCTGAAGACATAGCCACTCTTTCATGTATCATTTGACAAGTAAGTGAATTCAATTAGGATCAAAGTTGCAACTAGCCATCAATAAATTGTTAGCATTTATCAGCCTTGGCTTTATACTCTATTAATTAAAAAGCTAGAAGAGATGCTTATTTAATAAGCTGTTCTGAATATCCCACATCTTTATGCTTCACTAGACAAATTCAAGTTTGGTTTTCAATTAAAGACTCTTTTTAAAAATATGCAATCATAGCTAAAATATTCCTTTGTTAAAGATGGACCTTTTTTAAATGGTAAGGTGGTCTAAATGTGACTGTAACGTGGTCCAAGTTAGATCTTATAGTAACCACATCTTACAGCTGAACTTGCTGAATTTCATCTCCTAGGCACTAGATGTTGTCGCACTTTTGGCACAATAAAAGAAAGTTCAGATTTATATTCTATCTATGTTGCTTAATCTACCTGTCACCTACTACTTCATTAAGAAAAAAAGATTAATTCATTCAGTCTCAACTTCCAAGTAGTTTCTATGGTTCTTTTATTTATACTGCATTGACGTTATTCTTGAACTGAGGGCGTCAGAAACAGTCACAAGCTCCAGTGGCAGTGTCACTTGCCCTGAAAAAAAGAGACATTTTTTTCCTAGTACTGGATTGCTAAATAAATATATTTTATTGTAAGAATATATTTTAAATTTCCATTGTTTAAATATTTAATATGTTTTTCTATGTAATATCAAATAACAATGCACGGCATTCAGAAAAAATGCATGGTAATTAAATGTTCTTAAATTTATTTAATGTATATGTTGATTTTGTGTCATGTCTATACAAAATTTTCAACATGACCTTTGGCCACCAAGACTGTTATATCATTAAAATAAATTCATGAAACAAAAATGCCCTAGAAAATATATTCTAAGTGGTTTTGTCTTCAGTGAACTAACATTTAATACAATGTATTGGAGTATAATTTTGTGTCAACAAGCATAATTTCAATGATTTATATGTAATATATAAAGCAAAATAAATATGTATGATTAAAACCCAAATTTAGTAGTTGAGAATTATAGCACAGAAACTGCTGCTAAGCACCTATTAAGCTAATGCAAAATGACTGATACTCCATAATGACAGGTTAGCACAACACATTTAATATGTCAGTGTAAAAGTAATTTCTAGGCGATTTATCTTTGTGACTTCTGAAGTTTTACTTAAGCCTCAAAATTTTTTATCCTTTTCCGAAAGTCTGCAAAATTGGTTTGATTGTTTAAAGTTTATTATATGAAATGTTAACTGTTAATGAAAGTTGGGTTGTTTTCAAAATGGCTTTCAATACAAAAAAAAGCTTTGTCTATGAATTATCTAGAATTTCCATGTGGATATTCTTATCCACAAGTTTTGTTTCAAATATGTTGGAGAACTAAGTCAAGTATTTTAAAATTCAGTCTATAATTTTTTCTCTTAGATTGTTTTTTATTTTTACTTATATGATATTTTAAGAAGAAAAAATTTCCAACAAATTATTAATTTCAGTTCAAAGTTGTTTTGTTGTTTTGTTTTGGTTTTTTTTTTCCCTGACATCAAAAAATTGTATCTTTAGAGGAAATCAATTTTATTAAAAACATTAATTTGGGGGGACAAACAATATTGAATGGCATTTCTCATACCCTGTTTTAAATAATATCAAAAATCGATTTTTAATGAACAAACATTAAGCATTCTTAAAAATTCAGTTGTGTATCAAAGCATGCTAAAACCCCCATGTGTATCAAACCCCCCGCCAGTTACTTTTGTAAAGCTCTATCTGTATTCTTAATTGGAATATCCATCTCTTCCCCTTTTGTTCGTTTCACTGTGGTTTTCTATCTCATCTTTGACTTTAATTTACAATTTTTCCATGCAGAAAAGAAACACAGTAATAGATCAGTTGTATCTGGGATGAATTGATATGGGAAGCTTGATCCAATGTGATTATGGAAATACAATTTTAAGATTCCAAGTGTTGTCATAAGTGGCTCCTCTTGACAGTATGATTTTAGGAGGCATGCAAGAAGATTATCTCTTCCATACTTTCTCAGCATAGATATAAATTTTTATTACAGACACTGTAAAGTAATACCATGAAAGAAATCTTACCTGCTACTTGAAGGCATTAAACAATGCCTTCAAAAATGAGTTTAGATATTGGTAAGTCCCAGGATCACCACAATCTTTCACATTATATCCCCTTTAAATTGAAGATGTTCTCACATAAAATACCACTTGGTCTCTTTCTCTCTTTTACATTTGTATATGCATGCATATGTGTAAATTTATGTGTGCCTATACACACAGAAATAGTTATTATGCAAGCAAACAAAATTGAATTTTGGATTAAACATAAGACATTCAGGTAGTATGCCTAAAACCAAATTTATCGATTTGTATTTAATCCCAAGTAAAATGTTTAATTATGATAAAGTATCTCCTAGTGATAGAGAGAGAATTAAGAGGAGAGTTATCAAGGAAAACATAAGAACATGGTATCATGCCGTGTTTGCCTTTAATATTGTGAGACATGAAAATAAATCATTGCAAGTGACAGTGTTGGCTTTAATATACCTTCTATTGATACAAGTCCTATCAATAAAAATATCCCCAAATTGTTCACCTGCCTTTTATTAAGATAGTTGGTGAAAAAATTCCAGAAGTTAAACAGGAGAATTACTGCTTTCTGTCTTCTCCCTTCTTTTCGGCTTGCCTTACTGAGTGGGTAGAATTAATGAACAGCATGAGCATGATGACTGAGGGAAGTTAAGTAGTTGAGAAGGAAAAATCACATGACACAGGAAATCCTGGCACTCAGCACTAGTTGAAAAGAATAAAAGGTAGCTCATAGTCCCTGTGGGGTTTTTTGTTGGTTTTGGGTTTTGCTTTTGGTGGGGGTTTTTGTGGGGTTTTTTTCGTTTTTTTTTTTAGTAGCACAGTAGTGCTTCTATTTTGATACAGTTTTGGCTGTCAAAAAGTGATCTGACTGGGATCAAAACTCAAAAGCATGATACACCAGCACTTCAGAGATCAGAGCCACAGTCAGTAGGATTTTGCTACCAGCTATTAGAGATGGTAAAACGGAGAGAAGCAAAGGAGTGAAAGCTGATCTTTCTCACGCTGAAATCAATAAGAGATTTGCCACTGAGTTCAAAAGAAGCAGCAAGGCAAAATACATAGCCAAGGAGAGAACACTCAGAGGACTATCTAGAAAGAAGAGGAAAGAAAAGAACAAAGCAAGATATTTAGGGAGTGAGGAAAATGCTTTGAGAAAAGGTAAAAATGCAAAAGATTAGAGAATAGGAAGAAAAAGTCTTGAATTAGAAAAGCTTTCACAAATTCTAAAAGTACCTCCTTATCATGTTTCAAATGATATTTTGATCTCAGAAAATTGGGGAGTTTTATATCTGATCTTCACTCTAGAATTGACAGTGAACAGACAATTCCTTAAGCCAATTTAAAGAGTGACTTTATGCATACATGCACATGCAGGTACATATAAATGATATGAATCTTTGTGACTTGCTCATGATTTTATTAGATTTAAATTCTAAAGAAGAGAAGAGTGAGTTCATTCTATGTTTGCTGAGGTCAGGCTGCAACCACACTGAACACAAAGAGAATTTGTGGAAATTTTGAGAGACCTTGGGCTGTTTCCCCCAGTGCTCTCAGGTAGGAGGCTTTATGACAGGTCTGTATACTATTGCTTGGTCTTTCTTCAATCAGTTTGTACTGTTTCCTAGTTTGTCTTACATGTCTTGCGACATGATTTATGCTATGAATTAATAGGTAAAATAAGTAAAAAGGAAAACAGAGTCTGGATCTGTTTTGGAAAAATAATTTCATTCAGTTCAAAGCTTCTGTTACTCCTCTAATCTGAGTTTATTGTTTATATTACTCTGTATATTCAATGAAAAAGGGAAGCTTTCTCCAGAGAAAGATTTGGCACATATATTTTAGAATTGTGGCATTCTTTACTCAAGATTTTTTCCTCTTCTTGGGAGGATTCTTACCCCTCTTTCATGGTCTAGCACTCCATTGACTCATTTAGAATAAACAAGTTACTTTTAAGATTACAGTCAGGTGACTGTCTCCTTCAGAATATTCAGTGCTGATTGATACTAAAATTGTATATAATTATAGAAAGCCCAGGTAAAGACTACATTATTACAAATAACACAATATTTCAAACTTGAGCGAGTTAATGATACAGGTTTTAAAATCCACATATTTAATTTCTGCAACTGGGGGGAAAAACACAATGTAATAAAAATATGTATAAAATGGCATATTGAAATATTTATAAATGAAGAAACTATCCTTAATAAATGAGTTACATTAGTAAATGAAAATAAGATTATTAAATGCTTTTGATTCAATAAGTCCTTGTATATCACCTAAGCAACCTCAATATTCAATAAGAATAGTGTGGGAAGATGGTTGGCAGAAAAAAATTAAATTCACATCCTAACAGAAGTTATAATGGTAGGAAATTATAGGGTAAAGTGCAGCTGCTACTCCCTGGATGGAATGCAGCTGGCAGCTCCATTATGATTACTCACACAACAGTAAACACCTGCTAAGAGGGAAGGAACGGAAAATGGAGCAGAGTGGAGACACTGGGGCCAGGCTCTGTGGAAATCATTACAGAGAGAGGACCTAGATGGTACTTTGCACCTGATAAACCACATAGCAACTGTCACCCAAGGGAGTTAGGAGATATCCTGCTGCTGAGGAAACATCTCTGGCAAAATCTCTCTCCTCAGATGGACTTGGTTCATTAAAGCCTAATTGTAATATTAATGCACACCTCCATCCCAAAGTTACCCACCTCCAAGGTACAACCACCCCCCCACTGGGCATGTGCTCTATATTTCTTTGACTATCTTTAAAAGTGAAGTGAGAGAATTTTACACCAGTCAGTAACAAAAGTATGTAGGACTAAAGTCGCTCAAGCTCCACTTAAACATAAAGAAATAGTATAAAAGTAAGTAAAAAATGCGAGAAAAGTGTGGAAGACTCCATTGTAACTGCTGGGATCAATAGATGGACTGGATCTGTCTTCTCCCCCACAGGGACACCTGTTGGGCAGGAACTATACTCTGCGTGTGTTGAATACTTTTATTGGGATTAGAGCTTGTCTGTGTGTTGCTTTAAATATGTTTTTGCAGCCTGATACTATCATCAGCAATCTTCAAACAATTTTATATTAATAAAGAGTGTTATTCCTGTGAGTCCTTCGCAGGCGCTGGCACTTGCCAGCAGCAGGTAACCACTCCAATAAAGTGGAAAGACCCACTGAGGGGGTCTCCCTTATGCTATTGGCTTTGCTCCCTGAAAAGGGCAGTTGAATCACCCTCCGATCCAGCAGGAATGTTCGGTGAAGGGTCCCCAGCACGGGATGCTGACAGATTGGTCGGGCGCAAGGGTCTCCACTTTCCTGGGGCACTGAAAGACAAATCAAATACTAAGGGTCGAGGAAATCTCCCCACAGTAAGGGTTAAGGAAACCTGTCCTTTTCACATGACAGGTAGCATTCCATTGAAAAAATAAATATATGAATGTGTGGGTTTGTGTGTGTGTATTGTTTTATTTCCTTTGTGCATTATTTATTATCTGAAAAGTAAGGTAAGTTGACTCTGAAGAAACTCATCATAAACTGTCAAAACACCAGGAAACAAATCAATGACTGTGCTTTTTGGAGGAAAATACGTTTCAGTTTGGGGCCCTAAATTCGTTATGCGTCAGTGCATACTGAGTGAAAAACACTATCTCTTGTCATTAATGTGTTTATAAAAGGGTCTTGTCTTCAACACCAAAGAGTCAGTTTTGCTTGATTCCTATTTCATGTTTTCTTTGATGCGTTGTCTGACAGTAAAAGGTAACGCACACAGCAGCTTTCAAAGCCTTCTAATTGATTTTAATATTTAAGTAATTTTTTTAACAGGAACAAGCTTAACTACGTTATTAGCTTTTATGACTTACTGGAATACCTCAGTGAGAAATTTAGATTCAATAAAAATTAAATTTAAAAAAATTCTTCATACTTCGTAGTTTCCAAGAATGGATTTTTAATTATTTAGTTTTTCCATAGTGGTGATCTACATCTGAAATTTTCAAGCCTTGCTGAGTTTTTCGATTTCTTTTATTTTTATTCATTAACTACTTCTTCATAAAGGACAAAGAGGAGAAGAGAGAATTCTAATTGAAACCACTCAATACAAAAACAAGCAAACAAATGCAGTTCCATTCTCAGCAGATTTTTAGAGTATGATAAACCTGTTTTATTGGTCTTCTCTAATAGTATGACAAAGAAGTATCATGAGAGAAGTTTTTCATCTATAGAAATTTTATTACTAGATTATATGTTAGTCCTTCAGGAATACCAAACTGTCTTTAAAGTCATAATGAAATATGAAACATTATATAGCTGGTAATAGAAATAAATTTCTGGCTTTTTTTGTCATACATCAAGGTGATACTCTACTCCATATTTTTGTCTATGTATCTACCTAATCACAATGGGAACAAGTGTAAAGCTTTTTTTGGGCAGTAATAAGGTAAAGAAAGCCCTTAAGGGTGGAGGTTGTCTCCCCTATACAGGATATAGATAAATAAATAGAACTGGGAGGAACTATGATTGTTCTGCGTCCCTAAGACAAGCACTAGTTCTTTTGGAGCAGGGTAGCTCATTTCCAATTACTTTCCCACGGATGTTGTAGCTTGGGGTAGTCATCTGACACTCATTAGCGGTAACTAAAAAAATTTTGTTCACTTGCCTATGCTTTTCACATTGCTAAAACGTTTTTATGGTCAAGAATGAGAATGTAGGTACATTCCTCAGTGAATGATTAAGCAAAGAAGTAATCCAGAGTACATATTGCTCATGAAGTTACTGAACTTACTTCATGTAACTTAAATAAATTACTCATATTTTTCTTGTTCAGTTCAGCCCATAAACCAAATGCTGATGGCATGAGCTTATGGTACTATTAGTTGGACTTTGAATTACTAGGTAAAGAAGTAAAATAATTAATTGTCAGAAGAAGAGCATTACCAGACTGTCAGTGCAAGTAACTTCCTCTTTTGAGGCATGAATCCCTGTTAGAAGCTGACTACCATCCTGGAAAACTGACTCTGTCTGCTAAACTTTTCTACATAGTGATAAACATGAAAATTAGACTAATATCATACATAAATGCACACAAAGTGATATCTTTCAATCCAATTCAGATATGAATTCACAGTTGAAATTGAAAGTATACTGTGTTAATTGCATGATATAAAAGGATACTTACCACTAAATCTACAATTTCAGATTCTTGTTGCCATAAATTATTTTCCAAGATAAATATCCAAACTTATAAATTAGTTTAGCAGTGCTTCCCTTTGCAGCCTTTCATAGTACACAATATGCTACACTAAATAAATAATAATATTATTATACTGAACAATTATATCTAATATATATATTAGATTTTAAGTAGTATTATTTTATTACTTATATTTAAAACATGATAAATTATAAATATGCTATACTGCATATAGTTTAGCATATTTAATATTATGGAAGTCTGCTCATTAACAGTTTTTAGTCATGCAAATGATACAGGGATAGCTATTGCAACGGAATCCATGGAGAGATTGATTTTCCATTCAGGTTTTGATTGATAATGTGCAATAAATGAGGCCTAGGATCACACACATAGGAACATGATGATTTAGGTAAAAATCCACAGATCTGAATTAAAAGGGCATATTCAATTTGTATCACTGTATGGCATCTGGGTGGGATGGAATTAACTTTCTTCTTAGCAGAATATATAGTGCTGTATTCTGGATTTCTGAATATAAGAGTGCTGATAATACACCGGTGTTTTGGCTGTGACTGAGCAGTTCTTGCACAGTATAAAGGGTTTCTCTTTTTTCCAGCTCTGCCCTCACAACAACTGTACTGGAAGTGGACAAGAAGTTGGGAAGGGACAAAGCTGGGAGAGTTGGCCCAAGCTGTCTGAAAGAAGAGGAAGGAAGGATATTTATGGTTATAGTATTTGTCTTAAGGAATCATTATATGTGGTGAGACCCTGCTTCCCAGGAAATAACAGGACATCTACCTGCAAGTAGAAAGCAGTGAATAAATACCTTATTTTGCTTTGCTTATGCACACAGTTTTTGATTCACCTACTAGACTTCCTTTATCTTGATCTACATCTACTCGCCTTCATTCTATTCTCTTCCCATCCCATCGAGAAAAAGGTGACCAAACAGTGTGGATGCTTGGCTGCTGGCCAGGTTCAGCCTAGAGCAATCACTCATTCCACA
Source organism: Manacus vitellinus (assembly GCF_001715985.3). Classification (NCBI taxonomy): domain Eukaryota; kingdom Metazoa; phylum Chordata; class Aves; order Passeriformes; family Pipridae; genus Manacus; species Manacus vitellinus. Next base: position 15,628,278 of record NW_021938789.1, on the reverse strand, counting down.
CAATAAATAAAAAATTGTCTTGAGGAAAAAAAAGTAGCAAGAAAAAGTGTTTGTGGTTTCTTGTGAGTTTTTTTGCTGGTTGTTTGATTTCTTTGTTGTTGTTTTTCTTCCCCATCTCCAGATTTCAGAGAAGTATTATTTAAGTATAAGAAAAGAAAGAAAGATGTGGTGAGAAGAGTTTTCTAGCTGTTTTATCTACATTTCTTCTTTCAGATTGGATTTTTAAATGTTAAATATCACGCATTCTACAGTATTTTTATTTCTGATTTAACTGTGTTGTTTAAGAGGTTTAATTAATTGTGCCCAGAAGTCTTTTATTTCTGTTCTATATTAGTGAAAAAAAGTTTCTACTGCCATAGTAAATAAATACAGACATTGCAATACTACATTTTATTTTTTAAGTAGAAATGTAGTTGTGAGTGGAATTCACTAAAAATATTTTTTTAATGGCTTCAGTGCTCAATCTGATAAAAATAACCAAAATACTTTCTCTATTCTGCTAGCTGGATGCATAATAGAGCAGTTAAAGTCGCTCAAGAGAAATTTTGCACAGACATAAATGAATTACACAGTAAAAAATAATTCCACAGTTTATTTTATAGTGGAAAAGTCATGCCCTCTGTGGCAGTTCAAATGAGATAATGCAGTCATCTCTCTTTCTGGCCAAGTTATTCAGATTATGAGTGCAATAGGTGATATCCAAAGAGTTTTAAATTTCAGTTTTGTTCAGATTAAAACTCTGAATATAAAAAGCGGCAATCAGTATTGTAAGCATAGTCTTGTAAATATATTTTGTTTCATTGGCAGATTATGAATAACTCAAAAGCAGACATTGTAACTGTAATTTCAATGCCTAAGTTTTCAACATGTGAAGCATCAAAAAAGGCAGATAAAGTTACAATGAGAAAATTGAAAACAATAAAAACGTACAAATAGGTTTCAGAGATAAAATTTGTATTTCAGTAAAATTAGCTATTTCATCAAGGATATTTGAAATTAATCACCACTTGATATCCATAAGATATGACTGATATCTTTCAGAAGGATAGGTTATACTATAATGAAAAGGAATGAAGTTGAATCCCATGACAAAAATCTGCGAACAGTTCTATACAAAACTTCAAAATAAGGATTGTAATGAGCCCTTATGAACTCAGAAATTGTGAAACTACTATTGCATTAAATGAAATTTCAGTAGTTTTCTTTTGCTTTTCTATGCCTTATGGGAAAGAATTTAATATAATTAAACTATTTTAAATACAGATTTAAATATTTATTCACCTAATATTAGCAAATTGAGACTTTTTTTGAGCAAACACTAAAAGTATTGCCTATCTCAGAACTCATTTACTTAAGAAAACTACATCCTATCTTTTCAAATTATTTCTATTGAACAAAAAAATAAAGTTTATACTGTGTACTCTAAAATCCTACAGTCAAGATTTACTGCAGTGCAGAATGATAATTATGACTCAAAAATGGATACAACCCTGAAAATAATAAACAGGATCCAAGATGAGATTTCATAAGATTCAGGTAAAGATAGCAAGTAAGAAAATTGTTATCAAACTTTATTTCCAGCCACTCCTCTCCTAATTTATACTTTTTATACAAATTTACTAGTCTTGCACCATCATCACAGTAAATAATTTTTTGCTAATATCCATGAGAGACTGAAATGTTAAGGGTTAATGACTTATTGGCCATTTGCAAAAAGCAGGGTGAGTTTTGCAAGGTTACACTCTGGGTGAAGAGGGCATGAGCACCAGAGGATGCTCATGACAAACCAACCTTTGTTTAGGGGTAAGCTGGGTTTTGAGCCAGATAGGAAGAGTCTGATAAGAAGCAGGTCCTGCAAGGTGGGATAATGCTCCCTTACACAACTGACTGAGGTGTGAAAACTCCCCTCTGGGTGAGACATGTGGACATTCGTATTCACACATGGGCCAAGAGGTATTCATCCCTTCTGACATGGCATAACTGGCTCAACTATGCTGATGTGAGAGGCAGCTGTCATGTGTTACAGGGTGTTATAAACCATCAAAGACCCCTAAAGTACTCCCAGACTCATTTCTGAGGACTGCGTGTGATCCACAGTGTTGCAGCAGATCCACAGTGTTGCAAAAGACACTGTAAAACCCCCAGGGGAGGTTTTACACTTGCCCAGGGCAGGGCATTCCCACTTAAACCTGAACATACCTTAACCCATTGAACTCTGTTTTGTGGGCTTTCCCCCATCCATGACGGTTCAAGACTGCGACCATCACTTCAACCAACAGACATCAAAACTGCAGCAATCAAGTCTCATGGCTGGATCCATGTGTGGCCTTATCTTTCCACTATCTTTCTAGTCTTGTCCTTTCTTTCTCTTTCTTTTCCTTATACGTGCATGTCAATAATATTCATGTTGAGTATGAGAACTTAATTGTGGAAGTAAGAAGTCATCTGAATTGGTTTGCTGAAACCACTATCTAACGCAACCTTAAAAAAAAAAATCTACATAACTATACAGCCCCTGTACTTAGCCACTAGAAAAATGGTACTGAGAGTGAGCAGAGAGCCTACAAGGAAATAGAAAAGTCATTGCTAAAACTTTCAACAATATCATCAGGTTTGTGAATCACTTAATTTAATTGTGAGATTACACATTATAATTGATGCAGGATGAATTTTTACAAATTATCAAATATATTTAAAGCAGAAACCTTGAATATAAATTTAGTGACAGTCTTAGGATCATATGCAATTTTAAGGATTATGTGTAATTTTAGTCTCTTATGTACTCAGTTATCACTATATACCTTAGAAGTTTGACATCCCAGTAACATAATTTAAGCTGCAGGAGATAAAAATGCCAGAAACAAAAGCACAAATGTTAAAACACCTAAATGTCTTGAGAGCAATTATTTGAAACATTCAATACATCAATATGTGAAACATTTTCTCCCATGGAATGCAATTATAAGCATCACCTTGAATGTTACTTTTACTGCAGATTCTACTGCAAGGCTTTGACAGAAGTGAATGTAATCAGTCATGTCAACTAGCCATTATTTATGCATGTAATTATTTTTATAGAAAAAGGGATTTTCACAGTTACTACTGGAAATGTTATAGGGTTAATGTCTATTTCTGATAGAATAGATGGAAAGCCAGTTGCGACATAACGGCTTAGTTTATATGAATAGTTTGAATTTCATCAATAAAATATTTCAGTACTAATAATATACCTGCCAAAGTCTAAGTCAAAGAACCTTACCTTAGAAGGTTTGAAGTGTTACATTTTATTCATTAATATGTTTTTAATCAGGAGATGTTAACTATGAGTATAAAACTATATTTATCCACGATAAATACATGCAGAAATTTATTAGATAAAATAAAGAAAATTGCCTTTTTTTATCTGCCAGACTTACAGTTTTTAAGAAGGAATCTTTTCTTTGTTAATAAAATGAATTTAAAATTAATTCATAAATAAAATCTTTTTTATTTTTTTTTTACAGTAAAGCATAAACTGTTTTTTTTTCTGTACTGCTTGGCTGAGGAAAAGAAGTTTGGATTTGATTTCTCACTTTTCATTAATTTTCTTCAACAGAAATTCCTATGAAAGAAAAGTCTGAAGATTAATGCAAGAATTTTGAAGCTAGAAGTACATAAAGGGTTCCCATTTCCCATTAACAACAGGTTTTTTCTGTATCCATGCATATATAAGAATAAGCAGCATTATTACTCTCTAAGTCAGCAGGTCTTAGAAATATAATTTGCTAAAATAAATAAATAACACTTCCTCATGCCAGAATATATATTGCTCTATATTCTTAGAAATTCACCAAGCATCTGTGGTTTAATTTTTAGTTGACCTCAATACATTATGGATGACAATGCTAGATAAATATTTTTGTTAAGAAATCCAGACAAAAATGCCTTGGGCTTTAGCTGCATGGCTCACAAATCTGTTCGTGGGTTGTTGATTTTTTTATGTTTGTTTTTTTAATCTGCCTTTGTTACATATTTATGCATATTTTAAACCCAGAAACTAATACAAATAGGAAATTAAATATACAAGATACTCTCTTGGTTCCTTCCTACAGTTCTCAGATAATATGTAGAGTCTGTTAATTTTCTATTAACCACTCAGTCCTTTCCTATCATGAAAAATTAATGCAGGTGGAATGTTAAGGAACTCACTTTGTTCTTTTTGCTGCCATAATCCTTTTAAGAATATTGGGATAGATGAAATCTCTTATCATGAGACTTCATTGATAAAAGCTGGGTTTTGCTCAACACAAGGTGGTGCGGTCAATTATTTATAACCTTTGCTCATATACTTCCATTACAGAAGTTTATCTAGATTATTAGATAGAAAGAAGTCTTGAAGGAAATAATGAACTCTTGCTTTTTCTTTAGATTTTTCAAAACTCTATTATAGTTATATTTTCCAGGCTGTGTTTCTTTGCAGTGAGGTTGGAATTTTGGAGGGGTTTGTTTTACTTTGTTTTTTTTTTTCTTTTATAGCTGACATATTGTAAAGCAGTATTACATTTACTGTATGTACATGCTAACTCTTGCATAATTTTTACCTGTACTTCTTGTGGACTTCATAGATTTATCCCTACAGTACCCAGGGTTAATATTTTATTTTTATCCAGTCCAATGTTTTATACAATGAGTGTAGTAATTACAGTAAGTACAAAAATGTCAGAAAGGTTTTCGATGGAGCCAGAGCACCATAAATCCAAATCTGATCTTCAAAACAGTTAAAAAGAAGAATGAACAACATTCTCAGAGTTCAGAAAGCCATTTAATCACTGAATAAACAGTATGGAACTTGCATATCTTAAGAGGTTTTTGAAAATATTTTTTGTCTTATAATTGTTTACTTTTATTGACACATGTAATAAGGACATCAGTTCTTTTTGAAGTGATTCTAATTTCGAAAGATTCATGGCAGGAATAATGATGGTATAAATATCATAGTCTTACAGGACCACAGGAAAATTCAAATTGTAAGGAACCTCAGAAGGTCGTCTGAATTCAGTGTCCTGCTCAAAAAAGGGCCATGTCTGAGGACAGATCAGCTTGCTTCGAGCCTGACTAAATTGGATCAAGGTCTTCAAAAGGCCCAAGGATGAAGATTGCACAACATCTCTAGGCATCCTGTTCCACTTTCTGATTATCCTCTCAGAGCAAAAATGTTTCTTGGATACAATAAAATCCTCCTTATTTCTGCTTATTGTTCCTCACCTACCTGTCTTGCAGTACTTGAAGGAGCAAGTATCTATCTCCTTGGTGACCCAACCGCAGCTGCTGAGGCAGAGAGTGTGCATGGCCTGCTGTTCTCCCTCGAAGCCATCCCTTGGCGAGGCTGAACAAGCCCAGGTTCCTCAGCATCTCTCATGATAAGTGCTCCTGTCCCTTGCCAGATTGAAGGCCCTCCACTTGATTCACCCCAGTCTACTTGAATAGAGAGGCCCAAAACCAGACATACTAATGTAGATGTGGTAAAATGAGCGCCTGATAAAGGGGCTTAGCCCTTCCCCTAGACCTACAGGCCATGCTTAGTACAGGTCTGGTTGCTGCACAGTGCTGGGTCATTCCCAGTTTACCATCTACCAGCACTCTCAGGTTCCTCCCAGCAGATCTGCTCCCCCGATGGTCAGGCCTGTCATTGCAGAGCTATCTTCCTTCCTATGCTGAGGAATTGACATGTATCCTGATTAAATTTCATAAGGTTCCTGGCAGCCCATTCTTCCAGCCTGTCGAGGTCCATCTGGATCCATTGATCCCACTCATATTGACTCATTACTCAGTTTGAAGTCATGTGCAAATGTGATGATCAAGCACTCCATCACCTCCTCCAGATCATTAAGAAATATGTTAAACTGGGTAGGCCCCAGGATAGACCCCTAAAGTACTTCCCTTGCTACTGCTCCCAAGGTAAGAATGTGACATTTTAATCACTACCTTTTGTACCCAATCTTCTAACCAGTTCTGAACACCATCCTCCAGTCTAGACCATAGAATCCTAATTTGAGTACAAGAGGAACTAAGGTGACTGTTAAGATTGTTATGTGAACAGGCTGGGATGAAATGTTTTAAATCAGTGATTGGATTTCAAATGAGGCTCTCTTGGATTTTTTGTTTGGTTAGAGAAGAAGGAAGAATATAAAATTGGTATATTGATGTCATCCAATTATAAAGTGTGTACAGTTAACAGTAATCTAAAACCATATTCTCCTTAAAAATGTTACATTGACTTCCACAGCATTAAAGGCAGGGTACATACATAAATTCAAAGTTCTGCTATGATTGATCTTTATATAGGCTCTTAAAATAGGAGTATTTCTTAGATGCGATTATTCATACCCCCAAGAATCTTCAAGATACTGAACAGTCTGGCCTCCATCCGGAGGCCAGAAAATTAATCAAATAATTTTCTATTCATTTCAGTCTTACGATCTGGGTACTTGAATTTAAGCTTTAGTGTTTGTTTGAACTTGGGTCAAATTGTTCAGCAGCACACAGGAATGATCCTGCATTAAGTTATTAAGGAGAAAAAAAATCATAGTATGATATTTGGACAGAAATTATAGAGTTAAGCAAAAGGTATTTTCTGTATAGGAGACATGAAACAGGCAGATTAGTAAAGAAAATGCATTATAATTGGTTGCAAGAAAAACATTATATATAAATACTCAATTAACCTCTTGCTACTTGTAAAGATTATTGTTGAAGAAGAAATACTATCCCATATGTTTTAATTATTCCAGTTTCATTTCTATTACTGTATTAGCTCTTTCTTTCCCTGAGGTTTTGTATCTCACTCTAAAAGACATAAGAATATATGATGATGAAAAATCTGTTGCAATTGTTCACCATTAAGTACAAGATTGTACAATTTAAAAGTGAAGACTTAGAAGAGTTTAAGTATATGATTTCTATTTCTTTGACATATATATACATGTTTACTTAATATAATATTGAAGCACAACAATGAAAAGTTTCCCCACTAACATGCAATATATAGTTATAACATAACCTGCACTGAGACAGAACACAAAAAGAAAGAAGACCAAAACCATAGTATATGATTGCAGTATAAATATTTATCAGATTCACTAATTTCTTTGTATCTGTGAAATAGAAACACAAAAATTGTCCTCATTTAGTGTAATGATTGATAAAGGCAAGAATAAATAATTCGCTGATCAAATCGAGTCTGTAATAATAATAATGTTTGCAATGATGTGGTTAACTCTTTACTTAGGTTGCAAAATGCTAAGTTGTAAAATGTCAAACCGCAATGTTGTGTTGACATGGTAAGATGTATCCTGTTATGCTAGCTGTAATGTTTTAAGTGCACTTATAAGGAAGAAAAAGCATGAAGCAAAAAAGGGGGGGTGTCGGCTAAAGGGTCCAGAAAGAAGATCTATTACCTTCATCCGAGGATTGTGACACGGTGGGAATTGAGGACTGTTGACTAACCGGACTGTTGGCTGGCCCCCTAGCAACAGAATGAGGTCCACGCAGCGAGAACCAATGATGAAGTGGAACGAGACTAAGGGGGAGGGGATTGCAACAAGTATAAAAGAAGTGGGCTTTGGCTTTTTGAACTTGCGGACCGTTGGTGGAGCAAGAGTTTCCCCCGGCTACCCGGAGCTGTTTTGCTCATTTGCCTTCAATAAATTTTGGAATTTCAAATTTTAAAATTATTTGTGGTCTCTTTGACTATAACACTTAGTACAACGATTAATGTGGGAAAAGACCTCTAAGATCACCAAGTCCGACTGTAAACTTTGTACTACCACCATGTTTACCATTAAACCATGATCTCAAGTGCCACATCCACAAGTTTTTTGAACACTTCCATGGTTAAAGACTCCACTATTTCCCTGAACAGTCTGTTCCAATGCTTGACAACCAATTATATGAGGAATTTTTCCCTAACATTAAATCTAAACTTGTTCAAGTACTCCCAGTACCAAGAAGGAGCCACATTTAAATTCCATTGCCAAGACAAACAAGTAAACAGATAATAAACATAAAAGTTTGGCAGCAACAAATATATACTTAGCTTTTCTTTTGGGCTTCTTAATGATGGTGTCATTAGTAAAACCTGCTTAAGCCTGCAGATTGGGAACAGCTGTTTGTGAGAGACCTTCTTTAAGGACTGAGTAAAGTAGGCACAAGACCTTTTCTGATGATTTGTTGAGCCCTAAAACACAGCTGTCAATAAGAGGGAATGTTAGTAAAAAGGCAATTCTTTAGCATGACACAGGATACTCAGTTTCAGCTTTATAATGTTATAACTAAAGAAGATAAAATGTGATCAGACTTCTGTGCCAGAAATACATAGAAAAAATCTGGTCTGTTCTGTGTACTGGTGATTAGTACAAAGATACTGAAGATAGTATGACCAGGTATGGTGGTTTAATACTAGATGAAAATTAAGCTCCAAATAAACCACTACCCTTCACCCCCCCACCCCTTCCAGTAAGGGAGACACAAAGGCAGAGACTATGGGTTGAGATAACAATATACTGAAAGAAAAAGCAATGGAATAAGAAATGCCCAGTAAAAACAGCAATATTAATAAGAAAAGTATACAGAAAAAAAAAGATGCTTTACCCACAAAAAAGGTGTTTGCCACCTCAACTTAGTTCTGCATGGTCCCCTGGGACAAAGACAAGATGGTGGCCATTCCCGCACACAGCACCACGGGGTTTCCCCAGGCAAAGACAAGATGGCAGGTGCTCTCCACAGCCAGCTCTCCCCCCTGCCTTCCCTGAGCCTGAGACAATGGAAAACAACAATGGACAAACACCCAAAACCTAGATTGTCCGTGTTCTGCAGCTGTTTTAAACACCTTGATTCCATATAGCTGCTTCCAGCACTGGTGCCACCACTTTGGACTACTCTGCTCCACTCCACCTGGCTCTGCTCAGTTCCTTTTGGCTCAACTCAGCTCCTTTCAGCTTGGGTGAGACTCAGCTGGGCTCAGGCTTACCTCCAAAGATCTATTCCACATGGCATTTCCCATACCACATCTTGGAGTAGCATCTTGGAGGAATGGGGAGGGGACAGGTGGTGGCAGCGCAGGACAGGGTCCGCAGAGCTCATTCCAAGGACCTTCCAACTGTAGAGAGGGAGGCAAAAGAGCACTCTTCTGGGGGTGCACACATCTTTTCTTTTCCCTGAAACTATGCCCTCAGTAACAACGTGGGTGGTAGCAAACAGCAACCTACCCACACACGCATGGCACTAAGCTCCACTGCCTCTCTTCAACCAGGACACCAAGTAAGCTCCAATTTTGACATACCATTCCATCAATTGATGCCAATTTCTGTAGAGAGCTTAGATATATGGTCTTTCTAGCTCTTAGGTCATTTTACCAAGTCAGGTTATTTGGAATTTGCTTCAGAGGTTTTTCACTACCTGATTGCTTGTCCTAGCACTGAAAGGGGCTTCCCACAGACAATTTTTGGAAGTAAGCTACATTTACTAGAAACTGCGAGATGTCTGCTTCCTAAAAAGTAGTTACTGAGGAGGACAAAATTATGGAAATAGAATAATGCAGAAAGTAGTAATTTTTTTGCTAGAAAAAATAAAATACAGCATGTGGATTAAATAAGCAAAAGGCTAATGTTTAAGTGGCAGTCATGTTCTGACACAGATGTTCCTTATTAGGAATGTATGGATGTGTATATACATATATCTCTAATGATGTGTGCATACATATGTGAATGTACATATAAATATATAAATAAATAAAAATAAATAAATAAAAAATAAATAAATACATAATGCTATTCCAGTGCAACTTAGAGTTTTTGGAATAATTTGCTACATATGTATTATTTTAAATAAAACATCAAACATACACAATTTATCTATTGTCTTTAAATTAAAGTTTAGTCTACATTAATGCATAATTCACAAAAGAAAACTTAATAATGGAAATAAGAGTTTTCAATATAAGAAATTATATAAGTACCATGAATAAAATACTAAAGGAAAACCCATGTTTATGTTGCCTCAAAGATGTATTATAGAAGAATAAGCCCCTGAATTTTTTAAAAACCTTATGAAGTAGTGTGAAAAGAAGAAAAAGAATGTACCACATTACAAAACTTCATTAAATTCTACTAATTTTATTTATCTCTTAAATCTGAAATTATCAGATGCTAGCAAGAAGCAGAAAAAGTCAAGTTTCTTTCCTTATCTATCACTTTGAAAGGAACATCAGCCTCCAGATAATTGCTTTGGTTTTGTTGTCCCAGATGATGCACTTAACTCCATTTTATGTCAAAGAAAGCTTAAGGAAGTGTTTGTCACACACTAGAGTATTAAAGACCAAAATTGTTCATACAGTTCAAAAAGGTTTTTCCCACCATTTTGTCATTTAATTAATTTCCCCCAGTCCTAAACAGTTTAGATGTTTCAAATTAGTGTTTTCTAGTGAAAGTAGATGTTTCCTAGACTGATCAGACCAACATACTCTACTATATTTAAATTCCAGATCTGATTCTCCAAATGCCTATATAGCTATTACTTGCATTCATCTTTCTGATGCTTTTGACTTCAAAGGGACTAAACATGAAAGTAAAATTAATCAACAGCAATAATATTTGCAGAATTGGGCCCTTAGAGAACATGTTATTCAGTTTAGAATTGCATAAAACACTAAAGAGAAAATATTGTAAATAATAATATTCCTTTATGTGATATATTTTGAGAAAATGTAAACATGAGTTCTCTTAGTCTAGAGGCTACTGAGGTAATATACGTCTGATGAAACTGTCTTCTTTGCACAGAATATTCAAACTGTCAAAAGGCAACAGTCCTTTCTTCTCACAGGGTGATTTAATTGTATGTATGTGTGAAGCGGCAGCGTTTCAACAGAAGAGATTAACTGCTCGTCTATTTTCAGCACAACACCTGGATTGATAAAAGACAGCTAGACAATGAGAAATGTAACTGATTTTGCAAATGTAGAAAATCTATCCAAAATTTTCCATAGCTTGAGTAAACACCTTTTAATTTAGGATAAACACTTCTTGGTTTAGGAAATAATCAAATAACATTCCTCTCCCATTTCCCTGCATGATGAATTGGCCCTTTGTTTTCCTTCCCCTTATGACAAGTTTTCGTATTGATACCAGAAAAACTTCTTTAAAAAAAATTCTATTTAACCAAAAGTTTGATTCAAATTATCATTGTTATTTTTTCAGTTTGCCACTGATAACAGATTTACACATCTGTCAGATGTAAAACTTAAGCAAATCATATTTCTTACATTTTTACAGGTTTTTAACATAATCTACTTTCCCCACTTAGCCTTCACTTTTGCTTTGGGTTTTTTTTTGTTCTTTTTTTTAATATATATATTATTGTCATCCAAAGTATATATTTTATTGATTCATGTATTATCTGAAAGGGTTGCATGAGCTGGCCATCAGAGGGCACTAACAGAGCATACAGTTCCTTATCTCACCCTGAGCAGAATATAACATGTCACCCGTGTGGCCATCCTACTTTCAGATCCCCTTAAGTGTCTTATGCTTGAAGCTACAAATCAATCTTCTAAGCAATGAGGGTGTGCACAGATCCCTGAAGGTAGGTTTTCAGAGACACAGTCAATGCCTACTTCAGCAACTTGGATTTACAGTAAATTTAAGCCTAAAGGCATCCAGTGCAGAAGTAAACAGAACAGCATAAGCCAATAACTCACTGTAACAATAACGCTAAAATCATTTTTGCTGTTTTCTAGATGTGTTAGGAAAATGTTCTAGAGTAGATGCTTTGTTTCTCGTTAGTACTTTTCTGGATATTCTTTTTGCTTTGCATGTCTTTCAACTCTTAAATATCCTCAAATGCATTAAATTGAGCTTCAGTGCATTCAGGTGAATGCACTGGTGAATTCTTTTGAGATATAAAATAATGTAAAAATAGTTCCAAGTTATCCCATAAAATACCCTGTTTACTGGAAGAGGTGCTAGATGTGTCTTCACCCAGCAATATTTATTTGAATTATGGATGCAGTTTTAACTCCAACTATTGTAAACCTTTGTTTTATATTTCATAGAGAAGGCCCCTTAAAATACAGATGCTTTAAAGCACTGAAAGAAATTTACTGAAAAGTAAAATTTTCACATGTATACCATACTTTATAAGAGGGTTGATTTTATTCATATGTCTATTTTGTTAGTTTCATGGATAGCATTTTTGTTAGCATTTTGCATGTAATGAGTACTGTCTTTGCTTCTGTCGAGAAATGATAGAGAATAATATATCAAGTGTCTCTTTGAAAGGTAAAAATACATTTAAAAGTTTTGAGTTTAACTGTTAAATAAAAAGTCTGAGAAAAAAATATGTGATTTCTGAAACAATTGCATAAATTGTTATAAATTTCTTATATTGCTCCACTGAAATGAACATCTGTTACTTGTAATCACATTTCTAAGGATCTGTAAAAAGCCAGTTTAATTTGGTTTTCTGAGATAGTACATATCATCTTAGCAACTGGTAAAATAACCTGGAAGTTTGTAACAAAGAGACCTAAGAAAACAAATCTCAGAAAATCTTACATTTTACAAACAAACCTGAATGGTTTTTTTTTTGAACCCATAGTATACTTTTCTATAAACTGGCTCATCATCCACATGAAAACTCAGTCCATTATGAGACTGTCATAAGAAACAGATATTTTTCTTATGATTTTCCCTTTTAAAACTATGATAAGGAACACAGTGACTGAATCTCTTAACTTGCCTAAAGCTATGCACAACCTGACAGTTCATTATTTTCAATCACCTTTGTTCCTGGCTTGGTTTTAGATGAGAACACTGCAGTTAAAATTGTTGTTGATATAAAAATGCCTAATAAGAAAAATTGAGTCTGTATGTATTTGTAATAAATAAATTGGCTTGCTTGTTTTTCTAATTTATTTTTTTTCTTGGAATCCATTATTAAGATTATTATAAAGTGTATTGCCAAGAAGTTTTTACTGTGTTGAAAAAGAAATTGGGGTTGAGACTTCTTTTTTAACATTCATGCATATGAAAAGGTAGTATTTACTTCCCGCTCAAATTCACAGTATTGCATATGTATGAAGATGCTATACTTTCTCAAAGGCATTCTTTTGTGAATGAATGAAAAAAATAAAGAAGAAATATGTAAAAAGAATGAAGCACATAGCTGATCTCTAGAGGTACTCCCTACCTTCAGCTATGAACAAGATTCTTGTTATAACTGCCTGTATGAAGCAAAGACAATACAGAACTACTTCATTAGTAAAATCATAAAATCTTACACAGATTTTACATTTTCCCAATTGAAATGTAGTCTTTTAAAATGTACAAAATTTTCTGGAAAACTACAGACAACCTTTCAGAAACCAGAAAAAATTATTGTCTTCTATAATAATAAAGAACATAGAGGAAAAATATGGTGCTCTACTTGTGACTTTATTAAAGCCATGTTATATAAAACAGTTTTTCCATCACATATGAACATGGTTGCACTTGATTGGGATGAATCATCCTTTGAAAGCATCCATCTCTATATTAGCTATGAATGGAAGTAAAGATTCTTCATAAATAAATTTTTTAGTGTAAAAACTAAGCAGATAATTAAATATGTTTATGCTGATGGGCTGGTCTTGGCTGCAGTAGAATTAATTTTCTTTACAGTAGTCACTATGGGGCTATGTTTTGTGTTTGTGCTGAAAACAGAGTTGATAACACAGGAATATTTTCATTACTGCTGATCAGTGCTTACACAACTTTAGTGTATAAGCTACCCCACCCCACCCCACCCGCATGTTGGCTGGGGGTGCACAAGAAGCTGGGAGGCGACACAGTTTGGACAGCTGACCCCAACTGACCCAAGGAATATTCCATACCATATTGCATCACACTCAGCAAATAAAGCTGGGGGAAAAAGAATGTGGGGGAACAAGGTTTGTTTGAAGTGATGGAGTTCGTCTGCACAAGTCACCATTACATGTGACAGAGCCCTTCTCTCTTGGGAATGGCTGAGCACCTTCTTGCCCTTGGGAAGTGGTACATGAATTTCTTGTTTTACTTTGCTTCTGTGTGCAGCCTTTCCTTTACCTATTAAACTGTCTTTGTCTCAGTCCATGAGTTCTCACCTTTTTATCCTTCTGATTCTCTTGCCCATCCAGATGTAGGGGAGTAAGCAAGTGGCTGTGAGGCTTAGTTGCCAGATGGGGTTAAACTGTGGCAGCTGGTTTTGCTCTATTGTCTCTGTTGAGATTAGTCATGTCACCTATTTTAGATACATTTCCGAGTAGACATGATTGTCTTTTCTTATTATGCAGTCCCGTCCATCGATCCTAGAGAAAAATGCATTAGTAACTGAAGTAAGGCACATCAATTAGGATACATGTCATCTGACATCCAAGGTTCTGTGTCTGGTGTAGTCTAGTTGTCAATTATTTTATCTACAGCTAACAGGCAAAACTAGTTAAATTCATCCAGTCTTTCATAGGTAGCTCTTTTGAACTTGGATTTGTTATCTTTAGCCTGTTGCTTGTTGCCAATAGACATAGCCAAGCAATTATCTTTAGGTACGTAACTGGAGTTATGTGAGATGGTTAATAATCCAGACAATTAAACCAAATAAACCAAAGAAGTTCTATCAGTTTTCACCATTTTTTTTTCAAAATTTACAGATAAACCCTGTTTCTATGTGCTATTCAATTTAGAGCTTTACATCTTAGCATTGTTGATAATCCTTATGCATTTCAAAATTTAAAGCTGGTATATTCTAATAACATAACTGGATATTTATGCATCATTTCACCCATTAAAATGTTATTACAAAAAAGTGTTATTAGTTTTTACCATTAAAATCAGGAAAAAAAAGACACTATTTACTTCTTATATGCAAAATCCCACTATTTTAGTTTTGGATATTATTGTGCTTATGTCTGACTGAATGAATTGATGTACTTTAATGTACTACATTACAGCCTAATCTGCAAACATCTGGAAACAAACTGTAACACATCATTAAATATACAGTAGTTGAAGTAGTTGAAGTGTCTTAGAGGAGCTGCCTTAGCGAGTTAGTTAATTGTTTAATTTGCTCCAGCTTCTTGTTCCTAGATTTGGCTAGTAGTAGGTGTTTCTTGCCAAAAATAAAAACTTGGTTGCTATGTGAAGAAAACATTTTCTTTACTGCTATAGCAGGTAAACGTAGAGACTGATTTAGGCTCATGCCTCCTTCTATGGAGTAGCAATTAATAGTCTCCTAACAGGCTAGCCAGTTCTAGAAGTAGATAATGAAAAGTATTCTAGAGTCAGTTGTATCATAAGATGTGTGAATATACAAACTGACAAACCCCATATTTTATTCACTATTAACACACGTTTTTGTATTTCAGATATTAAATTCTTTCTCAGTAAGAGTGATAAATCCAGCTTATATAGAAAAAGTACACTTTTTTCATGTCAAATGTACTGTCTTTCCAGATATATTACTTGTATATTTATTTCTCAGTACCCTCTTTTCCTGTGCTCTCTTTTGGGTATATTTTTAGCCCCTTTTGGAATCATGAATTTCAGGGTAAAGGATACTTTCATGAGTTGCAAGAGGTAATCTGTTAACCACTTAACCACTTAATGTAACCACTTAATGGAAGTTAACCACTTAATGGAAGACAAAAATCTTGCAATATGTCACTCATAGATAGACAACTGTTTGAATTTTAAACATTGTTAATCATTTATCTCATCATACAGTTTGTTAAAGAAAAGGTCTTTAAACAATATTCAGAAGAGTCAGAAATAAACCTCAGTGGAAGTAAAAAAAAAAAAATAAAATGTAAGAAGTCTTTAAACAGAATAAGGAATAATCTCATTGTCCAATTTAGACTTTTTTAGCTGTACAGATTAAATAAACTGAGGGAACAATAGTTAGAAACTTAACTTTCTTACACAGTCACTCAAATAAGGAACGTGAACAGAAAAATATTAATGAAGTTCAATAACATGGGTATTTCAAAATCTCTAAATATAAATATAATGTGAATATCTTTTCATATGCCAGCAGTTCACTGCATGAAATGCCCAAAACAGAGAGCCCTGTATTGCATAAGATTTTCTCTTGGTTTTTGGTTATAACTCTAAACTAAGAAGTGCAAGTAATCCATTTTCATTTGCCCTTCATAAGTTACTAAACTTCTCTCAGCATTCTTTTTTTTCCTATTACTTTTTCACTGTAACCTCTTATAGTATGTAAATTTTACCTTATCATTAATTGTTTTTGTCGCTTTTGCATGAATCTCATCAATCTTTGGTACATCTTTACTGAGATGAAGCAACTGAACTCAAAATAAGGTCATAGGAGTAATTTCTAAAACACTATTTTATATATATATTTGTATTTCTATTTATTTGATTTATTTTATCTTACCTTAAGAGACTTCTATGGAATAGTTTGTTCCTTTGTTTGTAAGAAAATTGTTTATTTTTCTGTTTCTTCTGAATTTACTTGAATAAAGAAATAAACTGCTCTCCTTCAAAAAGCCTTTACTGATAGCCAACAAAGTAGCTATTGATGTATGATACACTTCAACATCTGCAAGCCCAAACTAGAAATAATACATTATACGAATCATAATTTTTGTGACGTCATGTCATTCAACACAACACTACATGGGGTATTGTACAACAACACACAACCCTGTAATTTTAAATAAGGCGTTTTCTTTTTCTGAAATAATTTTGCAGTTAAGAAATTATATAGTCACAAAAAGTAGACAGAACAAAACTGTTAAACAGTTTATATTCTATTCAAACATCTGAATTGACGGCAACAATAAGTGCTTTATAATTGTAGATTTTTTTTCTGTTAATATGAAAATCAAAATAATTTGACTTAATTTTTATTATATAGAAGTAACATTTTAGATCAATTATTATAATAACTAATCTTTTCAATACATTAGAGTAAAACTTTTTTCCACATTGACCTTTCTGCCCCATTAATATTTGAGTCAGAGTGAACCACCTGTTCAACTGATGTCCAATTGATTTATTTTTAATAGTAACAGTATTTTTCATCAAGTAGTAATGCAACAGACATCTAAGACCTATGGTTATTTTTATTCCACATAATCGCAGATTCATTTAAGTTGGAAAAGACCTCTAAGATCATCGAATCCAGTCTTTGACCAGTCAACATCTTGTCAACTAGACCATAGCACTAAATGCCACATCCAGTTGTTTCTTGAACACCTCTAAGAATGGTGACTCCTCCACCTCTCTGGACAGCCCATCTGAATGTTTAACAGCCTTTTATATGAAGAAATTCTTCCTCTTGTCCAAGCTGAACCTTCCTCAGCACTGCTTGAATCTATGTTCTCTTGTTCTGTTGTTAGTTGCCTGGGAGAAGAGGCCTAATTTCCCTAAACAATTGTCAGTTGTATTAGTTTCTGAAATGCACTGTTTCTCTCTTTAAATTATTTTTAATTATTTCATTTTCGTCTATTGAAAACATTATATATGAGAATATATAATGAATGTCAAGAATAATATATAATGAAATGTCAAGACCGTGTACCTGTGTACAAGCATAGAACCATATTGATTTTGTTCTGAGTGCATGCCTATTTTTCATCAATATTCTACCTCTTCCCACAGTTTTCTTTGCTAAAAAGCTAAAGAGGATTGTCTGTGAAGATAATTTTGGCATCTTTTACTCTTTACTGGACTCTGAGTTTTGTGTCTCTGATGGTAATGAAGATATGACAAAAAGATTGTAGGACTAAGATGGTAGAACTAATATCACAAAGTGTATTGTAGTGGAGTCCCCTCTGTAGACTGTGTTATCTGGAGGTAGAACATTTTCCAGCATATAAAGCGTAAAATGATTGTGTTAGTAAGGTTTATGATTTGCATACATAATTAAACCCAACAATTTAAAAATTACTTCTGGGAGTATTTTTAATGCAGTATAAAAAATAATTTCAAAATTACTTCAGAATGGTTCTTAAGGGTTATAATCACAGCTTTTTTCATGAACTTTTACTGAAATCTAACTAATAATATGATAATGTTTGGAAATGAAAATTTACCAGAATAAGCTAATGTTGATTTGGTCAATCAATCATGATATTAACAGATAAGACTAGGATGCTTTGCACAGGTAAAATCCTTGATGAAATTTTCTGGACAATAGAGAATATTTCTGTTCTGCTTTTTGCCATGTACACAAATTCCATAATGTTCGGTGAAGCTGAATATTTCTGTGGGAACAAAATGATCAGGAGATCACTGAGATGAGAAAGCATGAAGCGTATCCCCACTGGACTGCACAAAGTAGGCCTCAGACTTCAAGCCAAAAGTCAAATGAATCCTGTCAAATGATTCTGTGATGTATGGATCACAACACAAGGTCAAAGGAGAGTTTTTTTACACACTTGAATAAACCCAATAAGAATTTTCCTAAAACTTGGTTCTAACTGTGTGACCTCATCACAGGAATGAAAGATTATCCATGAGAAAAATGTCACCATAAAAAGGTAGACACAGCAAATTATTTTATTTCTGTCTTGAACTGGGATACATTTTTTAAAAAACTGGAAACTATTTAAATTTCATAAAGAAAGAGGAAAATAGTTATCTTACATGCCACCAAAACTCTAGCAAAGAAACAAGCAATGACAGCATTAGATTTAAATAATGAAAAGTAATGGCAGCGGTGTTAATGTAAACACATTAACCTCTTTATCAATAATTGAGACAATATTTGAGAATTAAAAATATACTTCTCAGTGTAACAAAAAATTAATCTACTTTTTTTCCCTATCATTTATGTTTGTGCAGGGTTTGTGCTTTCTTTAAACTGTGTCATACACAACAAGGGGAAAATTTCTACCAGAACTATGAAGGAATGCAGAGGTAGAAGTTGAATTTTTCTGAACTACTCTGACCCTTCATATCTACTTAGATCCTCACTTGACCAGTTTCTTTCTTGCATAGTTTACAGCCTTAATTTAACAAGTTTAAATAAACATGTTTTTTTTACAGAGCAATATTTTTTGTGTCTGAATCACATTCTACTTCAAACTAATCCAACCTGATGCAGAGCCCACTTAAATATGCTCTGTGCTTTTTGCTCTGATTTGTACAGTTTTTTAACATCATGTGGTGTATGATTTTGACTTTTTAAATTCCAGAAATTCCTAAAAGTGTGAGATATAATAGGGATTTATGGCCAATCAAAGGCATGTTTTAAAAACAGAAGTTTATGGGATTTTTCTGTGTAAATCAAAAAAAACTGATAGATGGAGATATTTTGTCTCCATGTACCCTGGAAAACAAAGAAAATGTGGAAAAGGCAGAAAAAGTTTGACTCATGTCATGAGCAAATATTTTGACAGATCACTAGATGAAGAGAAAGTGGGGAAAAAATTAATTGCCAATTTTATATGGTCTCTATTTATTTAAATTTTCAGGTTATGATCTAAATTGCAAAGGGAAAATGAATATAATACAATAACAAATGTTTTCCATAAGACACTATCATTTATCTGCTAATTGAAGGCTTCACACTGCAAGACAGTCTAGTTTTATATGCTATAAGAGAAAAAAGGGAAACAGATATAAAAAACAGTATTACTACTACTTTAAATCAGTAAATTAATCCCTGAGAATAGAGCCATTAGAGTAACTCTCTTATATGCACAATTCTGAAGTATTTGGAAGGAAAAGAAATTTAGGACAGTGTTGGTAAGATCTAGGAATACAATTGTCACTCAAAAGTATTCTGTTAAGTCTGTGATGTGCAATCCAAAGAAACAAAAGAATTGAAGAATGTTATTAGTGTCTTTTTAAGAAACTTCTAAGACTACATGTTATAGGTTATAAATCTGAGAGAGGAATTTTTCTTTCCCTGTTCCCCTGTAAGAGAAACGGAGTGCGAATAGGGAAGGGGGAAGGGAGGTAATTAGCCTTACAAAGGAATTAGCTCCAGACTGCATTCCTCTCTAATGGCCCATCAAAGGCTGGGGAGAGAGGGAAGGAGTTTTGGGAGGGGGTTGCTGGCTCTGTTTGGGGGGAAGAGATTCAGACTGCTGCGTTCTCTTTCGAGAATGGAGACAGGATCTGTGTTCAGGGCATTTGGAGAGAAGGCTTGGAAGCCTGTTTGTCTGGCTTTCCGTCCTGGTCAGCCCTGACTGCTGACTTCAACTTGCCCTTGAGCTGTCTTTTGTCTCCTGCCCGGACCTGCTGTGTTTTCCTCAGAGAGTCTCTGTGCTCGCTGGGAGAAAAGGAGATGCTTTTTGGGGCGCCATCAGCTGAGAACCACAGTGCTTTTCCTTACCCCTTCCTTCCACTGGGGGAAGGGTCCCCCATCCTCTTTTTGGCTCCTCCCACGACCCGAGACCAACCCCTCCCGCCCCCACCTGGACCCCTCTACCCGCCGGCCACGACAGAGAACTGCAGGTTCTGCACCTTCAGCTATCCAACAGCGCCTCCTGCCGGCCATGATTAGGACTGCGTTTAAGGACAGAGAAGTATTCATTCAGACTTTTTTTTCCAGGACTACTGTCTAGTTTTTTTTGTGTTCTGTTACTGTTTTTGCTAACATACATATATTTTTTAATAAAGGGTTGTTATTTCTTCTGTTTTTTCCACACTTCCTCGATTAAAGCCCCTGAATTTTGAATTTACAATTGCTGAGAGAGAGGAGTTTGGTCTATCTTATAACTCATCCTCTTTAGCAAACATTCCAGTCTCTTCAGACTGAGACACTACAAAAGAAATATCAGAAAGCTGCCTCCAAAAAAACTAGTAAAAGATTTTATTGGAATATAATGAAGGTGAGAGATCAAGCTGCTGCTGTTATTCATTCAGGATGAAAAATTGTAGACACTGTTGCTAGCTGGGTCTAAGGTACTCCCATAGCATTTTCTAAATCTTCTGAGTCATTAGATGGTTCTTCAAATACATTAAAGGAATGTTACTGTAATGATCTTATCTCTTCACTTGTATTCTGCATCAGCTGTGAATTGTACATGTGGAGACTGGAGGTGACTTCATAAGCTGAAAACAGGTCCGTTAGAACGTTAGTTCATGCTGGTACAGTGTAACCAAGCTACTACAAAAGGAAGAGGAAGTAAACCCTAATACTTTATCACTTCACCTTCTTTAAATACTGAACTGGATATAATATCTTTGTTTTTAAAATACTCAGCTGTCTTTTCTATGAAAATTTCCTTAATTTTATTATGTCCGGATGGATTCCATGCTACTTATCTCCCTAATAAGAACTCACAAATCTGAGAAATTCTATATGTGAAAGTGAAACCAGCAATGCCTCATCGCAGGGCAGGGGGTTGTGTTGGGTTTTTTTGTTGTTTATTTGTGGTTTTGTTTGTTTGCTTGATTTGGTTTTGGTTTGTTTTTTGTGGTTATTTCTTTGTATGCTTTTCCTTTTGAAATAAATAATTTTTATTTACATTTTATAATTGCAATAGATAACAAGGCCAAACATAAAAATAACACTTCTCTGCCATCCCTTGTCACTAGATGCTCACTTCAGATAGCTGGACATTAACTTGTCCTAGCACATGTCACACACACTCTTTTTCTCTCTGGGGGTTGTGCAAATGACTGACAGCAGCAACCAGAGGGGGGATCAATATATTGGAATACATGGGCCTAACTCTGCAATGAAACATTGGTAGTGACTAACAATAGAATTGGTGATTTACTACCTGTTTGACCTTAAAATAGGATGTGGGGATTTGTTGTTGTTTGAGGTTTTTTTTGTTGTGTTTTTAATTTGATAATCATACCACATATAGTATGACTCTGGTACTTCATATAGGCAGCCACATTTGAGAAAACTTATACTTTATTTGAAGCATAGATTTTTAACTCCTGCCCAGTAAAGAGTAGCAGATGAGTATGATATGTCGTATTAATTTCACAATAATGAACTTTATAATATACATATATACTATATTTAATGATTTATGGAGAGCCCAAACTCTTGCCTGTGCTGAAGAGACTTCCAGTTGGACTTTGACCATTATTTTTTATTATGATCCAAAGGGAAAAGTCTTTTACCAAGGGTAAAATACTGATTACTGTAATTTCTGTCACAGCGGTGGGCTTCCAATTAGTCCATTCATAAAACTAAGTATTTAATGGGACATAATATAAATTTTTTGAGAGAAACAAAAAAGAATTCATAAGAAGGCTCAAATTAAAATAAAATATACTTAACAATTTGCTGCATAGAAGGAGAATTCCTCTATCTGTAAGTGTGAATGTTTAGAATGGCACTAAGCAGCAAAAGTTCAAAGACCTTTGAACACTTCCAGACATATGAAACTCCTTTCTCAAACATTTAAATGTCTTTGCTTCAAACTTTGAAGTGGATTCTTTTTAAAATAAACAGATGAAATCAAGAATGTTGTACTTGCCAACATGGCCAGTGCTTCCAGATACAAGAGCTTTGAATTCTATTCTTGTTTCTACTAATAATTTATGGTAACTAACAAGTGATGTTACCTTTTGTGGGTTTGTTTTCTTAAAATAAAGGGAATAAATGGACTAGCCTCCACTGTATCTGGCTACTATTTTTATATAATTTCTTTCAGACTTCTTATGAAATGTAACATATTTCAAAAATGAGAATTGAAGAACATGTATATCCGGAAACAGTAATGTTAAATCTGACTTAAAAATATTAAAATCACAGACAAAACAGAGGCACTAGGCACTAAAATACCATATTTCCATGGTAAGTTTTTATTTTCCCCTTTTCTCTATGTAAACATTTCAAAATACAATTGTGCACATCACTTGCTCATTCAGGTTGATGGTGTATTTATTTCTATGTAGAGGATAAACATGATTATTACCATTTAAACAATTTTTAAAAAGAGCTAGTTTAGGAAGGGAGGGTGTCAAGCGGATGGAACCAGACTCTGCTTGGTGGAGCCAAGCAATAGGATAAGAGGCAATGGGCAGAAACTGATGCACAGGAAGTTCCACATGAATGTGAGGAAGAACTTCATTACTGTGCAGGTGACCGAGCACTGGAACAGATTGACTAGAGAGGTTGTGGAGTCTCCCTCACTGGAGATATTCAAGAACCACTTGGACAAAATTCTGTGCAATGTGCTCTAGGATGACCCTGCTAGAGCAGGGAGGTTGGACAAGATGACCCACTGTGGTCCCTTGAACCTTACCCATTCTGTGATTCTGTGAATTTTATTTTTTTTTTAAGGTGAAGAAGGATCCTTACCAAACTGATATGCAGAGTCATCAAGAAGTTAAAGTTGCAGTTGATAAACTTTTCCATATTTAAATTGCTAAGTAAGGACTGAAATCTGTAGGTAGAAGAATTGTATAAAATTCTGATATATTCTTAAGCTATTTCCAGTATAAAAAAAAGATTGCTATGCCTATGAACAGCTGAAATACATTTTTCGTCACAGGTGTAGTGCTGGAGGGAAGGCTGGGGGAGAAGTGGAGTTTTTTTAAGTTTGATTTTTTTTTTTTTTTTTATTTTGGCAGCAAGTATTCCATTGGAATATCCAGCTAGTCAGAAACAATTCATTTTGACAAAAATGTTGATAGAAAGAGATGATTATGCTTCCTTATATTATAAATTTTATACCTGATAAGTAAGTGAGTTGACCTCACTTAATTGGACTATTCACCACAGAAATTACCTACTTTTATTTATTTATATTACATTCTACCTTTTTCGTACTGTATTTGTATATGTTCATTATCAGGAAAACAGCAATTTAAATACATTATTCATTACAAATGCATGTAAATTTAGAATTTTACCCAGGATAAGTTCTGATTCAATCTCTCTATTCTGTTTGTAGGTATGTGTGCAGATGTCTGAGAGGCAATAACTGGAGAAGAGACTATGCATCATAAGGGCCATTAGGCCTGTGTTTCAACAACAGCAGAGGCCAGGTTTGCAACACCCAACTGAAAGGGAGGAGGAGAGTTTTGGGGTGTGTGGTGTTGAAACCTCTGATCTGCATAAGAACAGCTCAGATGCAAAGGAGGTGTGCACCCGTCATCAGAGGATGACCACTGCAAACCAACCTTTGTTTAGAAAACCGACCTTTGTTTAGATAAATCAGTTGAGCCTTGAGATTGATTGATGGAATAATGCTTTTTGTCATGCCAATGTCCTCACCTCCCCCCTCCCCATAAGACTCAGGTGTAAAACTGCTCCCCTCTCTCCTTTTATGCTTTTATATTGTTGTATTTCTATAGGTAATAACAAAAGCAGCTACATACCTCTTTTGCATTGCAACCAAATTGTTCTAAAATAGACCTGCCATACATATACATACTGGTCATTCAGTGTTGTTTCACTCTAATCCACCCCTAGGGATCTATTAACAAGAATTTCAGTTACCCCCTCTCAGGGGTAGGTCAGAACAAGGATAGGTTAAAGGAAGGTACATAGTGGACCTGTTCCCAAAGGATTATTATTTTGATTCTCTTTGGTAGAGAGCCTTGATTTTATATTTCTTTATGGATCTACAATTTTTTTTTCAAGGGAAAATGGTGCTTGTGATTTTTTCCATGATTCAATTAATGATTTTCTGCTATAGATTTGCTCTTTGGGAAGAAGGGCAGCAGGTTCACTGCTAAAACTGGCATCATAATCGCAAATTGTTGCCTCTTTTTGGTATGTGATTGTTAAATTGCCATTGGAAAGAAAGTACTTTGTTTATAGCAGTTCTATACATGCCTGCTCTAGAATTCTATTAAGTCCCACCTGCCCACAACAAAAAATCCTTTTGTGCATCTCCTTGTCACATTTGAGAAAGAACAAAAAGCTCCTAATTGCAGATCCTCTTGGAAGCATCCAGATTAAGATACTGTGTAGCTTTGATGTGCTTCTCACTCGAAAACATATGAATTCTCAGGCTGAAAAAAATAGAAAAAGGAAATGTCAGAATGAAAACGGAAATCTTGAATAGTCAATGGAAAAAATAAAGTAACTGAAAACAGCTGAAAGTACAAATATACATATGTTCAAATTAAAATAATAAAAAAGTAATAAGAAATATTTTCTTTACTATCATTTGGTCCAGAGATTTTTAAACTCATACATATTATATGGTAGTACAGGTTTTATGCAAACATTTTCTCTAAAATCCAAACAATAAAAATTAATATTTTCTGGGTCAATGTGAAATATCTGATGTTTGTGTAAGCACTTGCTCTATTCAGTTTTGTTTCTGAGATATATCATTGGATCTGGTTTCTATTACAGCTTAATTTGAATAATTCACCTCAAATCCCTGATCACAAATATTTCTGCAAACTACACAGTATAGAGCGTGTGATATGAGTTTGTAGTGAATCAAAGTTCAGGCAGTATTTCCTTCCATAGTAAGATCACAATTGAAAGGACTTAATTTCCTAAGAAAACAAGTCATCAGGGAAGTATTTGTATTTTGCAGTTTATGTAAACTACGTTATACCCTAGAGAAAACAAAGCACTCCCCTGTTCACAAATCTTCAAAATTACAACACATAACCCTGTAATTTGAGAAAGAATATGTCTTTGCCAATCATTATTCATAAGTGTATGTATCATTCAGCATCATACCTCATTAGCATTTATTTTCCAATTTTACATGGAATTGAAACTAATTTGAAGTCCTATATTTTCATGTTTAAAAATTTTTTTTATCCTGTGCTTTTCATTACTATTATGAAGGCAAAAAATATGAACATCACTTTAAACTATAAAATAAGTAAGTAGACTTTTTCATTTTCACACAAAAATAGAAATTTATTAGTCATATATTTAAGGGTTAAGAAGACTTACATAAGAAGGAACAGGATTTATTGTGGAAATGTAGTACATAGTTGCTCTCATCTGACTGAAAAAAAAAATTACTTGGAAAGGAAAGCAATGCAATTGTATACTGAAAAAAATTTTCAATAAATCATAGACATAAGATGTTTAATGTTTAAGTTATTTCCTAAATTTCTTAGGAATAACAATGGACTTTTTTTTCTCTACATCATAAACTTGATATATGTAGTACATAAAACCTTCTTCCCAAAAAGCATAGTAAAATCATACTTAAGCCACACACAAAAAAAAAAGAGAAAGAAAAAAAACCCCAAAGGTTAATGGATTACACTATTCATGTAACAGACATTTCTATTTCTATGAACAATCCATTGATTTGGAACACATTAAAACTTCTACCACAATTTATTAGAAAATAAATAAGTTTTGGAACATACAGAATACCTCTCATTGCTTTAAAGTTATTAGGAACTTCAGTAATGCCATGAACAGCATTTTAAAGTGAGAAATAATTCAACACCATCTATTTGTCTTCTGTTGAAGAGCTTGCTATGTGTATAGGTGATGTTTCTCTCTATCCTTAAATTCTCTCTGTTCAGCCTTGTAAACTGAGGCAGGAGAAATTATTGCAATGACAATTTTGGAAATGTTTCAACAAGAGGGTTTTATTTTCACTTGCTTATAACTGTAACTATAACTGCTTAGACTGTATGTCTCTTGGGGATAAACTGTTTTTTTCCAGAGAAGTGAAATGGGTGTTCTCCAGAAAAAATCCATTGTTCTGATAGTATTAAAAATAGCTATGAAGCCAACCTATTTGCAGATGTCTATATAGCAGTCCTATTAGCACCACTTATAGGAGCAGACAAGTGGACTGCATTTGGCACTTGTATCCCTGAACCTGACTGATCTTCACAAACATCCAAGTATTTGATAACTCCTTAAGTATACAGCAACCATTAAAAGGTGATTAAACATAATTTGGACCAAGTGGTAACAAATTTTTTCACAGTACTGTTTCTCATTGAAGTCAGCATGTCTGGTTGGTCACAAGAAAGTCTTCTGTGGTTTTGATATTAATGAAACAGCCTCTGAAATGGTTTCTGAAATGGAAACAGATTTAATACAAAAAAGAAGGAAAGACAGGTGATAGAACATTCACAAGAGAAACAAAGCTAAGGAATAAGTTAAGTAACTGAGAAAAATTAGAGATAAGACAAAAAATAATCCAATACCACAACAAACATAAATAGATTTTGCCAACAAGTGTGCTGTGCTGTGTGTGTTTCAAAAGTTCTGGTGTCCTGATGGTCTGAATAAGAAACATACCCGAAGCAAGTGCATTGGGGGTTTCCTTCCCATAGAAACAAGGATTAAGAAAGAATAGTTTATACCTATCAATGATCTTGGCAAAAAGTCAAGAAAAATCTAGGGTGTACTTTGAAATCCCTCTGTGTAACAGCTACAGACAAACTGATATCTTCAGTCCATTCAACATGAAAAGATCAGTTGTGACTGAAAAGAAAACAGTTTCATAAAAAATATTCAGCTAGGCCACTCAGAATCTGTTTTATTTTGCTGTCAACAGATATTCAGAAAAAATGAATGTCGTCTCTCATCCATGTTTTAGCCTAGATTTCAAAGTTATTTTTGCTTTGTAAATAAATTACATAGTGTTTAAAACCTGTCAAAACAACAAACCCATTGTTTTTACTAGATCGTAATTTGCACATTGTCTGACAGAGCTGACGTGCTTTCTTGGGATCTGAAAGAATCACTTTGAGATTGATCTAACAGGGAACACTTGTTCTCAGTTCTGTCAGTACAAAAATATACCAACACCAAAATAGCTGTCATGTTTATTACTCAAATTATGTAAGTCAACTGACAGTGGCTGAAGTTACATCAATAACTACGAAGTGTTACTGTAGTAAGCATTTAGAAACCAGTGGTACTGTTAAATGTTATTAAGAATCCATTAGCCAGCTATTATAGAGATGTTAAAATAATTAACCATAGTGAATACCAATAATCTGAGGCTATCTAATCAACTATTTTGAGGGTTTTAAAAATCTAATTTAGTATCTTTATCTTATAGCACAGAAAATTAAACTGGAACAAACACTTTATTTCTTCTGCCTTTACAGAATGATTGTTTCTCTACTTTGCCTCTCAAGTTTTTCTTAAATCTTTGAGCTTTCATAAATTAATGTAACAATCTGCACTTGAAGCTATGTATTGAATGAGGAAAAAAAATCACAGTGGAGAACAAAATGGCATAGTAAATTTGAGAATATGCTTCCCATGTATGAGCTCCCTATACAATAGTACATCATTTTAGTGGTTCTAGATACAGAGACATAGAATCACATGACCTGGCTCATAACACTATTTTTACCTCTGCCTAATGAGAATTAAAACAATTTAAATTTTTCTACTCCTTGTTGTAAAATTGATAACTTAAGATTTAGATTTTTTTGTCACTTTTAATTTCATCTTTTATCAATACTAAAGATTGCTTTTAATTTCCCATTTTTAGTGTTATGTAGTTTTACTGGGCTGCAGCATTTTTGTCCAAAAGCAAATAAAAAATACAAAGTAAGAAATAGATATTTTTGTATTATGAAAAGGAGGATGCAATGCTTTACTTCTGGTTTTTTAAGTGATTTTAAGAACAGTAAGTTTACAAAGAGCATGTCACGAGGTGTTACAGTCATTTTTATGTCAGAGAAAAAAATTGGAGGAAAAATATTTATTTAGTATTTATAAACTGAGACTTAATGCCAACAGGTCAAATAAAAAAATCAGTGTGACTCTTTATCCCAGGATACTTATTCCAGTCCACCTACAAAATTACAACAACTTGATCTAGCTTTCAGTGAAATAAAAGGCAAACAGAGCATAGGTTGGAATGGGTTCTGGCTTTTTTTTTTTTTTTATTTTATTTTGCTATTCATTCCACAGTATTCTTTTATTTTAAACATGATAGCAATTTAAATTAATAAAGACAGATAAAAATGTCTCTTTTTTTGGATGCAGTGTTAAAAAACTGTACTTTTTTTTTTCTTTTTTTTTTTTGAAATATGAATTTTCTAGTTCATCCAGGATACCTTCCAAAACAATTGCATTGTTTTCTATCTAATCTTTAAAGTTTGACTTGGTTCCTGAGTGACCAAGCATGTTTTCGTTATGATTTGGTTTATTTTATAAAGTAAGAAAAGGTCATAATAGAGTTGCTTGCAGAAATATAGGTCTACAGATATCTAATGCATATTTACTCTGCTAACACAACAATACGATTTAGGAATCTAAACCCAATTATCTAATTTTTTTTTTTAATATCAAGAAAATTCTTTAAAGCAGCCCTGTAATTGACTGAAAGGTAAGAAATTACTGGGAAAGTATTTTATTTTTGGTTTTAGTCACAGAATCCCAAAATGGGGCTTAGTTTTGGAATTTATTATTCAGGCCTTTTCTGAGCCCTCAGAGAAGTCTTGTTATGTATTAGATGTCATATCTTGTCATGTCTATAAGACATAATACTTCATCCAAAGTACTTTTGGTTCTATAATGCTTATGTAAACATTACCTTACACTAACATAAGCTTCTTAGCAGTCAGGGTATAGAATTTATCCATTTAAAATTAGTTTTCAATATATACTGATAGAATCCTTTCACTTCCTTTTTTTTTTTTTCCCCTTTCCTTTCCTCAGAGGCCATTATTTTTGCTTTATCAATTGAACTACAGAAGCAGATCCTGAAGTAAGTTCCTATCTGGTTCAGGGAAGACAAATCTATCAGAAGTCTGATGGATCTTGTTACTGCTCAAGGACACACAACTAGAATAGAAAAAAATGGCCAAAAAATAAATAAGAAACTAGACAGTCCAGGAAAGGCATGGAATAGGATTAAAAATAGAGACTGAGGGGAAAACATGATATGGATTTGAAAAATTGGTATTTAAATGAAAATAATATAATGGCATACTGTTATTTGTCAAAGAATATGCTTTCATTGACTGAAATACAGTTCTAAACTTAGTAAACTGACTGTGTTATGGATTAATGAACTGTCATAAAACCACATTTCAATAATACATTTAAATGCTACTGATGTCAGAAATTCCTAGTAGCTGGGATTGCCTCCTATCAGCCATGTGTCCTATCTGATAAACAACAGCTTTATAATTGATTTCCTATAGCTCTTACCAAAGAAACTAAAAAACTCTACTCCTTTTTTTTTTTTTAAACTGTAATAATGGAGTATAAACTCTCTTATATCAATCCCCAGTTTCACCTTGTTCTCTGTAATGATAGAGGTTGTTTTGAATGGATGTTTCTTTCCAGTAAAAAGCAAACCAACATATTGCAAACAGAGAGTTGCCATTTTCAGATTCAGAGCAACTCAATTGCACTTTGCCTGTTGCACGGTTCCTTGTTTTGAAACTTGAACTGCCTTTTGAGCAGAAATACTTTCTAGCATGATCCATTTTGTCACTGACATGTCACTTAACCTCTTTGAAATGACAGTTTTTATATGTCCTTCATACTGCAGTTATTGCAAAGCCCTTTTATTTTGTTCAGAGCCCCCATTATGGTTTTGATTCATTTTTATCACTACTGGCCATCCCTGTCAAAACTTCCTAGACCTAAAAGTAATCTTAGGAGGGCCAGCAGAAATAAGACTAGAGCCTCATACAATTTTGTTTTTCACTTTAAAGTATTTGTTCATGTGCTTGATATGCATGATTACCTAAAATGCTTCGTGTAAATATAGACTGAATTCACAGAGTAGCTGGCATTTTCAAACGTGTTGGAGAGACACTTTCACAGGGAATATACAGAAATGGGTGAGAAAAGGGAAAAAGATTTTATAGAATTTTGGTTATGTTGAGGATATTTCTACTGTCATGTAACAGATATAACATTCAAGTATTGAATATGTTGGTGTGCAGTAAAATACTTTTCGTTTACATACTTAAAGATATTTCACTGTCTCTGTATAACTGTTAGAGTACACAGTAGTGTATCAGAAGTATCTTCATACTTAAAAACCTCCTAGCCTGAAGCAAAAGTTTCACAGAACACCTGAATACTGTATTCATCCAAGAAGCTTGAGTCCATTGCCATGATACGAGAAGCTATGATAGTAAACTTCAGTAGGAACAAGAACAGATGAAAGTGCAGGATGTTCACAGTTCATGAGTGGAAATGTAAATAAAGTTACATTCTAACAACACAACCAACCAAACAAACAAAAAAAGGACTTAAAAAGAATAGGTTTTAATTTTGTTAGTGATCATAGAATGATAGAATGGGTTGGGTTGGAAGGGACCTTTAAGCTTATCCAGTTCCAACTTCCCTGCTATGGGAAGGACACCTTCTACCAGCCAGATTGCTCAAAGCTTCGTCCAACCTGGCCTTGGACACTTCCAGCATTCCAATGATTTTACTGCCACTCATATTACACATACTCTCCCCTAAGCAAGAAAAATATTCCACTCAGAAAGCCATTAAGAACTTTATTAATTTCAAGTATATGTGTAATTCCAGATTGAATTCCTGCCCAAGGGTGTGAATAAATAAAAACTGTTCATTAAAAGAAACTGCTTTTTAAATGTAAAGAAGTCAGATCAATGAAACAAGTCAGAATTTTAGTGCATCTAAGTACTTATTCTGATTTAAATATGAAATATTAGATTTACTGGAAAATATGACTAAAAATGGTTAATATTTTGTTAAAATATATTACAACTTTCCAGTAAAATATTATGAAGTAGTTGGGTACTGTGGCTAACTTTTAATGAGACAACAGATCTTTCATCTTACTGCTAGTCAAAGATACAGACTTGTAAGTAGTATTTTTAATTTTTAACTTTTTTTTCTTCATTAAACTGCTCTTAGAATTCTTACTTTCTGTTATCATTATGTTAGAACCAAGATGTGAAAAAAAAAGAAAAATTGAATGGGACACCTCTTCATCTGTTTGGAACTAATAATACCTTCACAGCTAACAGTTGTTTTAGTACATATTGGATTCTGATGTAAAATAACAGTTGATGAAAACATATGGAGTAGTTACCTAATGTGTGTGTGAATTTCCTGACACAATTGGGTTATTCTTACAAGGTTTCCAGAATAAGTTAATTCAGAGGGAAGCTCTCAGATTATTTTTAATAAAAATGTTTACTCTATAAACTGGGAAATAAAAATAGAATGTTTAGTTTCTTTGAATAAAGTGGTCACAGTTGAGTGATACCTTAGTCTTTTTCTTACTGTCATTTTGTTAACTTTTTATGCTTTAGAAATATATTCAGTTCTCAGTAGAAAGTGGTACAACATATTCCATAAAAAGCTCCTGAATATGAAATATTATAGATCAGGGCTGTAAATCTTCACCTAGGCAGGAAGAACCCCACCACCTCCATTGGTGTGCTGCCTCACAGGGTTTCTGTGGCCCCTCCACTACAAGCTGTCCCTCTAATAACTAGAGTCTACTTGCTCTGCTCCTGCTCACCAGCTCTACAGAGGTGTCCACCTCAGCAGATACATAAGAATACAATGGTCTCTAATCAGCAGTCTAAAAAATATTGGAGAAGAAAGACTAAGGTTCTTCCTTCTCAAGACACACCTTATGAAGACCTCTATCCATAAGGTGGGCATAAACGCACAAACACTGCCATACCGTTGTCTCTATTCAACATGTGTTGAACATGTGAACCCTGACAAAAGGCTTATGCACAAGTATATCCAGAGATTCTTAATACTGTCAGGATTCAAGCAGCTGTATATAACTAGGAGACTTTAAGAGACGGTAATAACTTTGCTTTACATTGAGAAATGTAATCCTCTACCCTGAAGCCAAGGAGTGTAACAGCAAAATGATTTTCCCTAAAGGGAGGTCACAAAGTTTCCAGGGAGCATAGGTACACGTAAGTATATTCCTAAGGGTGAGAACAGTATTTTAGCAAACGCAAAATTAATCCGTACTCCATGTTTCTGCAGATTAAGACATTTGTAAAATGTATAGACAAATATCCTAGGTTTCTTAATTGCTAAACTTATGAAATATCGAAAATCTTGAAATGTCAATATGAAACTAAAGGAATTTTAATTATTATCTTTGCTATTTCTGACCAAATAATTGAACCAGGAAATGCATAAAGACACATTATTCTCTGATGTTATCAGTGTTGTAAGTCTTCTGCATTTTTTTCTGAAGTGAGAAAGTAATTTCTCTGTTCTGTTGTTTCACTTAGTTTGGGATTTCATAACCATGTTGTTATAAAACAATGGCAGATAATGTTCACTGGCAAAGTAAAAGAATTGTCATTCTACTCTTTGCAAAGAAATGTATGTATGTATATGTGTGTATATATATATATACACACACATATATCAGTTAGGGAATACTAAATCTGTAAAGGTAGTGTTTAGAAGAGTGATAAATAAAAGCCAGTTTTAAAGTTCTAAAATTAACTTCAGTAATTTAATTTATTATTAACACTTTTCATGCTAGTGGTTGTCTTACATGTTTTTAATTATTGTCTCTATGTGGTCAAAACTAGTAATTCTCAACAACCATATCTTAAATTAACTATATTAGTGCTATTATTATAATGCCCTCAGCCCACTAAAGTGCAGAAAAACTGAAACAAGGCCTTAAGTCACAGATAATGCATCCAGACCATCATGCACTTTGAAGAAAAGCATTGCTTTTAAATGTTTGAAGTATTTTTTCTCCATATTAACAAATAATTTCCTAAAATGTTTGAGAATAAGTCTCCAGTTACTGATTATTTTCTGAGGGAGGAAGAAAATGAAGAGTAATCATGATACTTTGCTGTGAGATAAAGATCTTTTTATCTCTACAGGTATGTCAGGAAAAAGTAAAAAAAATAAAATAAATAAACATAGGAGGAAAAAAACCCCTAAACAAAACAAAATAACACACCAGAGATAGGAATAATTCAGAATTCAGAAGCTATTACTTGTATTTTTTATTGGAAGCAGATTCCAGATAAAGTGGTAACTAGGTTGCAAAATATAGAGCAGATATTGTGCTAGCATTTTCACTATAGCTTCTTTCCTACACGGGAAAATTCTTGAACACTTCACTAATGGTATTAATAATAGCAGATTGCATGTACTTTTAAGAAAAGTATTTGTTAGTCACTGTGTTGGATAAAGAGCTTGTTTGGTTGGGATTTTTTCTCCTCTCCTTTTTAACTAATCTTATTTTGCTATTGATAAATTATTTATAAAATAGGCTTCCAATAATCTATAAATCATATATTACTGCTACCAATGTAAAAGGAGATAAAAACATATACATCTACCTTACAGGCTGAAAGAATGACCTTATGCTTATCAAAGTATTTCTAGCAAAGTCAATGTACATTTTTCTCATATGACTCTGACTTCCTGTAAGTCATAAACCAAAAAATAATGATAAAACAGAGAGCTAAAACTTAACAACACTGGAAAACTTACATATCCAAATCTCTGAATTCGTAAGACAGTATCTAGGGACCATACTTTTATAAAGGTAAGAAAAGTAATGTGAAGTGGTAATTTATTATTCATTCAACCATAAAATAATTCTACTGCTTTGTCTTGCTAGCAGAAAAGTTCCCCTTAGTTTGCCTATCTCCTCCAAAGCCATCAATTTTGGAAATGTAATGGTAGATTGTTTAATGGTAAGGTCGGACATATATATTTTTCCAAAACCTTTAAATAGGGAAAACTCTCATAAAGTTTGATGTTTTTATGTTACCATAGTTGATATTACGTAAATTATTTTATCAACCCCATTTAAAAATAAGTTTATACTTACATAAAGCTTATACTAGGGTTATATTTTTCAAACTACTCTGTTCTATAAAAGTTCTGTTACTCAAAAAAAACATGCAAATGTCCTTTGACAGGACATTTGGAGTAAAATGTAGATCAACAGACTCAAGTATTTCTAGAAAATATAATAAAGTTCACATTTTTTTATTAAATGAGTTAAGTGAAAATTAATATGTATAGAAGACATCGGAATTATATTAAAATATGACTTAAGAATCAGTAGTTTCTACTTGCTTTACCAGTTTTATTCCTAAACAGCAGTTTTTATGGCATTTTTATTACTATAAAGTGAACAGTTAATGATGTAGTCTTTCTTGCCTTGGAGAATATTAGGTCATTAAAATAAAAATTTTATGATACATATAATGTTTACACTTCCTGAGAAAAGGATCTAAAAAACCAAAACTAAATCATTATCATAGACCCTAATAGTTCAACATATCTAAAGCATTAATTTATGTGTAGTTATATAGTTTCTTTAATACTACAAGGACATTTTGCAGTGTATCTTAGGTACTCATCCTTTTCTTCCTTTGTTTTGGTTTTGATTTTTGTTTTATTTTAATATTCTTGACTACCTGGAAAGATTTTTCTTTTTTTTGGGGGGGGGGCGACAAAGGAACAATTGTTTATTATATTGGTAGTGAAATTGAATTTTATTTAAATGCTGCTTCTTTGTCTTTTTGTTAGTATTGTTGTTGTTGGTTAGTTGGGTTTTTGTATATTTGGTTTATTTCTGGTGTTTTTTATCATATTGGTAATGCCTATAGAAGGATGAATGCCTATAGAAGGAGCAGTAACTTCTCCTTCTATATGCAATAAAGAAAATGTATCTGACTAGTCTGAATTTAAAAGTCCTTAATGTAAAGAAAATATTTAATGATAAATTATCAATGTCTTAAAAATGTTTCTTTCTTTGTTACATATAAACTTTATTGGAAAAGCCAAAGTTAGCATTTTAACAAAGAATTTTAACGCTATTTTTTTTACAGGTGTGGGAATCATCAATCATCTAGTCTTTTAGAAATGGTGATACAGATAAAAAATTATTAGTACAAACTAATTTATCATCATTTAGAGTTTTCGCCAGCTTTTAGTGTCAAAATTGAAGAAAATATGCAAGTTATTTAAGATTTGGTTTAATCTAATTTCCTTTTCTTTCTTTTTTTAAAAAATTGTAGATTGTTGTTACAGTTACAAAACCAGGGAACTTTAGCAATGAATATTCATACCATTACATCATCTAAAGGGGGCCCTCACCACCTGACTGAGCCCAGAACTAATACCTCCCTTCATTCTCTGCTCAGTGCCAGCTCATTGCCCTGGGACCACTGTGCTGGACCACCGTGCTGGATCCCCATGCTGGACCACTGTGCTGGGCCCCCCATTTCTCAGTGCCCACCCCAGCTGTGTGGAAAAAGCTGAAAACCCATAAGAGCCCCAGTTCAGCCGAGCCAAACAGGCAGCACCAGTGCCGCGAGCAATGGGAGAAGTTTAGCAGGGAAGACGCTCTGCCGTCTTTGTTTCCCTTTTGTTCCCAGGGGCAGGGGTGCCACATGTTGAGTGAGTTTCTCCCTTTGTGGGTAAACTGTTTCTTCTGTATTTTTTTAGTTATTGCTATTTTCTTTTAGTAAATTCTTCTTCTTTTTCACTTATATCTCCTCACACTTTTGTCTCTATAAAAGGGCAGGGGGTTCATTTCATTTGAGTTCCCACCCAAATATATTGTCTTTAAACTAAGACAATTGTGTAATAGGTATGTGTGACATCTAACAGAGACATTAGCTTTTCTCTCCTGGAAGATGTTTTTTTTCTCTAAATCTTTGTTTACCTATCTTGATGAAATAGATCAAAACTGTAGACTTGGCCTTATTGAAAAACTGTAGGTTTTTTGCTCTATTTAAGTAGTTAGGGTAATGCAAGGATAATTTATGCACATTTGAAGTGCTTTTGAGACAGAGTAACCCTTTATGTGTGTGTTTTTATATATAAATATATATATATGTCAACTTTTTTGTTATTTCCTAGTCCTAGAAATTCCCATACGTTTATTACTTGTAAAAATGAGCTTGTATTTGCCAACTTTTGCTTCACAATTTTTAGAAGATTCACATGATTTTAGAAGAATGTAAATACCATGTACACAATGCAAACACATGAAAAAAGAGAATAATAACCTTGTAAATGTGAGTATTCAGAACATAAAAAATGTCAAAGTTGATGTTTCCTTTGTAGATTTGTTTTGTCCTGACATTCCTAGGCACTATAATTAAGTAATTAATTGCAGAATCACAGAACACTTTTGCACTGGAATCTTGAATGATTCAGTGCACTAAAGGATTTACATCTTTTGGACGTTTTCCTTTAAATTAATTGTTCCTTTTATGAAGATTAGCTGCATGGTGTTTAAACAGGAAAAATGTGAGCTTTGCATATGTTATTTTATTTTACAAAATATGTTTGGTGTGCAAGTAATTTAATTTCCACTGTACATATTAGAACTAAGAAAAACAATAAATAACTAAATAAAAGATATGGGTCCGAAGAATACAAATATAGCCTACCACTTTTAAAAGCATAACATTGAGATGCTTTGCTTTAATTTCTGATATATAGAACATGTACCCAAAGCACATAGTAACATTATAAATCTTCCAAAGCTGTAATGAATTGGAATTATAATCTGAAATAACATATACAGCTTTCTTGTGACACAAAGGGAGAAATACAGAATTGAAACAGAAAGGACACCAGATGTTTTGGAAGTATATTCAAGGAATTAGTGTCTTGAAGGTTTGAAGATACTGGTAAACTGTATAAGTGAAGTATCTCAGTGGTTGGTTGAACCTTTTATTGGATGTATGATGGTAAGAGTTTTATGATGTACTGAAAGCGTTGAATTTAGAAGGGAAGTTAAAAGTAGCCCTAGGCTATGCCTAGAGCTTGTAATATCACAGAAACACCTGAAGAGCAACCACAAAGTTTCTAGACCTCAGAATTGTGAAGAAAGTTTTCTAAATGTTAAATGACTGCAATGCAACATTATACTGGGTCAGCTGCAGACTGAGAGCCTGAGGCTTGGTTTATATTACAAAGTTTTGCAGCCACAGCTATATCAGTCTGCACTACAACAGCAAAAGCAAACAAAACAGCAGAAACCTTCTGTGACACCCTTATGCTGGCAAGTCTTTCACATAGATTTAACTGTGTCCACAGAAGGGAATTTATGGCTGTCCCTATCAATGCTTACTAATAAGACATGTAAGAAGGTAGATGTTGAGTTATTTAGCAATAGGAATGTATCGATGGTTGTTTCAGTGTAAACATGCAGAAAGAGCCTAGGTAAAAAAACTAGAGTCCAGACCCTCTTCCCATTAGACTATGGACTCACACTTCTGCATATGTTCCTTTTATAGTCCTTAATTATTTCATTTCATACAATAACAAAAACATCTGAGAAAAGCACTCTTTCACATGGACTGAAGAAACTTTGGCAGAATAGTAAAGCCAACAGGGCGTATTTTGAATGTTGTCTATTGTTTACCAGGTAAACACTATAAATTAAATCTTTTTAAAATATTAAATAATTTATCTATTAAAATTCTCAGGGAAAGTGTACAGGAGTAGACCAGCTAAGCCCAGCTTTAAGTTTCTGCTTTAAGCAAAGAATAAGCTCTGATCATCTTCTGAAAGACAGAATTTGTGGGAATAATGGACCTGAATCGAGACCTGCATACTGATCTGAATAATGAACTAAAATCAAGGAAGTGCTCAGTGTTTTCCATTGATTGTTTCAAGAAACCTTTCTGATTTGCTTGTCAGGGAATTGCTCTGCATCCTTTCTGAAGTGTCTATCTCATTTCATTTACTATATACAGAACAGCCTTTATTTCATAGCTCTGAAATCCATGGCACTGATAATTTCTGTAAATACTGCGGTTAGCATAGGATTTTACTAAATCTTCATCCTGTAATATTTAGCATCTTTTGTCCTTTCCATGAAATCGTTTTCCCCATAATAACAAATTTTATACTTCTAAAACAAATTGTGCTAGACCCATCTCACTGATTTGAGCTATTATTCATATGAAAACTCTGGAACATGTATTTCAGAATTTTTGAGAAATTTGGAGATAATTATAGGCAAAACCCACAGTTTTATATTTTATGAGCTTTTCAATACACTCTTAGTACACTCATAGCTTTATTACACAATTCATTTTAGCTACTTTACAGTAATTGAGCTATAAGCCAAGCAAAGAGTCCCTAATGCTGTGATTATCTCCATCTAGCAAATATTAAAATACATCTATGGCAACTTGAAGCTCAACAATAATAGAAGTAAACACCAGACAAAGAAAAAAAAAAGAAAAAGAGATCATTTTTATTTACCTTCATATCTTACTTTGATTGCTAAGAAGTTAAACTGTCATAGGACAATATTATCACATAAAGCATATATGAAATAAAGTCCATAGCTATAATGAAGGAAATTAAAAAATGAATATGACTAATACATCTTACAAAACTAAAGACAGTATGCAAGTGATAGACTTTTTGCAGAACAATTTGGTTTTCAAGGGTTGGGTGTTTTTTTTTGGGGGGGGGACGGGCAAAGAGGGGAGGGGTGGGACATTCTGTGGAGAAATCACAAGTTTTGTTAGGTCCTTTAAAATATTTCTTTTCCCTACACAGTTGCAGAAGATCAGAAGATCACTGTATGTGAGGAGTAAGTTATCCACAAAACGGTGAACCTGAATAGGCACAGGCTTGTGCTCTGCATATGTATGTCTTGGCCACCACAGCTGTAGCTTTTTACTGCAAGACAAGCTCAACCAGCAAATCCTGATGGAGCAGCCTGTAGCTCTTCCCATTGGGTACCAGTGATTATGCCACCTGTGTGCCTATCTTAAAGTAAAGCAGCATTTTCTCATGTGAACACTTTTTTGCTTGGCAGTAAAAATGATTGATAAAAAAGTTTTCTACTAAGAAAGTCCTATAAGAGCTCTAGGTACCAAAATGCTGGTGAACCTCTCTGTTGAGAGGACCTGGGCAGCATGATCAGAGGTGGGCAGCTCTGTTCAGAGGTGCCTTGCCACCCAATGATCCAATTTGGTTTCCCAGAATATGAAGTAACATAGGATTATCTATGCTATTTATCTTTTTCATTCTACTGTTAACTCTCACAAATGTTATCAATATTTTTTGGAATCTACAATCTGACATTTCTACTGGGGTCATAACAGACAGTAACCATAGTGTATTACAATAATCATAGAGAATTAGTTCATCTATAATATACTTCTCTGCAGCCAAAAGAAATATGAAAATGTGGTGAGTACACTTTACTGCATAAATAAGCGTATAGCAAAAAAAAATAGTCTTGGTATTGCAGTTTACACTTTTAAGTTTTAATTCATGTGTCTTATGCGATTTAGAGCACATTGATGGTGAATATCAACATTTTTACTTTCTTGATAACTGAGGGTGGGTGGAGAAAAAACTCAATTCTTGGTTTAGCAGCTATGGGAAAATCTCCTACTCTTCAAAAATATGTTTTCCGGTCATATTCACTTTCTGAAGAACTCAATTTCAGTATCACTTCAAGGCATTTAAAATGTTATTTTTCTTACTATCTTCTAGTTTCTAGTCAGAAGATATTTTTTGACCTTATTTTTCATGATATAATAGACATGAAAAAGTAATCTCAGATACAGTTTAGTTTTCAAGCAGCTATTCATGTGCTTGTAAGGTAAGTATTCTATTTTAGTTTTAATCTTCACATAGCAACATTAGTAACATCAATTTAAACTTATAGTTGGGGGAAAAACCTCCACAAATAAACCCTTAACTCAAATACAAATTAACAAATATTTATTAGTGTGAAAGATGATTATTAATTACTATCAGCTGTACTTTGAAAGTTGTGTCTTGAATAACAGCAATCAAAACCAGGGTAGGTTTTGCAGTATAAGTACAATAACCTGAGATATCTAGAAAATCCTAAATGCAAATTAAACATGACACCCTTCTTCCTCTTTAGCTAGCATGTATATTTTCTCCTCTACTTATAGTTAGTAGATTGGCAAAAATATAAACCATAATAAATTTTATGATGCTTGCCTAGGAAGTTTTAAAAAACCCCCCACTGCATTAATGTATTGCAGCTGTCAAATCATCACTACTTCTCTTCAGAAAATGAACGAGTAACTCAGCAGATCTCATGCCCTCTTTGAAGTGAAGCATTTCATTTTACCTTTCTTATCTGCAACAGTATACAAACACCTATCTGGAGCCCTGAGTATCTGTAATGCAATAATAAGACTTCTTCAAACTTGTACAAAATTAAAGGCAAAAGTCAATCTAGGATTTCATGAAAAATTAATAGGAAAATATAGCCAGGATATTTCACAGTTTGCTAATATTACTTCCTAACAATTTCCCTAAATATTACTAATGTACACAAGTGACAACAGAAAAGTTGTGTTCCTATTTTGCAGTTCCAGGCTGGACAGACTGTTTGGTTTAAGAGCCTTATAGCTTATTGGAATAGTGCTCTGATGATTCTACTTCTTGACTCTTTATTCATTGAGCCATAATAGAGAATATTCAATATAAACCCATCTCTGTCTGCAAAACTAACAAAAATCTTCAACCTGGAACACATGCCAAAATACATTCTAGGTCAGGCTGAGTGTGTCTGTCTTTTACCTGCACATCATGTAATTATATTAGTAATTGTCACAGAAAACAATATAAATGTTAACACTGCAATATAATATTCTCAACAAAAAATAGAAGAAAGGAAGAGTAATAAAAAAAAGATTAAAATCTTTTATATGTAAAATCACACAAGTATTAAGTGAAAAAATAGGATAAGTCTTAATACTTTGTAATGTCATATCAGGGTAATGAAATGTTTGCTAAGATTTACCCTACCTGCTTTCTAGTCTCCTTATTTTTGAAAATGTGAGATGAGATATAAGAAAACAACATGGAGAACAGCTCTGATTTGCAGAGATGTCAGATGGAGACTTTCTGATAGAGAGGATTAAAGTGAAGTTGATGCCTACAGGGGAATATAGAGAGGGGAAAAAACAATATTTAATTAAAAAAAAAGATAGAATTGTAATTTCTGTCTGGATAAAGATAAATGATGGAGATTTTAGAACTATATTCAGAGAAATTGAGATAAACTACAGCTCAGATCACATAAGGGAAGCTTATTTT
Source organism: Manacus vitellinus (assembly GCF_001715985.3). NCBI lineage: Eukaryota > Metazoa > Chordata > Aves > Passeriformes > Pipridae > Manacus > Manacus vitellinus. Next base: position 15,586,344 of record NW_021938789.1, on the reverse strand, counting down.
TACTGGGATCATAATAGATCGTTAAAAAATCTATTATTTGAGTTCTTTAAGAAAATATTGCCTGAATATACCTTTGGTAGAAGTCATAGATATGATGTTTGTTCAGAGAGTGGAGGAGATCTAGAAAACAGAGCAGTTTCTTACCTGCATTGTACTGAATGTTGTTGAATTATCTGCCAACTTAAGAATGTAATAGGTAAAGATGCACACTGTGTAGCACATTTATATGAATATATATATATGTATATGAACATGTACTTCTGCTTACTGATATTCTCTCAATAAATTAGATGACCAGCTTCAGTCTACATGTCTAATAGCAGCCTAATATCAAAGTTTACAGATAAAGGAACAATAACCTAGCCGAAATCTAGAATTAGTTTTCTGATTAGTTTTTGAGTATGGTCTCTTTTTCTTTTTAATGACTTCTCTAATATATTGAGAGTAATCAATCCAGGACATCATGCACATATCAGAACAGATCATGACAAGTCTATGTTTGCTAGTGTAGGTCACATGCTATTAGTTACTTAGTAGACAAAGTGGCCTGGAGTCCGAGCAAACTGGTAGAGAGACCATTGGGTTTGGGGTCTCTAAGCATGAGACCCTATGTATGTTGTGCATCAAGAAAAGCAGCTGGCTGTTGAGTTCAGGGAAGTCTTGGTCAACTGCCAGTTGTCAACTGCCTCTGTGTGTAGGGGTAGAGGAGTGAGAGTGAGTTAAGGGAGTCTTTATACCAGAAGCCAGAGTGGGGCTGCAGCCTTGGGAGATTGTACACACAAGTGCTGTCAGCTGGGGAGCCTGGCATCCAAGGGCAGCTACTGGACAGACAGGGTGTCTGAGCCCACCTACTGGAGGTATCTACATTGTGTGTATGTGTGTGTGTGTGTGTGTGTGTGTATGTATATATATGTATATATATATTTCCCCTAACAGACTGCCATCCTGCACGGCCAGAGAGATGAACAGGATGAGACCATTGCTGCTTTTTGTGTTGATGTGGCTGCTCTGTGTTATATCTGTTTCTAAGTTTGTATATATCTGTATATAAGTTTGTATATCTGTATAAGTCTTGTATATCTGTATGTGTGTGCCTAGAGCGACTACATGCTCAGCTTTATTACTGGATGTCCCTGGGGGTGCAGACCTGCAGCAGCCTTGTGCCTGTCAGGTTCCTGGGTTTTTCACCTCCTAACACTTAGCATAAAAGAAATATTAAATGTCTAATCAAAGAGGTTGTATTAATTCCAGATTTAATTGTTGTAGGAAAATAAAGACAATATGGATTGAAAGGGATCTTAAAGATCATCTAGTTCCAGCTCTCCCGGCATGAGCAGGGAAACTTCCGCTGGACCAAGTTACTCAGAGCCCCATTCAGCCTGGTCTTAGCACCTCCAGTTATGGGGAGTCCACTACCTCTTTGGTCAACGTGTTCCAGCGCCTGAACACCCTTACAGTAAAAAGTTTCTTCCTAATATCTAATCTAATCCTGGCCTCCTTCAGGTTAAGACCATTCACTTGTCCTATCACTACATGCCCTTTTGTAACCCCCCTTTAGGTATTGGAAGGCTGCTGCAGGGTATCCCTATAGCCTTCTCTTTTCCAGGCTGAACAACCCCAACCTTCTCTGCCTGTCTTCACAGGAGAGGGGTTTCAACCCTGTGATAACTTAGTGACTTTTCTCTGGACTTGATCTATCAGGTCGACATACTTCTAGTGTGGGGGACCCCAGAGATAGATGCAGGTGAGGTCTCACAAGAAGAGAGTAGAGGGACAGAATCACCCACCCTGAGCTGTTGGCCATGTCTCTTTAGATGCAGACCAGGATGTGGCTGGCTTTCTGGGCTGCAACTGCTGGGTCACATGGAGCTTTTTGTCACAAACACCCTCAAGTCTTTTTACTCAGGGCTAGTCTCAATCCGTTCTCCACCAGCCTGTACTTGTGCTTTGGATTGCTCTGATTGGATGCAGGACCCTACACTTGGCCTTGTTGAAACTTACATAAAGAAATTTTAATTTTCCCTTTATATTAATAACTGTTTGGATTAGCTGCTGTTCCCTGTTTTGGACACTATGGTCCAAGAAAGATGGGATACTAAGAGTTCATATTAGAGGCCTAGAAATTTTTGTTATTTGTAGGAGAAAGGTTTGAGTGACCTACAGTGGTTTAATTCACAACACAGAAGATTTTAGAAAGATGGCAAAAGAAACTTTTGTCCATTAAAGACATGAGAAGAAATAAAAAAATACATTTCAGCCAAGATAATAGGAGAAGCACTTCTGAAGATAGAAAGAGTTCAATGATGAAATTGTCTATAAAAATATCTGAAATACAAATAAAGAAATAACTGATTTTTTTCTAAGACATAATTTTAGACATAATTTTGCACTGTTTCTTAGACTATTATAAGAAGTCAGTTTTAGGCTTAAGATCAGAATGATACAGAAGTTGACCAACTGATGTCCTGCAGGTCTCTTATGGAAACTGGAGTCCAAATTAGTTCAAGAAATGTTTTCTCTGGACTTTGAGCAATTTATGATTGGAGTCATAGAAGTTGCACTGACTGTTGCATGTTTGCCTTGCATTTCCCTTTTTTGCAGTTAGTGACTTAGTAAGGTTTAGAAAAAGGGGACTGTCAGTCTGGAAAGGAAAATGGTAAAAGAAATAATGAAACTGAAGCTTTGTCAAGGGGACGGTACTGAGCAGATCGTAAATCTTAAAATCATAGAATATCCTGAGTTGGAGGGGACCACAAGGATCACTGAGTCCATTGTTGATTACTTGCCAAATGCCTTAAGCCTTCATCATAATTCTAAAGAGCACAAGGCATCTGGGAGAAAAAAGAAAAAGCCTCTTCCAAATCCCAACAAACTCCACTCCCCAGAAACAAACCAAAACACTGAACTGAACCTGAACTGGTTTTGACTGGGATGGAGTTATTTTAATCGTAGCAGTTTGTATGGTGCTGTGTTTGGGTTTATGATGATAACACAGGGATGTTTTAACTATTTCTGAACAGTGCTTTCACAGTGTCAAGGGCTTCTCAGTTTCTCACACTGCTCCACCAGTGAGGAGGCTGGGAACGTACAAGAGGTTGTAAGGGGACAGAGCTGGGACAACTGAACCAACTGACAAAAGGGATATCCCATACTGTATGACATAGTGCTAAGCATTAATACTGAGAGAAAGGAGGAAGGGGGTGACTTTAGGAATGATGGAATTTATCTTCCAAAGTAACCATTTCATGTGATGGAGCCCTACTTTCTTGGAGATGGTTCAACATCTGCCTGCTGATGGGAAGTAATGAATTAATTTCTTATTTTGCTTTCATTGCATGTTCAGCCTTTATTTTACTTACTAAATTGTCTGTATCTAAAATTGTGAGTTTTCTCACTTTTAACACTTTGATTCTCTTCCTCATCCCTCTGTGCTGTGTGTCAGAGAGCAGCTATGTAGTGTTTACCTGCCTACTGGGGTTAACCCAGAATGCCTCCGAGCCAAAAATCACTGTGACCGCACAGTCTCGTGTCAGTGAAAAGATAACTCCTTTCTGACTTTTTCCAGTGTCATATTGGCACTCAGAAGGATGTATGATCAGTTCTATAAATGGCAGCAAATTTCATAGGCCCAGTAGACACAGAAGGAGGTTTAGCATCTTACATCAACAGAATTTTGCCAGAATTTTTTTCTAATCCAAATTACTCACCAAAGGAAAAAAAAGCTGTCCCTTCCAACTTAAAAAAGGTAACAGTTTTGTTATACTCAAGTAGCATGTCAAAGATTAAATGAATCATTCAAGTTCTTACATCACTTTAAAGTTCATTTCTTTCTCTTTGACAAAGATCTATGAGAAACCGAAAAGCATATTCTGTATGTGTCATCTGTTTCAGCTTTATCTAAACAAGAGGAAACTCTCTTAAAACAGGAAATTTATGATTTTTTCCTGACCTTTAGGAGTTCTTTTATTCTGTCTGGTTTTAATAAATTAGCTTTAGCTTTAGTCTCAGACACAGTAGAAGAAACCTCTAGGCTCACAGAATAATGTAGAGATATTGATAAAAGCTAAATTTATGCAAGAGAATGTCTTAGAGTCCAATGCAGAATACCAGTCTACATGCCTGCAAATTTTAAAAACCATAGGATAATGGAAAGAAGCATTTTGCCATCATTCTGCTGAATACAATGATTCATTGGTTGAATTATTTCAACATTGTTTGTATTCTAATTATATGTAAGATTGTCTAAACATAAAGCAGAGATTCACAAATTCCTTAGACAAGTTGGATAAATCAACAGAGTAGGAAAACATTCTATACCATAGTATTATCTCAACTTAAAAATTCTTAAAATCAAATTCTATGTACCATTGTAGAGAAATAAATTAATTTCTCTACTAATTAGTATGCCATAGTTTTTTTTGTTAATTTGAAAGACTGTGATGTTTATCAACATGCAGCGGTGTTTGTTCATTATGTTGATTTTTATTATGGGATCCCACAATTTGGAATAATTATGAAAGAAACAACAGAAACATATTTTTGATTGTTCATTGTTTCTGGCATCTGTGGAAATATGTCAGCTTGACATCAACCATTAAAAAGCTGTATTTAAAATTTAGGGAAAAACAGTTGTGAATTATAAACATTGTCTATAATGGAGCTTTGTAGTTTACATAATTATATTCTGTGAAAGAAAGGAGGCAAGCTTGGTCTGTCTTCATTTTTCCATTAGAAAAGATTCCACTGTCTTCATCCCATGATACCAGCTGCACTGTGCTTTGTATGAGATCACTGTGCTTAATTTCAATAGCCTGCAGAAAGAGTTTATTTTTTAAGTGCTGTCTTTTGCAAATGTGCCAAGGGAAAGAAAATTTTGGTTTCTCTAATCATATGCAGAAAACTAGTCCTGATCTGAAGTTTTACTTTGTGGGGTGCTTCCAGAATAGCCTTGTATAGAAACCATAGTTTCAAACTGAAGTACATTTTAAGTCAGTCTGTTTCTCATAAGGATTCTTCAAAAGTACTTAGAATTTGTAATAAATATGAATATTTTTTTACTCACAGGTATAATAAATGTTATTTGAAAAGAATGTGTGTATAAAGACTTTGCAAATATAAGACCAGTATTTTAAAAAATGATATTAAAGGGTGATGACAAGAACATAAAATTTGTCACGACAAAACTTTTAGAAACCCTTATACTTTCATAAAGAACTACGGGCCCATTTCTACAGTCAATACAACAGAGCAGATTTTCCTTTTTCAAGGTAAATTCTCATCTTGCTATTGTAACTTAGGCTAAGTGCTTATGAAACTAAGCCTATGAATTTGTAAACCTTAAACCCATTCTGCTTATCTGAAAGAATAGTGCATGTATTTCCCTCGTCTCAAATGCTTAAAAATAAACCCATAGTTTTATTTCATGTTTCCATTAGACAAGGGATAGTCTTTAAAATAATGTCTCTTGGAACTACTGTTCTATCCTGTGAATTTTAAATGAAGGTTTTAAACTTCTTGGCAATACAGATGCCAAATTAAATCATTTTTGCTCAGAAACTTTACTCATTTTTAGACTTAAAAATCTCCTTATTAAACTGAAAATCAATTTTAGATGAGTTATTTCCCAAACTTTGGGAAATAATTGGAAAAGTATTAATTAATTAACTAAATTGTCCAATTGTCAAAACATTTAAGATATTCAAAATATAAAACAATCGCATTTGATTTGAATAAAATAATAATCAGTAAAAATATTAAATATACTAAGATTAAAATAATCTCTGTGATGTTTTTTTGATTGCAAATAAATATTTCTGATTGAATCTGCTTTTCTTGAAATCAAATTATTTACCATTTTTATTAACAATAATAAAAATTGAGAGTGTATAGGCATGTGCACGGAAATAATTTTAAATTATCTGGTTAAGATAAGGAAAACAGACTAAAGAAAGGGACAACAATGAGAGATTCAGTCAATTTTATTGTATGGATTGGACAGCAAGACAGACCTGCACCTAATGGCAAAAAAACTCCAAAGAATTCAGAACATAAATATGAATAGCAATATGCAACTATATATAAAATACATTCCAATCATAAAATTATTATGTGAAAATACTACATTAGTTTGTACATCATCAACAACAAAGGCAAAATAAGCTTTCTAATCTTAAAATATTATTTGGACCTTGAAATGAAGGAGCAGAGAAATAATGAGACCATTTTTTAATGTTAATCCTTTCTTAAAAGATTAGAAAGTAAAACTAGCAGAGCAGATCCTGCCTATTTCTTAGAGCAAGCCTTTAATCACATTATAATGCAGCTGAACGCAGCTTGGTTGGATGCTTATTTAATTATAATTAAATGCTTGCAACACATGTGTCAGTGACAATATCCCTATTTCTAGACATCAACACTAGGATATAAGTCTAATGATGATTCCGCACTGAAGCAGTTGGGAAGTGTCTTGAACATAGTCTCTGATGGGTAATAGCTGAGAAAATAGATTGCAGAGAACAAAATAGGTTGCAGACAAAAAACTCAGCAAACTAGTATTTGGTTCCCAATGACTGGGGAAAGTATTGGAGTGGTAGTCTGAGACATTTATAGACTTTAATGATACAAAGATTTACCACTGAGAATTTTCTCTAAATTGAAGTGTCCTCTGCATGTTAGGTTATTTTTCAAGAGGAAATTATATACGAAAAAATATGTATTTCAGTAACTCTGAAATAGAGTTATTATGCAAAGTTTACCTCTCAAACAGTATAATGTGGTAAAAATACATAACATTATTTATTAACTGGGAATCTTTTCTCCAAATTCTTGGTTTCCTTGTCAAATATGGACTCAGTAAAACCTAAACATTTTTAATTAAACCACAGCTGGAAAGCAAAGTTTTTCAGTCTAGGAATCTTGTTATAATGTAGTAACCACATAGCAACATGTAAATGATCATACCAGTTATGATACTTGAGAAGATCTGAATTCAAAGTTCTAGTCTAGTTTAGGTAGAAAAGGTATTTCAATCTGAATCCTATAGATATGCCACGTTTACTGTCAGATTTCCCATCATCCTGTGGTATAGCTTCCTTCATTTTTGTTCAGAAAAAAAAGTTTGAAATGTCTTAGTTTAATCAAAGTTTTAAATATGAATATTTGAAGTTTTGCAAATGATTCTCTTCCAACTTTCAGCAATAACCTGGAGGTGTTTCTATAAAATCCTTTTACTTCCCTCTGAGGACTAAACTGTTGCTGTTTCACAAGGAAATCATTGATTTCAATGGGTGTGATAATGACATAAATAAAGTTAGTGAAACATCAAAGAAATACCACAAAATCTGGCAGACCAGACAATGTATGTGTAAGTAGACTGTATATATCAGCTGTAATCAATATACAGAGCTATTTGAACCTACTGTCCATACATCATCATCACTTAACGTAGCTAAGACACAGCCCATGCCAAATTTTCTGATAGTGTAGACAGCTCTTTTGGAAAAGTTTATGCAGAACTTCCTGCAGGCTAGATATGTTAAACACTTACTCTGAAGTGTTACATATGGCACTCACCGATCTTCAACAGTTCAATACCCATGGTTGAATGCTGGATGTCCACTAATCATCACGTGACTGAAACTGTAAATCCTATATGTGCCTTCTTCAAATAAATAATTTTTTGGAGAAAGGTAAAGTTCCCTTTGATATTTCTGAATTGTCTGATGTCCTAGTTAGAACAGCTGGGACCAGTTCATCACTGTATGGGTGTAACCCAAAACTGTATATTCTATAGCCTTCCATGCGATTTCCCAGAAACTGTTATCAATAGACTATTTACACCCTCTGCCCAGAGCAACCTGACTCCTCAGGCTATAAACTAGGTGTTAAGAGGCCTGCGAGATAGGAGGATGCTCCTCTCCTCACACCCATTATGGAACTCCCTGCCCTGAGGGAGGTACTGGGCATTCCTGCCTGAACTGGAGGATATATAATCTTGGAGTCTTGGGACTTTTTTAACCACTCATGGGATCCAGAGGAAGACTGCAGACCACCATTCTCAGCCAGACTGCAGACCATCACTCTTAACCGGACTGCAATCACCACTCTTGACCAGACTGCAAGAGCACTCTCACCAACAGGTTTTCCCCTCTCCTTTTACTCTGGACTCAGGGGGCCCAACAAACACTACTCTGTTCACGCCCCAGGGTACTGGGTTATACATTTGGGTTTTGTGGGTTAAAACCAACTGTTTGTCTGTATAATTGTATTTATTGTATTATTTTATTAAATTGTTATTCTGACTTATAATCTCTCCTTTGAGTTGAGTTCATTTTCCCTGCTGGTTTACCTTTAAACCAGCACACCCCACTGCAGCATCATTCAACTGTACTTTGAATAGTATAAACAGGTGATAGTCTGCAGTGTTTGCCAGGCTTGGCACCTCTGTGACGTCACATATGTGAGCTCCCACCAGGTAACAAACTTCTCTAGAGATAGTTTCTGGGCAACAGATAGGCACTTTGGTGCCTCTTGGCAAGGACTCTACAGTTACTAACATGCTATTATGGTGACAGTAATTGTCATGCAGATGGGTGGTTGGACCAGCTTTATATAGTTAACCTTTCCTGGCTCTAGCCTGATACAAACTCTCCTTTCATTCTCCAACCCTGAGGGCATCTTAAATGTTATGTAGTGGTACTTCAGGATGAAGGGGAGGATTCCTCCTTCTCCAAGCAGAGACAATAGTTCAGCCTCCTTTGTCTTGTGAGTTGGTTGAGTCTGTCACCTAAGGCTTAGAAGCAAGCTTACCTTCCCTTTGCAAAGTCTGAAGGCTGGGCCGTCACTCAGTTTCTGACATTTGTGGATTTGACAAGTGGACCAATTGGTGGATAAGGAATTGGCTGAATGGTTGTACTTGAATGAGTTGCAACTTTTGGCTTGATATCTGGGTGGAAGTCAATGATGTGCAGTGTTCCTCAGAGGTCCATATGGGGACCAGAATTATTTGAATCTTTTTCAGGGACATGGGGAGTGGGACAAGCAAGTCTGTAGATGTGAAGAAGCTCTATGGCATGGTTGATACTCTAGACAGAAAGGGGGAAGTGATACCATCCAGAGGTGCATCGTCAGGCTAAACAGATGGGCCCATGCAAACCACATGAAGTTCAACAAGGCTAATTGTAAGGTCCTACACCTGGGTTGGGGCAATCCCAACCTTTAATACAGGCTGGGAAATGAGTGGGTTGAGGGTGTTCCTGCAGAGAAGGACTTGTTGGGTATTGGTGGCTAAAAAAGCTGAATATGAGCTGGTAATGTGTGCTCGCAGCTCAGAAAGCCAGTTATATCCTTAGCTGCTTCAAAAGAAGCATAGCCAGCAGGCCAAGGGAAGTGATTTTTCCCATTCTACTCCCCTCATGATGCCACTCAGAATACTGTGTCGAGCTCTGGGTTCTGTAACATAAGAAGGATATGGACCTGTTGAAGCAAGTCCAGAGGAGGGCCAGCTACTAAGATCAGTAGAGGACTGGAGTACCTCTCCAATGAATACTGAGTGGGTTTTGTTCATCCTGGAGAAGAGAGAGTCTGAGCATGAATGATGTTTTAGCCTTTCTTTTCTACCCACCTTTATAGAAGTGCAGTCTCTTATCCTTTGGCTTGTTGTTTATTTAAAGGACAAAGACAAGTAACCAAAGTCATAAATGTACATTGATCTTGTAGTAAAAGAAGAAAAAGCTTTTTAAAAATCTGTAACTTTTTTGGGAGCATCTTTAAAACAAAAAATAGATGTTTGATTTATACTTGGATGCTTTTCAGCTAGTTACACTTTCACACATTTCAGGTGTTGTCACTTGCTTACATTTTCTCTTTTTATTCTAATGACTGTTAGATAAATGACTGACCTGTATTAAAAAAAAGGGGGGGTTACTTGGGGTAAATTATAGTCTAGAGCATTTTCAAAAGGTTGTCTGAATCCTCACAAGCAGATCTATTATGACAGAGTAATGTCAGTACCTCACATTTGGCTCAGAGGTACAAGTAAGCAAGAAAAACAAACCAATCTGGCTTCAGACTGACTGTTTTAATCACCAGCTGGCTAAGACTACTAAACTATACATTTCCCAAGGAAAGATTATAGAGTAAAAAGTTCTAATCCCCATACCACCTCCAGATTCTCATGAATTAATGCATTAGTTCATAAATAAATTACATACTCAAACCTCTGCTTAAACTATGTTCAGTCATTTTCTTGCATCCCTATGGGCAGCTGAGTGTTCACTCAGTTTTTTTTTAATTACTATTTGACATCAGAAGGAACAGTGAGCTTCCTCTCTTCCCTCCCCACTGTGTACATAACACAGTGATACATTTATAGTAAAACCAAACGAATGGATAGATGGCAAGGAATGGGCTACATTTTTTACTATTTCCTGAAATAACACTTATTAATTATTGAAATGTAAATATTAAAGGGCACATTCTAATCACAAAAAGATAATGATACTTAGGGTATTACAATTTTTAAATGGTATTTTTCTCTTTTTCTATAACTTTTTAGGGATCACTACTGTAATATTTTCACTAGTTTTAATATTTCATGCTATTTGATAACTAAGGACAAATCAGTCAGTATTCTGTTTTCAGAGCTCTGGAGGAGGTAATAGAGTAGGTAGGCTATGATATTGCTGGGCACTGTTTCATTCATTGGATGTCTTAGGAAAGAGTAACCAGACTTGTACCTATTTGCATTGTCAAAGGCTGAAAAAGATTTGATGATCTGAACAACAGTTTTATTGTGTCTTTCTGACTGAGGAGGAAATTTGAAGTCCTTGGGAGAAGTAGAATTTCATTAACATCTATGACATCACTTAGGCATCTCTATGTGATTTGTGTTGTTTCCAGACATCAAATTCTTATGCATTTACTAGGTAGTCTGAATAAGAAAATTAACTAAATAAAGGTTCTCTTGTCTTTCCAAGATAGATTAAGAAATATTTCTGGATTTCTTTTTAAGTAGAATAAATTAGTAGAAAAGCACTTCTAAGAACTTAATAAAATGTCTGAGATTATCCAGCCAGTTTCACTCTGAACCACAAATAACTATATTCTACAGGGGGAGGCTGAAGAAGATAAGTCAGTGGATATATAAAGAGATGGGAGTGTTTTTTCAGAAAAAAAGAAAAATAGTTAACATTAACACCTACATTCAGGCTTCCAATCCACAAAATCAAGGTGATCAGAGGACTGGATCATCTGTCCTATGAAGACAAGCTGAGCAAATTGGGCTTTTTCAAGCTAGAAGAGGCTTTATGGAGACTTTATAGCAGCCTTCCAGTATCTTTCAGATAGAGGCCAGATGGCCATTATCACTGCAATCATCTGGGTGGGACAGACAGTGATGCTAAGGTATCACAGTTCCATTCTGTCCTTGCAGAAAAGACACAGTGTCTTTGTAATTCCTCTCTTTGTAAATCTCAGTTTCCCTCACTGATATATAAAGGGTCTGCCCCACCAGCATTTATGGCAGCAGGTCCTGGGCTCCTTGAATATTGGGCCTGCTTTCTTGGGCCTCTCTTCCCTCCAGGGCTCTATCCCATGGTACTCTACCAAGCAGATCCCTGTAGAGGCCAAAGTCTTCTCTCCTGAAGTCCAGCATAACAAGCTTGCTATCCTAAAGGTCTTGAACTCCACCATTTCATGGTCCCTGAAGCCAAGGTTTCCCTTAAGTAATGGACTTTAAATGATTTTCACATGTGCATGGCAGATGAACTTGAACAGCTGTGACACTCATTGGGAAAAACAATACTCATGAAATACTAGCTGTCATATGTTTTCTAGAAATTTCTTTATTAAAACTCTACAGTGACTGTAATTAATGAAATCAACTTTTAGATACAAATTTTAAAAAATCAGTCTGATATTGAGTTGAACAGAGGTCCCCATTTGCTGTATGTGATCTCTAATAAATACCCTGCAGATCAAATTTAAGCCCTTATCCTTTTTCTGTTAGTGATATAATAGATCTAGTAGTACATTAGTAGTAACATCAAAAAACACCCAAGCTTCTTGAAGGTTGGCTTGTCAGGCTGTGACTCAATATATACACATATGCACAACCCTATGCTATGTAGTCTCTCATCACAGCTCAACAAATACTGCAACATACATAGACTGCCAGATATTAGCCAAAAAATTAATTCCAATTTTATGCATTAAAATATTTTACATTTTTAATACATGACCATTAAAAAGAGCATTGAAAGGGCTTGTATTTTTAGTTATTCTACTTTGAAGGTAGTTTCCATGAGCTGTGATTATAATAATAATGAGTGAATACGTTTTTCTAACATCACTGAAACTTAAGCCTCACATAGGTATTTCAAGTTACATAATGTGTGTGATAATGGGCACTTGAATAACAACTATATTGATTTTCACTCTGTTATTCTGGCTTTACAGTCATGTAAATGGAGTTACAGTTTGACCCATAATTTATGATGTTTAAATCTATGTTCATGTCATGGGAGTTTTTACACTTAAAACAGAATATTAGTGTATTTCAAATCCTTTACCCATGGGAATTGTAATTTTAGTTCCTTTAATTTTCCAATTAAATAAATTAAATCAAATTCTTAGTCCCCATGGGAACACACTTGTTAGCTATGGTAGTGTGTATTTTTTATTGTCTCTTAGGAGGTAGAAATTCTGAGGTATCTTCATTAATATTTACAAAGTCCACTAGCTTCCTGGATCCATCTCATACAAAAAGCCTAAGGAAGGTCAAACAGAGAGGTGAACCAGAGAAAATTAATTTCTTGTGAAGAAAGGGAAAAAGAAACACTGCTTCTGCCCCCTGTCTTCAAAGTAATAGCTAGAAAATACCAGTTTTACATTAAGCAAGTGGAGTCACCAATCATTTTAGAAGACCATAGTGGATTAAATTTTATTATTAAATAGCCAGGAGAATATACTTTATAAACATTTTGTAGTTTCCTAGAGTAGTTTAATAATTTTCATACAGAAAATTATCATTCATCTGTGGAACAGTTTTACAGAGTTTAAAATATATAAACATAAATTAGAACTAACACAAAAATAGTAACATATATGATTTATTGACAAGGTCAGGATATAAAAATTGGACTATTCTGGGTTGACCTTGGTTGGCTGTCATATGCCCACTCACCTCTTCAACAGGACAAGGAGAAAATATAGGATGGAGAAGTTTGTGAGTTAAGATAAAGATGAGATCAGTTACCAGTTACTGTTACAGGCAAAACAGAATTGATTTAATTAATTGATTTAATTAATTGATTTAATTAATTTAATTTGTTGCCAATTAAAAATAGAGTTGGATGGTGAGGAACAAGTACAAAAACTTAAGACACTTCTACCCTCCACTCCCTTTTCTCCGGTCTCAACTTCAAGCCCTAAAGTTCAACTCCTCTGACTCCCACCTCAAGTGGTGCAGGGTTATGAGGAGTAAGGGGTTGTGGTCAGCCCGTACCTCTCTACCACTCCTTCCTTCATGTTTGCTCTAACTTGGGTCATTCCCATGGACTGCAGTCCTTCAGGATAAACTTGTTCAAGTGTGGGCACAGGCAGCAGTGGGAATTCAGTCTACTGGATTGTTTAGCATATTTTTTTCCTTACTCAGTGCCTGTGCAGTGTTTTGCCATTTGTTAAACACGTTTTCCCAAGGGGACCACACATCTGACTGATGGGCTCAGCTGTGTTGTCCAATGGGTCCATTGCAGAGATGGCTGGAATGGACTGTGTCCAGTGCAGGAAAGCCCCTGACATGTTCTCACAGGGCCTCTACTGCAGCTCCCACTGGTTGCCGACCTCTTGACATTATACACAGTATATAGCCTGTGTTTCTATTCATAGTAAGAGCTGGGTCTTCTGTCATATTGCAATTAAACTGTTAGAAGTAGTTTGAAGTTTTTTGCGACAATACCTACATCTAATCTGGTAGGATCTTATTTATTTCGTTTTCCAGAGAACCTGTAATTTAATAGCAATGTAAGCAATTTTCATGATAGTAACTTTATATAGGAAATAAGAAAGAGAGAGAGTTTAGGGACTATTTATGAAAATGCAGGTACCAGTGAAAAAAACCTGCAGAAGGTAATGTATCTTGTGTGAATGAATTCATATTAAATTTCTAAGACTGTCATATTCATAGTCTTTTATTTTTCTTAATTTAAAAAAAATCGTAACCAAAGGGAAGAGTGTGTTTTATTTGAATAATAAAATTATATTGTAATCTGTATTGGCTTACTGCATCTACTCAATTATTTAAAACTTCTGTGATGTTACAGAACCACAAGATGTAACAGGAAACAATCTTCATGAGTAGTTTAAAATAATTACAAGGTTAAGTTGTAAGTCTTAACTTTCACTATATAGAGTTAGATGTTTAGTCTAAGACTACTTTGGTAGTCAGTGGTGTCTCCAAGAGTAACTCATGGTATGCTACTCTAGATGTAAGGGTCAGATGGGAAGATTTTACACAATGCTACATCTGACCACAGAGAATTAGAGAACGTTAATGAAGACAGCTGTATATCTAACTTACACATACACCTTGTATGTAGCTAAATTTGGATAAAGTTAATAAAGTATTACATTAGAATAAACAGTAATATGTTTACCATATTTTATGGATTGGGTCACATGCTGATGTGAACTGCATATTATAAGGGTTTTCTGAAACTATTTATTAAGTGTCCTTGAAAAATTGATTATATAAGAAAGTCCATTTTATTCTTTAGCAAGCATAAGAAGAGATAGCTTTATTGTATAGGAACTGTGCTTTTCTGAGATGCTATAGCAGATAAAACTTCAAAAACAAGCAACACATATGGGAAGTATATTTGGCAATACCTTTGCACAGGTAAAAAAGACAGGTATTTGAACCAACAGTTTTAAGATATTAAGTCAGTTTTCCAGTGGCAAAAAATGTGTCACTTATTAAAAAACAAATGATCATCAAGGCAAAAGGAAGTCATCAGCTATAGTTCTGAAATGCAGCTTTTTAATGTATTTCTAGTAATCCATTACTTATTTAATTTGGATTTTTTCTTCTAGTTCTGTTACTTATTACAAATTATAACAAAGTATTTAACAATTTTACTGGTAAGAACTTTATTATATTTCTGACATTTTCCAGTACAATTATTTCAGTCATAAATAAGCTCTGTTAATTGGGTAATACTGTCTTTTGGATTAAGAATTTCATATTTTCTGCTGAACATTTACATGAAGATCACTTGTCCGTAACAAGGATTCAATAAGCTTTTCATGTTCACAACTATCTTACATACATCACTCTTTCTGTTAAAATCAAGAGCTGCATCCCTTTAAAGCTAAGTATACATTTTATCTTTTTATTTTTTCTTCCTTAATGAGGAAACTTGGAGAAAGAAAATGAAGAAGAAAAAGTCTTATAATTTCAAAAACACTATTATAAATGAGTGAGAGTACTTTATGCAAAGAATGATATAAACAGGCACAAATTTTTTTTTTTATTTTTTCAAAATCCACTATTGTTACAGCATATATAGGATGTTTCAATTAACATGCATTTTTGTTTCTTTTTATAATTACTTATAAAATACATGTGTAAACCCATATGTTACTCTGTTGACTATTCATGACTGTTTCTTTTAGTAATTAACTATTCTATTTTTTACCTGTCTTGTAAAGTGTAAGTTCTTTCCCCACGAACAGGAAAGTAAACATCCACATAAACTTCAAGACAGCTGACAAATGCTTTCCAAACAAACTCACAAAGGCATTATTTCTATATCTACATGTAAGACATTGTCTATGAGATCTATGTCTATGAGAAAATTAGCAAATTTAATAACATGGAAAATAATTTCTTACTTCAGCAAGTGCTTCAAATTATGTAAATAAATCACATAGTGATACACGCATTTGAGTTTACAGCTAAGTAATGTTCCCTACCTCTTCTTCAGGAGTTGAACATCTCTAATTTGGCTAAAAGTGAATGTTGATTGCACTGGAGTCTATCCCATGTGATTAATGGCTGCTATATCTAAGCTCTTGTTCATTTGAATATGCCATTCAAAATGCTGCTTTTGTGTCTGTAAAAACTCATATGGTTTTAAAAAAGCATCTAAAAAGTTCTATGAATATCCTCTCCCTAAATCTTTATTCTCTACTTCTATAAAATAAAACATGTAATTAAAAGCTTTTTAGACTACATCCTAACAAACATAATAATTTTGCATATTAATTAATGTTGGAAATATTGCTTTTAGACTTTGTCAGCTTTGAAAATATGTTTGAAGTAAATACTTTTTAAAACAAGTCTAATATAACAAAATAATTTCTATACAGTTTTCATAGATTTCATATAAATATGCAGTATTTTTTATCTTATTACTCATAGTCACTTTGCAGTCTGCTTTTAAAACAAATATTTTCTTAATGAGCAATATTATGGACTAATGATAAGAAGAAAACAGAATGTCAAATAGTTAGAAAGTCTATTGTTAATTTGTACTGTAAAGTACAAATACTGTCAATTTATGCTGTAAAGAATTATTTTGTGTACCTTAGACAATTTCCTGATCATTACTACCTCAAAAATGCTCTTTATAATACATAGTTTCAACAAAGATTAAATCTAGTTTAAGTAGTTCTTTGTTTGGCCCTGTCAAGTGGATAATAATGTCATTTACCATTATTGCATTTATAACCCATATGCCTTATCTGTAGCATGTACAGAATTTGTAGGAGTGTATCAAAAATAATAATTGCCATAGAATCACAGATTTTATATATTGAACATAACACAAAATAAGTAGATAAATATACAAATATCATTAAATAATTTTTGCAGATTTTTTATTTCTTAAAATTATAATGATTTAGTTACCAGATAAGAAATCAAAATTTTAGGCTGATAAGTATATGAATCAATAAAGTATTAAGATAGTGTATGCATTCTGCTGAAAACTAATTTTCTAATAAAAACACAAGTTATAATAGAAATAATTACCTGTATTGATTAGGAAAACACTCCTCTGCTATTATTTAATTATATAAAGTAAACAGAAAAAAATCTTTGTTAAGTTAATGGCATTAGAGACTTGTTAGAGAAAAACTATTAGAAATACTTCTTGCAGTGTATTACAAAAATACTTAGCTTTAAATATAATAACTTTCCTGTGGCAAGAGTGTGCCCCCAATATGTGTCATTTGACAACTGAGAAAAGCTTCTTACTTATTAGAGCTGAAAGCATTCTTAAATGGACAGAAAATTAGTTGGTCAGAACACCTTGGAGGAGGAATACAGCAATATCTTGAGCTTACAGTTGTTTGTGGCAAAGTGCCTATAAGCTACCATGAAAACTTTAATTACTAATATTCAGAAAAGTAAAGCCCTTGGCCCCAATAATTTTACCTTGTTAGAGAAATTTTAAAAAGCAAAAATTTAATTTTTAATTTTTTTCTCTGTAATAGAATCTCCTTTTTTATTTTTTTAGTGATTGAGTGATGATTTTTTATGTCAACCTCTCTGTCCAAATAATAGATTAGTGATGGCACATTTCCTCAGCCACTGGTTGATAACTTTAGGACAGGCAGATGTTTGGGTGTTTTCTAGTGGGACTCATGCTTTCAGTAAATATATGATGTTCATTCATGGTTTTTTCGTTTCTACATACTCAACCATCTGTTAAAATGGCACCTTGCCTGTTAACAGGTTAGTTATATTGTTCTAAATAGATATGGAAAGCAAGTAAATACGGGGTGAGGTGCAATACTTCAATAAACATCAAACATGACTGTTTCCACTGTAAGTCTCTCCATTTAAACTTTATTATGTCATATTAATCTATAACTATACAATCCCCTTAAAAAAAGTAATTGATTAAAACAGCCATCTTTGTAATCTTTGTTTTATTGAAAAATATTTTATCATATCCATTATTTTATTTATATCTTGCATTTTTGAGGAGCATTTATAATTTATAATTGCTTCCATCAATATCAAGAGCTTTCTGATATAAATTTTTATCTTCAACAGAACTTGTGCATTTCACACCAGCTGAGTACTATATTTAAAATACTGCTTGTATTTCAACTTAAGGAAAACTTATGAAGCTTTACATTTCAAAATTCACATTATTGTCTAGTATTTTCAATATTTAGCAAAGATAGTACTGTTTGTATTTGGGTACCGTCACAGGGTTATCTTATTATCTGGCATTTTTCAAACTCAACTAGACAAGCCCAGTTACTCCTAAAAGACATCCAGAGGTCCCTTGCTGCCTCTAATTATTCTATGAAGAATAATTGTGAGAAGGTATTGATCATTGTAAACTTCTCTAGACATAAACATCTACAATAAAGAGGTATTAAATGAGAAGTTCAGAGAAAGTGTTAAAATGTTAAAGGACTGGAATATTATTTTAGCTAAGCATTTTATTTTTGTCTTAACCAAATGTGTGTTTATTGCAAGAATATTGATAAGAATGCAGATGATTAAATTATAGATTATTAAAATTACCAAAATAGTTATATCAATTAACATATATTTACACCTTGAATATACTATTTTATAGTATTTGATGTATTTTCCTAGTAATTTTTATTCTTCCAAGAATGTAAGAACTGTATTCTTTTAACACTTTGTTAAAGAAAACAGAATAAAAAATATCCATGTGGTAACTTGTGTTTCTCAGATATATAAATTTCAGGAACCTTTGATGTCTTTCGGATGAACAAACCCAATTATTTTGCATACCGAACATAATATATTTTACTAGAAAATCTGTCACCACAGGACTTCAAACTCTTTTCTCATCTTGCAAACCTTTTGTCTTCCATTATTTTGACAACAGTTTGGACATAGACAACAGCTTATTGGAAAGGAGTAGAATTGCCACAATGATTTGTTCTGCATTTTATAATTTCTGAGTCAGTAATAACCCATAAAAATGCCCTTGAACGTGTTTGTGACTTGTATTTCAATGGAAAGGATGTTTTTTTGATTTGCATTCATTATATATAACATCACATTGATTCTCCAAGTCATGTTATACTGTTTCTTCTCCCAGATGGCTTAAGAACTTTTGTGTTCACTGACTGATTTTTATTGAAGGAAATATTATCTATTCTAAAGACTAGAAATTCTTGCAAATTTTTAACAATATTATTTAGAAATAGCTTTCAAAGTTTCTGATATAGAACACTAACTTGAGCAGTAAAACATATTTTTAAACATAGAAACTGTAGAGTTATCTTGCAGAATAGATAATTTTCTCCTTTTTTTTTTTTCTTTCCCCAATTCTCACATCTTTCTCATTGTTGTATGATCTTCATTCAGGACTGGATTTGAAATATATTTATCCTAAGAGAATAAATATAGGGTGGTCCTATAAGATGGGTCCTATAAGATGTAGTTTTTCTATAATACCTTATTAGTTTCTTGTTAAATCTTTCTTATAAATATTGGATTATAGTAAAAATATTGGATTTTACTTCAAAAGTATTATTTCTAGAATTATAAAATCAACAACCAGAAGGAAGCATATGACATATTAACATCAGTATTCATTACTGTGTCTTTTTTCTCTTATTTACTTTCTTCTGCACTACACATACAGCTTTTTATAGCAGAGATCACTCTTTCTCATGTCAGTTTTATATACAAAATAATGGATTCTTAATCGGTAACTGGACTTCCTAGGTAAGAGTTCAGTTAAGACTAATTGCAATACTAACATCAACTAATTACTATGATTATGATTATGATTATTACTATGACTATTTCTTTTTTAGTTATTAACCTTTGGTAAATGTTGAACACAATGGAAAGTAAATTAAATAGAAGTCACTAAAAAGAACAGGCTTTCTACTGAAGTGCCATCAACAGTCATGTATTATTATTACGGTATTAGCTTAACGTCAAGCAGCATCAGTAAGACCAGGCCAGAAATAGTTAATATGCTACTTTTGACTTTCTTTGTGTGAAATATTTGGAAGAAGGAAGTAGAAAGGTTTTCCCCATACAGGGACAAAAAAAAAAAATCTATTCTATGTAAGGAATTTGAAATAGGTGAAAGAGAATCCATACAACCCTTAAACCCTCGTAAGAGGAATACGAGCTTTTTTCCTTTTCTCAATGAGCCAAAATACCGTACAGTTTTACATATAAATAATTAACAAACTTAGACATTAAGTCATACTAAAATAAACTCAATCCAATTGCAATAAAATTAGTGCAAGGTATTACCTTCAAATTATTTTCAGATTACAGTTTGGTGTAACCTGAAAACTGTAGTTGAAAGATGAAACTAAATTATTACTAATGTTACATTTCTTTTTATCTAGGAAAAAGAAATCTGATTATAATTCTTCTAATGTCTTCATAATACAAATGGAGGCAGAGAAACATCAACAGAAGCTAAATCAAGTTCAACAATAGAAACACCCTTGAAAATATGAATAGTTCAATGTCAGAGAAAAAGTCAACATATAAATTAAACATTTACAGGGAACATTTGAAAAACAAAGTAATTTAACCAAAACTGTGTGACAGACCTCTAGACCTCTAGACCTCTAGAGCTAAACAATTTAATTTATATAACATTTGCATATCATGAATTAAAAAAATTATTTCCCCATATTTTATTTTTTATGATTTTTTTAATCTATATAGGCAACGCAGCTGATATATTAATTTATCCATTACTGTATTAAAGAAATCCTTTTGCTGATTTGATTTTGCAAAAAATGGATTCCTGAGAGTGATAAGAATTACGTGTATCTTTTGTCCTCAAGATGCTGATTATCGCTCTTCCACTTTCTTTCCTGTCTCATCCCTCTCCCTATTGCTTGCCAGGGAATTTATCCTACTGCTCTAGATATGTCTGGCTAATGTTAGTGAGAGAGTCAAAGTCCATTACTTTGTATTAAATTGAGATAATTGCCCTGTTGGCCTCTACTAAACTGTAATGAGTGCCCTGTCTCTTCCAATGCCAGGCACCAAAGCTTTAGACTGATAATCTAAGAGAAAGCACATTGTACCTAAGCTTTCCACACAGTCTTTTTGCATTTGACTGTTCCCCTGCCTTGTGAGGGTTGATAGAACCTGAAGGAGTAGCTGCGCGGCTTTCGTCTTTTTGCAAAATGGAGTTGTGGCACGTAAAATACATGTTGGACCTGCTGAGGAGAATGAAGAGAAAGAACAGTGCAGAGAAGAAAGAGCAGAAGAAAGGACTCAGAAATGTAGACTAAGCAAGTTGGGCCACAAGTGCAATGAATATGTGCCCAAAATATAGTTTACCTGGTGTAAAAGGAAACTGGTTGAATAATATGGGCAAATTTAATCAGAACTATAGAGCCATTGGACCATACGAATTCTTTGTTTATCTAGAAAGCAAGCTTACCTATCTTCCAAGAACTAGCTTAGAGAAGAACTACTTATGGATATTCTTATCAGTTATGGGAAAGTCAGAAAAGAGTAATTGTTAATTTGAGGGGAGAAGGACAGAGTTCTGTTCAAGGTCACGGCTTATCTGTATGGTAAGCTGAACGAATTGCTATTTTCTAAAGATTGTGACAGCATTCTCTGCATCTAACAAACCTTGTAACTAAACAGCTGCTCAGAGACTCTTCTTTTCTGGTCCTTCTTTCTTTTTTTTTTTTGTTTTTTGTTTGTTTGTTTATTTGTTTTTTGGTTTGGGTTGTTGGTTTGGGTTTTTTTTGAGATACACGCTCCCTAAAAAGGTGTACGGTAATACCAATACTGTTATCATTAACTCAGTTGGTTAGAACTTGGTACTAATAACACCAAAATTGCAGGTTTGATCCCTGTATGGGTCATTCACTTAAGAGTTGGACTCAATGATCCTCAACTCAGAATATTCTGTGATTCTGAGGTTGTCATTTAAGTAGATACTCTACAGGGTTTGTCCAGCTTGGGTTTTCTTCTATTAGCATGGTTGTTCCAAACATGGGCTCATTACCTGGTGAACAGAGCCAATTCACATGCTGTGCAAGGTATTTCTGTTTTTTATTCTAACTTGCACAAAGTAGAGAGCTGGGTGGTAACCCACAAAAGCCTGGCACAAACAAAGGCATCAGCATTCATTGGTTACAGATTACATAGATTTTTCTCAAATCCCTATTTGCTAGTTATACCTCTCGCTTCTCATGCTAATTGTGTGCACAGTTTTCCCCTCAATTTGAGTCTGGGGTCCATTTTGAGTAGGTGGCAAGTGAGTCAGTGGTCATGATTGCCCACTGCCGGAATTATCTTTCCTCCAGTTACTGCTCAGTTCTACTGACTTCACTCCTGCTGGCTATCATCCAGACAGCCCATTTGTCTTGGGATTGTCTTCTTTTCTCCTAAGATTAGCCAAGTATTCACAATTCAATTGCTGTAGCTGTCCAGCTACAGTTACTGATTAACAATTAAAAGAAAATTGCAAAGTTTTATTCTTGTCTTGAGGGGCTCAAATCTTGAGGGGCTCAAAACCAGCATGATGGGTAAAAGCCAAGATACTACTCACAAATTATTGTGCTTCCTAAAGCTAGAAATCAGTCAGAATCAGGAAATGGTTTGTCAGTCTGGAGCTAATGAGAGGACATCATAAAAGAAGCAGTTAAACATAGACGGGAAACAAATAGTAATTTTGTAGAATAGGTAACTGAGCCATAACCTACTAAGTTCCAATACAGTCCCCTGCAATTAGTATTGAATTGCTCATCCAGTATACTGGAAAGAAACATTTTGTTTAGTATTTAAGAGTGTATTTAACATTAATTTTCCCTTGATTATGGATTGACTTAAATAAATGGTAAGTATTTTGTCAAATGGTGTCACTAGGCATAGAAACCAAACTGTGCAGAATATTTTAGGAAATCCAGCCTTAGAATTCATTCAAATATTGCATAACATTTTTCAGCACCTTTTCAGAAGAATATGTTTTGATGAGAGCTCTTGATATAAATCAGTGCACCTTTTACTAAGGCACAAATATTTAATTCAAATTTACAAGAGAAAATGAAGGACTGACATGCTGGAGAGAATTATCATGGCTATATATTTGAGTATGTGCTACTAGTAAGAAAACCTAGAAAAAATAATGTATTTATTATATAATTATATTATATTACATTATAATATATTATATTATATTATTATGCCCTCTTAAAACCAATGGTTGTTAAGCTTTTATATTGTTTGTTTTTTCACGTTTCTCACCTATAAAAACCCTTCCATTATAAAATAAAAAATACTTGTGTAACTTTTATTTTGCTTGTGTTTTAACAATATAAATTAGTTTCAATAAATACAAAAAAAATCTTTACATATCACTTAATGAACTATCTGTTTCCTCATTTTATTGTAATTTTTTCATTCCTTTTCAAAATATGAAGGAAGATTTGTTTGTTTACTTGTTTTTTCCTGTTTTCTTTTTTTAAGGTAACCTTTAAGAAAGGTAGAACTTCTGAATTCTTTGCTCCAGTGTATTTCAGTAGTCAACCTGACTGCAAAGGCTAAGCAAGATACATGCTGTCACACATTTTGCACTCCATAAACCTCTTGAAATCACAGGCAAACTAATAAGTTCTAGAGGTTTTATGAGTTTCACTCTTGGGAAATTTAAATTCTCACCCATTTTCCTTATTTAAAAATTTTTGGGGGAGGGAGGTGGGGAATCAAACTGAATTTTGAAAGTTGTTTGCATCATAATAACAGTTTCTCAACAGTAATCTCATATTCTCTCATTGCTTTCTAATTACTACTTAGCAAGCTGATTAAGTTCCATTGTGTTCCAAAGTAGCTTTAACTTGCTGTATTGCTTATCAATATAACCAGCTGTTCAGTGGTAGATTCAGTGATGACGGCATTTTTAATTGCTTTTTTCGTTTGGCTAAGTAAGTTCAGATGGTCACTAATTAGTTCTGTCATACTGAGGTAGTTTTGTTATGAACAATGCCATCAGTGTTTCACTGAAAAGAATTTTCCCAAGATCTACACTGCTTCATTATCCCTAGGAATTTGTCCTCAGTTTCCTTATTTGTTATCACTCACATGAGTAAGGTGATATGAACTAAACTGAACTGTCATTTAAAAGAAAGCTTCTACTAGTGCACACAATGATTTCTCATTTTCCTCTGCTAAAAAGCAACCAATTGAAACACTCAGAAAGGCTTATTCTTTATTAAGGTCTATGATATGCTTTAGGGCAACCCAAGTTGTTTCAAAATTATAAGGCATTGAGGCAGTTTATGTTATTCAAACTGTCTGTGTTTCTCTGACATAAGACGACATGAGATGACTGGCCTTTTCTTCAGTATTTTAATCTTTTTCTATGTAGGAAAATAGTCTTCCTGAAATACAAAAGAAAACAATAATGGCACTTTTCTTCAAGATGAATAAAAATAAATTAAAAATAAATAAATCCTATCAAAAATAATGAATATTAGGTTTTTTTTATTTTTCAGGGTTTACTTTTATTAAAATCCATTGCTAATTGTATTTTTTTTTATATATAATAATGTGTTTGTAACCTATAGTACAAAAAAACTCAGTTGGGAACTAAAACATCAATAGAACTCCTTACAGAAGTTTTCCTTACAGTTTTTTTTAAATAACTGCTTTTTTTTCTATCCTTCATTAGAGGTCATCTTTGACAAAGGTTTTATAATGCCTGTTGGTTATAAAAGCAACTTCATACTGACTGAGTTGTTACTAAAGATTCACGTGTGATGTATCATTGCCTGTGGCCAAGACATATACAACTTTCTAGAAAACTTATCTGAAACACTAAGAAAGTATCTAATCCTGACTCTATAGAACTCAACTTTTGTGTTGTAAGGAATTTTTTCATTTATCTCTTCATTCCTTAGCAGTTTGTGTAACTTTTAGTGTGGAACAGTGTCTCTTGACTTTCTCAGGAACCTGTATCTGTTTCAGTTTTTTGATTTTTAGCATAAATATGTGTGAATACCCTATAGTATTTTGATAAGAAAATTTATGTTCTTGAGCCACCAAAGACTGTTTCAATTGACTGTAGGATCAAAACACTAGAGGATTTTTGATGAAAAATGTGGGAAAAAAATCATCAAGCTAAAAATTATATCTTGCAGGAAAATAGGTTGCAAGGAAGGCTGGGAAAAACATGCTATCCTGATCTACCTGGAGAATATTCAACTGCAGTTAGTTATTTTGGGTTCAACATGTCATGGAAACTCCTTAACAGCAATTTCTATCTGAAGAGTCAGATGTGAAGGTAGAACAGAAAACAGCAATGATTATGCAGCACTAAAGAGTGACTCCTCTGGTAGCCCACAAAACTGGTTTATACCAACTCATTGAAAAGAAAATAGAAAAATCCAGTTGTACAGATGTGCCTCCATCACATTTAAGGTATTATTCTAATGGTAGTTGCTGAATCAGAATTTCTCACTTTTCATCAACTCCTATTTATAGCCCAAAACTATTGATATTCAATTTATTAACATTTGTTCCATATAAATCTTTAATCACTCAACATTTGTCTGATTGTACAATAATTGTTCCCTGTGGACAAAAAGCGATGGAAGTATAATTAGTATCAATAACAAACATAGATAGCAGGACTAGAAAGATGTTAAATCTTATAAAAATACTCTCTCTCTATATTACATATATATGATACATATTTAAATATATGAAAAGAAATGGAGAAAGTAAGTTTCGGATAAATCGTTTATAAATCCAGTCCAGTAAATCAGTGAACTTTAAATTACCCATCTACTCCATAATCACTAAACATTTACTCTGACCTACAAGAATGCTAAAACTTGGAACACATCTTTGAGCACTATAAGACTGTAAAGCTTTGTCTTTGTGAAGGTATATAAATTTTAAAATACAGAATAATCCTCTTCTTCTAATTAAGGTTAAATTTTCAGTCTTTTTTAACCCTAATTAATCTACAGCTTCTTTGTGGTCCTGAATTTGTTACAGGGTGAGTGAAATGTGATTTTTCTAAAATAATAAACCAGACATTACTTCTCCTTTAAAAAAAGAAAATAAATGTATAAAATAACAATAGAAATCTTATATTCCTAAAAAACAGGGTTTTTTTTTAATCGAAAACCAGTGACATAGAAAAATTTCTTAGAGAGCTGGTTGTCTCAAAATACAATCTCAAGCTCTAATTCATGCACCTACTTAGAGCTGGGCAAGAATTAATGTCGAGAGAGATGTGTTAGTTTATATACACTATAAATAAAACAGGGTTAAAATATGAGCTCAAGAATTATTCTGCAATTATCTACACTAGGTAATTAATTTAATTGACACTTCTTTTCAGTGTTTTCCCTTGTGCCAACTGGCATTTTCACAGCAAATCCTGGGCACATTTCAAGGCATATACACGACATATACCATTCCCAATGGGGATATGAGTGTGGCAGTCTGTCTTGGAGTAAAGTATAGTTATTTTACTATGAACCAGGTATTCTGCTTGGACTCAGAACCAGTGAACATTTCCTGCCAGTAACACAGGCCTTGCCTGAATTCTTGTCTGTACAATCTTTATAACAAAAAAGATTATGGAATCTGTTCAGAATCACAGCACCAAGGATGTAGTTTTCTTCTTTGCCTAGGAATACCAAAACAACATCTTCCACAACGTAAGCATTTTTATTTTGTTATTACATTTCACAAAAAATCTGGTCGCAGTCAAAAATAGAAATCACACCTGTGCAAAGCCAAGAGTTTATTTTAACATGACGGAAATCAACAATCTAAGAAAAAAGATTTATTAGTCAGCATCTAATCATGGAAAAAGAAAAAGGAAAAAAAGACTAAAATTAAACAGGGGAAAAAATATCAAAACCAATAATACGGTTCACATTTCTAGGCTCATATTCTTTTTATCTAATCCTTTTTCCAAGAATTATGCTCACCTTTTCATAGCTGCCCATGGTTCTCATGTGGATAGCTTCAGAACAGTGAAGAGGGAGCGTATGGAGAGAGTGGCTGCAAGAGTCCCTAGTATCCCAAATACCTCACTAAGAGGGGTATGATGTTGATGGATTCTTCTTCCTCACATTGGGATATGCTTGGAGGGGTTCTTTTATGTCTGTTAACATGTTTTTATACTTTAATATTTCTCATTATTTACAAGTCCACATTAACTTTTATTTTACTATATGCATCTTGGTTTACACATTTTACTCTACTTTCTGTGTAAACTATAAAAATTTTTTTGTCCAGCTCCTCATCTCCATTTCTTCAACTGAACAGTGAGGAGGGTTTTTTTAGCCATGGGGTCCCTGATGTCTACTTGGGCTTCATCTCTTACCATCTCATGCCTGTAGTCCTGCACACCACATTCTCTATTGCTACTTCTCAAGGTCTCTACTGTCATACCAGTGCTGCATCACGGTACTTGCATGACTAATGTAATGTACTATGTCATTACTGTATAGTCAAAACCATCTTATTCTACACATAACAGCTACTTTTTGCTACTAAGTATGTATAAAAAAAAAGATAGTTCTACCATACTAGTGTAAGTAAAAGTGAAATGCATCAGCCACAACCACCTGGTCATTAGACAAATTGCTATTACAGATAAACCAAGTGAAAACAAAGCTCCAGGCAGGTCACAAGTTCAGACTGAGCAAATCTGTCTCCATCCTAAGACTCTGTCAACTCAGCACAAAACCTGGGCCTTCTTATTATCTGTGGCAGAACTGTATTCTTGGGCTACAGGACTATATTTATGGGATGTAAAAGGCATGAGGTCAATGGCAGTCCTCTATAATCACATGAATTTGCATCATTGTAGGGAAAGTAATCCAAGATGCACTGTGACAGCAGGAATAGAATTCTTAGCTACTTATAGCAAGAAAAATATCTGCAGGGCAATTAAATCTTATATTCTCTCCTAGAATTTTTTCTCCTGGTTTTCTTTCTCATAGGATGAATAGTTATATCATCATCTCAAGAGATATGGGATTGAAATGCTTCCCTAGGTTCAGAAGTACCTTGAGGTCTCTAGGGCTTCTGAAGGTAATACCTTCATGCCCTTGGAATTTGCTTTCAGTCGGGTGGGAATCTTCAGTATCACAACTTTAAATGCTCCCTCCATCTGTCCTACTTTGAGAAAAAAAACCCATGGAAATAAGACACCACTTTCTATACATTTTGTTACAGAAATCCAACAAGCATTACAGGCTAATTCCAGGTGCCTAGAAGCACATTAGTCAGTACATAAAGGCAACCATTTATACCTTGCACAGTAGGTTTTAAGAAAGACTGTACTCTTTTGTTTTTACAGAATAAACTGTATCTACATAACTGTAATTTACTTCTAACTGTCATTTGGTCATATGATGCAAGTGACAGAGGTGGTCAAATTATCATTGTATATCCTCATATGACCCAGGTTGCTGACTATTTATGAAATGTTATATCAGTAAGAAACTTATGTTCGTTATGTCTGGATATCCACAATTAGGTGATTTGCAAAATGTATCAATTTTTAATTTTTTTTCATAATATATTAAACAAAAAAATTAAATAGTTTAAAATTTTAAAGGTTTTTTTACATCAATCTTCATAATGCTCTGGTCTACAGCTTTTTCTGAGCTGTAACTGAATCTATAGTACAGTACAGAAGATCAGAAGTGACACCATCCACTGGGGAAACATGTACAGACTATTACAAATAAGCTAGAGATGGAAATCAAAATGGCTACTCAATATCAAAACCTTCCAAATATATTTTACCAGTTTATAACACCTTCCCTAGCAAAAGGACTTGACATTTCCATAAGCATTGTGACAGTGTAAGAAAATGTCTTTAATGTATTACACTGATGAAATTCTTCTGAACTGTGTAAGACAATATGTTACAATGATGAACCCCCAAGCTGTAGATGCGAAGACAACCCAATCATTCTCTGCACTACCCACTGCAGGCTTGACAATACTACTTTTTAATTCATATTACTTTTTTGGGTACTTCAGAGCAAAAGCACACTAGAAGTCATGATAAATGATTGTTGTTTAAAGTCCTTTCTTGAAACCCAAGTACTGATTGTTCCCATAGTTGGAACTGGATTTTTGCTGTTCTAGGATAGGCTTGTTCCATGTTTACCTCCATGAACAATGAATCAGCAGATTTTGACATCTTAAACACATTTCCCATCTATTTGTTACACTTTCACTTTTTATGATGATTACTTTCTGAACTCAGAGCAAGGTGCTCTGGACACCATGCTGGTATTTATCTCAAACAGGCTCTGGGGTGAGCCAGAGAGCGCCGTACAATCAAGCATGGTGAGGGGAACGAGAGCCATGGAGATGGCTGGGGCTGGCCCAGGACTAACCCGCAAGTGAGGCCTGGCTTAGCAGTGTCCATGGCCAGTCTGGGCTATGGAGGGTGGGAACTGATGACTGTGGGCAGCGGCAGAGGTTGAATTGGGGTTCTGGGCCATGGACAGGGTGGGGGAGGCCCTAGGGTGATGGTCAGGCATGGTCAGGGCTGGCGGTGCCCTCAGGGCCCTGTCAACCATTTTACCTCACCTACCTCACCTGCTTCAGCCAGAACTGTGCAAATCTCTCCAGTGGCAAAAGTCTGACCAGTAAGGAGGTCACTGCGCAACAGCTGTCCTTTCTGTCAGCTGAAACTGGTAGTGGATCTTGTCTCACTTCTGAACCTCAGCTGCAAAACAGGGAGAAGAAAGCATTTTATACATTAGAAAATACAATTTAAAAACTGAAATCAAACCTCAAGACTAAAGAGAAAAACATGAGAGATGCTGGTGACTTCTCAGAAAGCCTTTTCTTCCTCCTTCCATGAAGACTGAAGGACCCAGAGGGACTTTGGAAGTAGGAGCAGAATGCTATGAGGAAATGATCTATACTAAAAAGTTTATATATATCATTATAGAAGGACTTTTCTTTATTAATTGGGTAGTTTGGACAATAGTGTTAGTATTGCAACTTGACTAATTAAAGGTGGGTTTTTTTCTTTTTTAATTGACTGCAAAAATATTAGCCGATCTAAGAACATATTCTCGCCTTAAGAATAAATTCAAGAAGAAAATCCAGAAAAATGGTCTGTTTTTTGTTTGAGGTGTTTATGGTTCCCAGAATCTGTTAAAAATCTTTCCATGACATAAACAGCAGAAAATACTGCAATACACATAGACAAAGAAAAAATAGCCTTAAATTGAACTTCCATGAGGACAAGAATTATATAGTATATCCAAAAGGAGAAACAGGGAAGGAAGAAGCCTTGCTCTTTAGGGTGTGCCTCATCACTCTCAGCTAAAACAAAGCAGATCTTAGATCTTCAGGGTTGTACTGCAGATAATTCCTTTATTTGGTCTAGTTTATGATACATATCCAGTGCTTTAAAAATTATGAAAAAGCTTCAAATTATAATTCTGGAAAGGTGTGCCCTAATAATAGTGATATTTCACAGAAATTACTTGAGTCTGAACATCTTTTGCCAGTTACTCAGAATCAATAAATAACAGCACCAATAGGATAAAAAGATAACAAAAATTTTGGGGGAATGATTGAGAAAACCATATACACATGCAAATTCATCTGGTTGTTGATATACTCATGCATGTTAATAACATACCTTGCAGTAAGAATAAAATCAGGACTTGGACAAATAAACACATTCTCGTGAGATGATAAATAACTACATTGTCAGGTTTCCTGCGGCAGTTTGTATGCATGCTTTTCCTGTGTGGTAACCTCCACGTAAATAAAAAGTAGTTCGAAATACTATATTCTTCTGTCATCGAAAGTAAGATAGTTTGCATTTATAACTAAGAATCCATACAGTTCCATAGAAAGTTATCACTCAGAAGATGAACACATGGTAACTTTTAATACATGACAAATTTCTATTCCACATTGTTTAAATACTAGTAAGTAAGAGTACAGGTCATACTTGGAAGATAACATTGTATTTTGACAAATCAGGACATTTTCTCTTATACAGTGAAAAATTACTGAAGATGAAACTACAGTTATTTTACTTCAACTTAAGAGAAACTAATACCAAAAAAGCTGCAAAAGATGAAAGGCATTATTTACAGTGACCAGTTAGCTTCTGTGACAACTTCTCCTGTTATTCAATCAACAGTCGCAGAGTAGAGGATTAAGAATGATAACAAACTGCAGGAAGGTCTTTCACTGAGAGGTACAATGAACTCAAGTTTTAAATTTAAGAAATTTGTAAATAGAACGTAGCTACACACTGATGTGGACAAAGATGAATTCAACAGTGCTCAAGATAGCATCTGGTAGGCAGAAGTATGACTTGGTAGTTTTCTCAATTTGAAGAGACTGGAAAGTTTGCTAAAGAGGATGAGTTATGAGACAAACCAAACTCCTCTCTCTCAGGAATTGTGAATTCAAAATTAAGGGGCTTTAATCAAGGAAGTGTGGAAAAAAAAAAAACACAGAAGAAATAACAACCCTTTATTAAAAGATATATGTATGTTGGCAAGAACAGTAACAGAACACAAAACAGGCAATAGTCCTGTACTTAAAAAGTCCCTTTCAAACAAAAGAAAAAAACAAACAAACAAACAAAAAGTCTGAATGAATACTTTTCTGTCCTTTAGTGCAGTCCTAATCGTGGCCTGCAGAGGGCACTGTGGGTCGCTGGAGGTGCAGAGCCTGCAGTTCTCTGTAGTGACCTGCAGGGGGCGCTGTTGGGCTCTGGCAGTCACCGTGTGGGAAGGGGGTCTGGGGGGTGGTCTCGGATCATGGGAGAAGCCAAAAAAGAAAATGAGGGACCCTTCCTCCAATGGAATAAAGGGGAAAAGGAAAGTAGTTCACCCCCAACAGAACTCACTGTTGTTCCCAGATGACAGTGTCTCAAGGCTCCTCTTCTCTCTCCCTCAGTGGGCACAGAGCTCTCTGATGAAAACACAGTAGGTCCCGGCTGGAGTCAAGAGGCAGTGTGCAAAGCCAGCCGAGACCAGTGATCCAGCTTCACCAGGACGAGAAGCCAGAAAGCCTGGTTTCCAGGCTTTTTCTCTAAAAATGCCCGCACACAGACTCTGTGTCTGTTCCAGGCAGAGAGCACCCAGCCAAACTGACCTGTCCTGTGTGAGGGTGGCCAGCAACTCCCCCTGCAAGCCTGGGTCATCTACTGAAATCTCAGAAACTCCTCACCCCCACACTCTCCAGCTTTGATGGGCCATTAGTTAGGATTTGGCTTTGCCGGCTAGGTCTTTTGTCATGCTAATCGCCCTCCTTTCCATTCAAACTTTGTCTTTCCTACAGTGGGGGGCAGGGGGAAGAAAAAATTCCCTCCTCTCAGATTTCTTACCTATAAGAGTAGTGCTTGATGTTGGAGAAATTCTGATGCTGTACAAGGTATTTGTCTTGTGAGGAGCAGGCATTTGTATTTGGTCCTTACGGATCCCTTACAACCCGAGATATTCTGTGGTTCTGTGATATATTTTGGGGATTCTTTTTATCTAAAAAATCTCTCAGATTCAATGGGAGCTAGGAATTTAAAATTCATTAACTTCTAAGCAACTTCTGATTTTTGCAGGAGGTCAAAGTAGATCATCACAGTGAAGCTTCCTGGTTTTGTAATTTATAAATATACATGGAATAGATATTAATAGTTGTAATATTAAAATCACGCATCAAGAGTTTTAGTGGTTCTACAGATCATAAAATATTTATAAGTTCAGCTATGAAAATAACTGTTATTTTCTAAATCATGTGGAAACCCTTGATTTGTTCTCCTTAAAACATT
Source organism: Manacus vitellinus (assembly GCF_001715985.3). Taxonomy (NCBI): domain Eukaryota; kingdom Metazoa; phylum Chordata; class Aves; order Passeriformes; family Pipridae; genus Manacus; species Manacus vitellinus. The sequence continues at coordinate 15,553,549 of NW_021938789.1, read as the reverse complement.
CAAATTCTTGGTATTTGGATTTGTGTTCCCTGTCCCAGATGAATGAGAAACAGAATTCTTTTAAATGTCTGTCTTTCACACTCTCCAATATTTAGCTGCTTTAATGTTTCACTAGAACAAAAGAAAAAGAGCCACACTACATAATACAGGTTTTGTAAGTGAAATTGACTGTAGAGAGCTTTGCAGACAAATGCATTGGGCAGAGAAGTAATTTGCTTTTGTCCAAAACTCTAAATTTCATATCCTGTTTGAAAGCCTTATTCAGATTAGTGAACAAGGATGGTGTGGTATTATGTCCTATGTTTAAACTTGGTATGACATCAAATATCAATGATGCAACTTCTAAGTATTTTTTCATAGTGTACCACAATACCTGAGTAAAAAATTCCAGACCCCTTGTACTTTTTCTGACATTTGTCTTGGTGTTATTCTTCTAATTGGGCTGCACTGGCATTTTAACACAATCACTTCAAACCTAATTAAGTTATGCATGACCATTTGATTATTTTGCAAGGAAAGTGAATCCAAGAGAGCATAGGAAGTATACTTATTTGTTATGCATGCTCTAGTTCTAAAAGGCATCCACATTGGAGAAATTGAAACTTCCAAGCTGCACACTGTAAATGTGCTATGAACTGTTATTGTATACACTAGCAACAGAAATGGACTTTAAGGTCCAGAAAACATAGAGTTGTATTTAATGTACCAATTGTCAGCAATAATTATTGAACAAGGAAATGTGAAATACTTTCTATGATAAATGATTGAAATGTAGGAGCTTAAGTTTGTTGTGTAAAACATTTTACATCATAGTGACAAAGTTAGTAGTAATTAGTAAAGTACACTTGTTAGTAGTAGTATAGGAAACATATGCTTTACAACTGTATGTTCTTTCTTACCCTGACATAACACCTGATGCCATTGATGGAGTCTACTCATGTTTTCATCCTAGACTTCCATATACATTTTCTGTAATGTATTTAATATGAATAAAATAGACATATTACTGATAGGACTGTGGTGGGTCGACCTTGGTTGGCGTTCATGTGTCAAGTAAGGTGCTTTCCCAACTCGCCTTGTCAGCAGGGCAGCGGAAGAAAATAAGATGACTGTGGGTCTAGATAAAGACATTTTAATAAAGAAAAGCAAAGGCTGCATACAGAAGCAAATGAAAACAAATCTTATTGGCTACTTCCCGTCAGTGGGTGAAGTCCAGTCACTTCCTGGGGAGTAGGGCCTCAGTATGGATAGTGGTTACTGGAGAGGCAGCCTTGATGCTGTGCAGGCACTGCTTAACTGTAGTCAAAACATTAGTGTGCTATCAGCACCACCTGAGCTACACAGCACCACTCTATATGTATGGAGGACACACATGTAAGGACTGCTTGTATGTATGAATATAGGACATCCTTTACAAAAGCAAACTAAATATATTCTTAAAGTTGTCCAATATTTCAATCAATTCAATACTATAGTCACTGGGTATCTAGTATTAACAATCTAATATTAACCATTGCAGAAGATTATCTTACCTTGGGGAAGGAACTATTAAATATATTTTTCATTTTCATTACTGTTTTTAAATTGTGTTTTGCATGAATGTTAAGTCACAACAACAATAAAAACAGATATTTTATCCTCTTCAGTGGTGTCATTCCAGTGATTGACTATAATTTTCCTCCAACATTCTTTTAATTATCTATCTATCTGCACCATCATTTATTTTGAGTAGTTCTCTTGGCAGGTAAGCTCAGTCTGAAAATCACTGCTTGTGGAAATAAATCAACAATGACAACAGGATATAGACCCCCTCATTACTATGATATTGATTTCAAATGAACATTTGTCTTGTCAGTGTTGTTTTAATTGGAATTAACATCATTACAATCCTGATCAATTACTGTATTGTAATTTCAAATTCTGTTCTCTCCATCTGCCCAATTAATGGAAAAGCGTGCTTTGTTTTGGTTTTCTAATCTTAGAAGCTAAATTGGAACAGATGCTTAGTTTCTAGAAATCAATCCATCAGACACAAACATTTTCAAATATTAAAATCAATTCTGTTGTATTGCAATCATATTCTGTCGTGGCTTGATATTTAGTATGAATATTTAAAACTAATTTTTAGATATATAGAATTACAAGATTTCTATATTATGTAATTTATTATTTATATTTAGTTGTATGTTCTGAATGGTCACTGCAAGCACTACACAAGATTTAGTAACACTAAAAAATACAATCAAGATATAGAACAGGAAGTGCTCTGGAGAATCTTGGTGTTTTTGCAATTTGAGGAATCATTCACTCAACAGAGCTCAGAAACCAGGTGATTCTTTAGAGTTCTGAGTCACACTGAAAGCAGTTTTGAGTTTTCCATACAATGAGAAATGTCTACTATTAAAGACTATAAATTTCAATTTATAGGGTTACATGACATCCTGACATGTTTTCAAGATTTATTTTTCTGTTTTTCCTTATCTTCTTTTCATACTTACTAACTGTTGATTCATATGTTTGATGTAATCATTCAGATGAGGCTTTTTCCCCCAAAGGATTTTTTTTTGTGAGCGTCTGAAAAACATATCTTCCCTTTTTTAATCTCAAGGTGTATCCATTACAAAAAGTGCAGAGTACAATGGACACCTTAATGCCTTCCAAGGAAGGCTCCAAATAACTAGTGTGAGAGTTTATGAACCGCAGAAACAGTGTGACACTGACTTCCAGGTCAAGAAGAAGAAAAAACAGTATCCAGTAGAGCTGACATCTTTCTCAGGATTCCAGAATAATTCACTATGATTTTAGTCAAGCAAAATTTCTTTACAGAGTTTTTGACAATCTTATGCAATGCATTTTCATTTTTAGAACCAATGTTGTATTCAGTAAACAGATCAAAGCAATCACTTTCTATGCTTTCACAACTGTTAAAGATTCCAGTCAGAATATTATTTTCTCTAGTCAGTACATATCAAGACAGGGAATTTTAAATAGCCATATGGACCTATAATGGAAACTCCATCAATCCTAGCAAAGTACAGTGTCATAATAAAAAAAAATAACGACATGGCATCTGGGTATATTTCTAAGGGGCATGGGAAGAAAGTTTTTTATATTCACCTCTAAAATCGCTTTCCTCTAAAGTCCTGGCTTGGCTCTATGTGTTGCAGGTCCACAAAATATTCTAAGACGCTGTTTGAACAGTCTGCTGATCTGCTAAATATGTTTAAAATGAAGTAAGTGTGTCTGAAAATGCACTCTATAAAGGAGTAAAACATTAAATAGTCAATAATATTGACCCTAAATACTCTGACAATACCTGAATTTCCTGTTCTACACCAAATTTATCCCAATTCCACTGTGTATACTGTTTGTTTTTAATTACTAATACCAAATGAGAAACTGGAGGTCATTGGTAAAACATTTTTATAAATATGGCATCTTTGTATGTATGTTGTTTCATATTCTCCTTAAGTCATTCTTTATTTTACTTTATCTTTTAGTACATTTATCTCTTGGGATGAACTATGCTTCATCTTAAACTTTTGAATATTCTAAGCCTAATCTGTCATTAATAGCATTTACTTAAAATCATTTATATTTTTTTTCCAAAAACTATAATTTAAGTAAAGTTTTATGAAAATAAGAATAGAATACAGCTTGGAAAAAACCATTATTTTATATACCAAATAAATCACTTCCCTTCAAAGTGCACAAAAAGAGGCACTACAAAATGCATGCATATGCAGTAATATATATACCATAAACATTTCTGGTTTTCACCTTATGGCACTATATTTTAGCATTATGCAGTTGGAAATGTCAATCAAAAAGTGTCTTATCAAATGTGAAAATGTAGTAATTTTTTATTATGTTTGAGAAGCTTTAGATTTTTAAGACTTTCAATTGTCTTTAAAACATTGTTTCAAAATGTTTTAATTTCATTAGTGATGAAGATACTGTGTTTAAGAATCAGCAGTGAGTATTATTTGCAAAAAATAGCAGATAAGTTTTAATCATTAGATTCAGTAATCATTTAGTTCCTTTTTGAAAAGTCCACTTCTCCACTAGATTTTTTTTAAATCAAATTCTAACATATTTAAAATATGCTGTTCTTTCTGTGGTTTAAAAGCTAATATATATAAGCATGTACATAGACTATATAGTACATAATCAACTAGATTTAATTTACTTAATTCTAATAAACATATATATATTTAGATAGAAATCTAAAAACACAATGAGAAGTTAGATGTGTATGAATATAGCCTGAATTTTATGAATTTAAGGAGCCAAGGTTTCATCCAAATGACTAAATTGTTACTATGGAGACAATTCTGTACCTAAGTGTTTGTTTTGAAAGTTACAATTTTCAATTAGCAATTTTTTATATTACCTATTCCATCACAACTCCATGGCTTCTTCTACATGATTTGCTAGAGTGGCTACTTATTCAAGAATATTGTAATTATCCATTGCAACAAAAACAATTAGATGGTTTGGGGTTTTTTATATAACACACAGTTGGATTGGTAGTTCATAGAACAGAGACATAAGGATCATTGTGAGATGTTTAACATAAGATGTCTTTATTTTCTGAGATATTTCTCCATTTTTTAAGTTTAGAAGTTGAAGGGCACAGTCAGTGAAGGAAAAATTTAAATATTTTAGAATTCCCAGAAACACATTTGAAGTTGTACTTTCATATTTGTACTGTCTGCTGGAAGAGATTTCATAACCTGTTTTTATTCCATGAACATTTTTTCCCTATTAAATAGACATCAGAACATTTGAAGTGATGCTACAAAACAAGTTTTTCTTCCCTCTTCACTTCTCTACTCAATCTGTCGTTTGCATTTTGAGTCTACTTCAGATAGCCTAGTTTTGGCAAATATACCCCCAGAACTAATGAAACTGACAAAAGTACTGTACGTAATGTGAAATTTCATGTCCCCTTGAATTCACTTTTATGAAAGTAAAGGCATTTTTCAAATATGGATCTTGAAGTGAAAATTGGTGATTTCAGACAACTTTCTGAACACAACAGAAATAACACATCTGAACCACATTCAGCTTCAAGAAATAAATGTTTATAAGTAAGTCTCACTGGAGTTTGGGGGTGTTCATATTCTTATTTCTCTTTTATTACTAATGCTCCTACTCAAGAAGAGTATGCAGTGGGATAATACAAAAGGAAGAAAATAGCTCTAACAATTTTAAGTTTTGCTAGAAACCACAGATTAATCAATACAGAAACACATGTGGGTCTTTTGTAACTTGTTTAGGCTTTATGTTGCAAAGATGTGCAGGAAGTATATACATATCGTTATGAAAACAATTCAAACAATATATTTTCTACTGACAATTATATTAAGATCACAGAAAGAGATAAATATATATACATAATGAAACATGTTTATCTTTCCTCTCCTTTTGTGTGTGTGTGTTTGCGTGTATGCAGGTATCAAAAATGACTGGTACCAGTTGTCATGGCAAGCTCAATTTTGCAACTCAATTATGTGGAAATATGTACAATCTCTAAATGTGTCTTGGTATTATTTGCATAATAATTCTAAGACGGTCAAGAATCAAGTTTAGAACCTTAAGGTATCCTATATTTGGCATTGCACAGATCTGGAAATATTTTTAACCCTTAGGTCTGATTCAATACTATTTTTAGCCCATAGCTACCCCCCTATAACCAAGGAATGGCCGCTGAGATTTAAAAGAATTGGTTTGGGGATACTAAATTATTAACTGTACCAAATAAACCATAATGGGAAAAGACAATTATGTTTGTTTCTCAGTTTGTTTCTAAAAATAAACAGAATTTTAAAAAGCAACCAAAGGTATTCCCAGTTGAACTAACACTTAATCAAACACACAGATCTCCTGATAAGAAATGAAGTGCTTTTCTGACTGGAAGTGTTAAGAAGCTCTGCTTCCAGTGCAGAGAAGAAGCACTCACAACTTTAATCAGTTTCCACTAAGAAGTAGAAATCTTCTAGGGTTTGTATCTGTGCTTTTCATTATTTTATCCCTATTTATGGGACAGCAGTATTTTGTTTTGCCAGCACTTCCAGTAAGTCATGAGCTATTTTATTCCTGAGAATATTTTAAGTCATAGAATCATTACAATTGGAAAAGACCTCTAAGGTCATTGAGTTCAACTGCTAACCCTGCACCATCATGTTCACCACTAAACCATGTCCCCAACAGCCACATCCATAAGTTTTTTGAACACTTCCAGAGATGGTGATTCCATTAATTCTCTAGGCAGCTCATTCCAAATAATATGTCAAAAAGTGTTTCCCTTTATATCATAGCATAACACTAATTAAATATTGCAGGTTAATAAACATCCTAAGTAGGAAGCAAGATACTAAAATAGTTTCAAATCCGCATCAGCTTTAACGATGCTGTGGCTCATTACTATACTTCTAAAGTTCTAAAAAATATTTTATAAAATTACTAAAAAACTAGTTACAAACTGCTTTGAAGACTCAACTGAGTGAATAATTTGTGTGTACAGATTAACAGCATCCTGATGTGTACTGCCATACTCCGTCAAACCAGAGGGAACTAAATTTAGCAAGAAAATTGGGATTAGAATTGGCTAATCTTACTTAAATCAATGAAGAGATATATGTCAATGCAATGACTATTGAATCACACCTACTGAGTCATGAAGGTGATTTTTTTGTCATTGAATGGCTGCTAAAATAACTGAAAGTGTTTAAATCTTCATAGGATTTAGGGTCAACATATAATTTTCAGTAGTAATAATAAGATTTGAGTGTTGATTTAGCAAAACCAAAGATACCAATATTTTTAAATGCAAAATTTCTAATTAATAATTTAAGTTATTTATATAATGACTTTTTCTAAATTATCTCTAGTACTTCTAACAGTTTTTTAAAATTTAAATTGTACTGATCTAAGTTAAAAATATGTAACTACATATGCTTGATTTCTCATTTTGTTTTTTTTCAGTTCACATAAATTTAAAAATAACTGATATATGAAGAAAAAAGTTAGTGCACAATTAATCTTTGCTGGTGGGTATTGCTGTTAGTATTTTTTCCCCCTCAAATTATAGTTTTTTTAAAACTTGATAGATAAAGGTATACAAGGGAAAAGATATAAAACTTGTGATTTTTCAGTGTTTTTTCAGAGAAACAAATTTTTCTAATTTTGCTTGTCTGGTTTGTGATCTACTCATATTAAGTTTGATTCCCTTTTTTTTTTTATAATTTGACATGTTTATGTCATTTTAGAGTATGTTATGTTGGTGAAGGTTGAGAAACTGGCATCCTGTTCTCTGATTAATATTTTTCTCTGACATACTGAACATCTTTTCTCCACTTCTCTATAGTCAGCACTGACCGGGATCTAGTAAGGCAAGGTCTTTAACAGCTTAAAGTTGTTAAATATTTAACAGCTTAAATGTCCCTGACATTGTCTTGTCAATTGTATCAGACCTTGAATGGTACAGACTATGAAAATCTTTCAAAACATTTTGACAGAGTGGTAGAATATTTACAAAACTAGTAAGAATTTTAAATCACTTTCAGATACATAAAGTAGCATGAAAAGTACTTGCCAGGATGTTGGATCAGTACTTTTTTCTAAGGTTAAGGCTCGATGACTTTGCAGCATAATGCACATTGACAGTGTAAATTCATTGACATACATTCAAAAGCTTAAAGAATGTCTCATAGCATGTCTTAGATCAGCCTCTTTTTGAGTAATAAAGCTTATTTTTATATTCATGCACAGAATTTTTCAACTAAGTTCTGTAAAGCCCTCAGATGTGTATAAATTTAAAAGCACTGCTATAAGAAGAGATTTTTTTAAAGTCCCACAGAAAAAGTAAATAAAATATATTTTTTAAACTCTGTATGTGTGTGTATTTTTTATGTAAGAACACAATTAAAGTCAAACATTTACCAAAATTTCAACAGAAAATGGTATGTTGAAAACCATGGTAGAAAAGGTAGATTTTCCAAATTTATTGCTAAAATTTCTAAGTCATACTACTAAATCACTTATGTTCTAAAGACATTATACCATTTTCTGTAAGTTAAACACTGAATTCAAGGACATCATGTCAATTTACATGAGTAGATGCTCATGATTTTATTTTTTTACTTTGTATAAATGTTGATTTGGACATTTGTCAGAGAGAAATCCATTCAGATTTTATTCTGTAGTAGTAATTTCTTTTGCTATTGAAAACAGAGTCTACAATACAGGACAACAGAAAATCAGTTTCTAACTTAAATTTTCTTTTCTTATAAAACAAATGTTTTTGCAGGAATATTATATGAAAAAGGGAAGAGATGCAATTACCAATATTAAAACTGAAATAATTTGTTTAAGGAAAAACAAAAGTAACAATTTAAAATAATAATAATAATAATAGTAATAATAATAATAGCAATCATCACCATCATCACCATCACAATGAAAGTTGGGAAAGAAAATATTTCTGATCCTTCATTCTAGAAGGCTGCATAGACTTTAATGCATGAAAATTATGCCCTAAGTTAGTTAAAATCATAGTTTCAAAGGAGGATATTTTCTTAGAAGTCACAATCAGACATCCATAGAAAGATATTCTGTGAATTTTTACTTTTTTTTTGAAGAATTTACATGTAGTTGGAACCTAAAAGAACAGAATTTCTCATCCATTTATTAAAGGCCACAATCATTCCCATCAGTTCCATTTAACATGGGAGTTCAGCTGACATAAAAAAAAATTCTGTTAAATTTTATTAAGTGTCTCCTAAGTATTCCTTTCCACTGCCTACAAAGTAACTTTTCACTTATATAAAAGAAAACATACTATTTTAAAAAGAAATATTAAAGTATATTTAAAAATAAGTAAAATAATATATTTTTTTGTTATCAGTCATGAAGTAATTTTGCTAATTTTAGGTTTCTTATCTAGTTAAAATCAGAATTAAGAATGGTCCATTCCCATAGCTGTATTTCTACAACCTCAGGACAGACAACCATCTGGTACTTGCTGGCTAAACTTGTGTCCTTCACAAACACAGTTTGTGATTATAGATGGTCTCTTAGATATTTGTACTCATCTCCATCTGTTCATATGGCATTACGCCTACATGCAAGTCAGTCTTTCCACTAACTCAATGGTGCCGGACATGGGCGAGTTCAGATTGGCCATCTGGATAAAATTGCAGTTGCCATATTTTTTAGCTGCGCATGTAATTCTGCCTCAGTGACATCAGTTTTGTGATGTGCTGACGTTCTACTGGACATGTAATTACAGTGATGAAATTACACCTTCAAATCAGTCGATTAATAGTCATGAAATTCTTATGAGTAATAACATCTCTCTGAAGTAGAGTCATTCGGTGACAAAAAAAATTCATTTCCTCTGATAATCAACTCAACAACATCACAAGTCATTATTAGCTGCAATGAATTCTAGGCCAAATGAGAAAGAATGCTTGTGCTGGGTCTTGCTGGGATGAAGTTAGGAAGTTAAGTTTCTTTGCCCCAGTCCATATAGTGCAATACTTTGCACTTAATGCTGAAACAGTGTCAGTAACCACCACTGGGTTTGTTACTGCTGTGCTTGCAGAGCATAAAGGCTTTTTCTCTCTTTCTTCCCTACCTCCCTCAAAGTGAGTATGCTGGGCAAGAGGCTAGGAGGAGGCACAGCTGTGGGACAGCTGAACTGCACTGACCAAAGGGATATGTATGATCATATACCATGCTCAACAATAAAAACTCAGGGAAAGGAGGAAGAAGAGGTATTTGTTGTTGTTGTTGTGGTTGTAACTGTTGTGCCCTGCGTCCTAGGATGAGATAACTTCCTGCCTATGGGAAGTAGGGAATCACTTTCTAGTCTTGCTTTGCTTGCACATACAGCTTTCTTATTAAACTTTCTTTACCTTAATTTGTCAGGAAGGCTTTTACCTTCCTTCTATCTTTTCTTTACATCTCCTAGGATAGGGCAGTGAGTGAAAATCAGGGTAGTTTTCTGGCTGCTGGGCAAGGTCAACCTACCACAATTCTGAAATAGGATTTATAGGCAGAAATTGTCTTTGGAAAATATAAACTTGAAGACTATTAAAATCTACATGTCAGTAGGCCATGTCCAATTCAGAAAAGTTTACATGTCCAAAAAAACACTGTATTTTTTTAGAAAAAAGCTGATTTTTGACTTGCAAAGACTCTTTTGAAGATAATAACATGCATCTTTACACATTATCCAAAAGTGACTTTCTGAATGAGATAAATAAGTCAATAATTACCAATAATGACACAAGAAAGTAGAAAAAAAAAGAAATTTAGGGGTGAAGTGGGTAAGTCAATGAGTCCTTGTTATAGGTTAGAAATTCAGGAGAATTTTTCTTCCCCCACTCACTCCAAGGAAAAATGGAGTGAGTGGGGGGAAAGGAGGTCATTAGCTTTACAAAGGATGTAGCCAGTTGAGCTACATTCCTAGCTAATGATCCATCAGAGGATGGGGGGAGCTGGCCTCCCAGACTGAGGACAGAGCAGACTGTGGAGATGGTTCTCAGAGGGAGACGTGGGTCTGCGTGCAGACATTTGGGGAGAGGGACTGGGGATCTGGTTTTTTGGCTTCTCATCGTAGTCAGCTCAGACTGCTGGCTTCGATTTGCCTGGGAGCTGTCTCTTGTCTTCAGTCCGGATCTGCTGTGTTTCATCAGAGCATTGTGTGCCCGTGGGAGAGAAAGGAGGAGTTTTGAGACGCCGTCACCTGGGACAGCGGTGAGTCCCGTGGGAGTGAACTGCTTCCCTTCCCTTTTTTCCTCCCACTGAGGGAAGGGTCCCCCCATTTCTTTCTCGGCTTCTCCCGCCGTCCGAGACGGTCAAACCCCCGGACCCCTCACCCCGCGTGGTGGCCGCTGGAGCCCAACAGCGCCCCCTGCTGGCCACGACAGAGAACTGCAGGCCCTGCACCTCCAGCGATCCAACAGCGCCCCCTGCAGGTCACGATTAGGACTGCGCTAAAGGACAGAGAAGTATTCATTCAGACTTTTTCTTCTAAGAGCACTGTCTAGTTTTTTTGTGTTCTGTTACTGTTTTTGCCAACATACATGTATCTTTTAATAAAGGGTTGCTATTTCTTCTGTTTTTTCCACACTTCCTTGATTAAAGCCCCTTAATTTTGAATTTACAACTGCTGAGCGAGAGGAGTTTGGTCTATCTTATAACTCATCCTCTTTAGCAAACATTCCAGTCTCCTCAGACTGAGGTAGTCCTGAAACTGAAAAGGAAAAAAAAAAAAAGGAGAAAAAAAGGAAAAAGAAATCAATGAAATCCCCATATTACGAATTATAATTTAATAAATTTAGAAATCAGATCTATTATTTCTGAAAAAAATCTATTTAAAAAAAGGAAAGCAACAAATTAATTTTTTCTTACATTGTGTAAGGATAATAAACAAATAATAAATCTGAAGTAGAAATTTATTGGCTATAGTTCAGCTTTAAATAAATATGCATTTACTATTCTCCAAATGACAGATAAACAAGACAGAGGAAGGTAATCTAAATGGCATTTAATAATATGAATTTAACATGTCTTATCTTGTGTGGACAAGGATCCAAATATTATTAGTGTTAATAAATTTTTTCTTGAATGTTATATCTGGGGCTTTCTGTCAGACCTTAGCAGCTGCAGGTTTTGCTCAGTGCTTCTAGCAACGATATAAGTGAAACGGTGATCCTCTCAAACTCTAGGCTCGAACATGACAATATTAAGAATAAAAAATGCACGAAAGTCTCAAGATTCTTTTGCAATAGCATGGCATCATGTACATGAAACTGCCTGAAAAATAAAACTGTATCATTTATGTGGCACTCCATCAGGTTGGGAACTGCACATGCAGTGGGAGATTTCTGCAGCTCAGAGTTCTGAAAAGCTGCTGCCCAGTAACCATGGCCGGGCTTCGCGAACGAAGATTTGGGAAAGGTCTCTACCCGCATTTGTCCCAAGTGCGCTGGTGGCTAAAAAGGCCAATATGAGACAGGCATGTCCGATTGCAAAAGGAACAGCAGAAAGACTCCTTAGGTAGTAAATACTGCAAGGTATGATTCTTTCTGCGTTGCCTTTTCTCCTCAAGAGTGATCCTGTGTGCTTTCTCAAAGGCATCAGCAGCGTTATAGATGGTGTGTCTCCAGACCTCCCAATTGGAGGCCAGAGTAGACCAGTTATGGTGATCAATATGGCCAAGGTTGAGATGTTGTTTCAGGGAGTCCTTGTATCTTCTCTTCAGGGCTCTTCTCATGCGGCAACCAGTGGCAAGTTCACCATAAAGCAAGATCTTAGGGAGGCGGTGGTCCTTCATTTATGTACAAGGTATATAAAGAACCTTGCAGTATTAATTTTTTCAGAAATCTATATCCACCTATCACTCATATATACATAAATTAAATTTGTGACCTTAATGTTGATTGGTGTTATTTTCTTGACTCCAATATGCTAACTCAGTCATTACAGCCTTCATAAGAAATATCTGGATGAACTTTAGGTACCCTTGAAATATTACTCTATGTTTGCAACATCTACCACACATTTCCTCTTGCTCTTGTCAGGATCTTTGGTTTTTAGGAGCAATTTAAATATTTGTCATGAATGCTATACCAGTACTAATTTATTTCATCCATTTGTAGTAAAATTCTAAAGTGATACTTTAGAATTTAAATGAGAAACTAAATTTTTTTCATACTGTTCTTGTCTCCATTTTAATTAACTCCCAAAATTAGTTCTGGCATGATTAGTTGCAACTTTACATATAATAGAAAATTCCGGCCTGAGGAAAAAACCCACAAAGATAAACATAAAAAACATATATGGAGTAACTAAATAAAAAAATCTGCAAGTATTAAAATTCATTAACCTCTGTGAAACTTTTTATAACCCTCTTACGTGACAATTCAGTGGGATTAAGTTCAAATTTTAGATAATTCCAGGCAATGTATATATTCATGTGTGAAGTTTGCATTGATTTGTAAAGAAGAGGTAGTACTATACATGCAAAAAAATGTGTATGGGTATAAGAGTTTGTTGTAGTTTGACTCCCCAAAAATCAAATTTTCAAATCCCCCACAATTTGCTTCAGTGTGAGAGAAGTTTTCAGACATGTATAACTACCAACATGGGGGAATTATATCAAAATTTATTACTAACACAATAAATACTGTAATACATATATATATACAACAATCCTAACTATCTGTCCTATGGTAAAACAATATATATACGTAGATCATCCCTCTTTCCCTCCCTAAACATCCAAAAGGAAAGAAGAAGAAGTCTTTTTCACTTTCAGGGCAGCACAATCTCTCCTCTTCAAAGCAGCAGTTCCAAATCATCATAGCTGGAAAAAATCTCTCTTTCTCTTCATTACAATCCAGGGGTCTCTCTCTCACCCCTCTCAGCCCTTTGGCTCCAACCAAAGGTCTCACCCTTGGACTGCAAAGCAGAGACAAAACTCGCAGTGTCATGGTCATCTCACGGAGTGCAAGACATTTCCATGAAAGTCCCTTTTCCCGGTGGGTCAGGTTCCCCTGGGTCAGAACGTTTTAGGGGCTTTCAGTTCAGTTCTTACCCCAAGTGTTCTATTAGAGCTCTTCTGCTCCATCTCAACTGCAAACATGACGGGGGGCCACTTCCCTCTCATTCCTTGGTCTGATCATCCTGGTCCAGCTTGCAGGGTGCCTATGAGCTCTTGGTTCCTCTCTCTCTCTATCTGCTGCTGCATTTCAGGACTCCCTTGAAATTTGGAAGCCCACCCCTCCTTCCAAAGAGATCTAAGGGTTTTGGGGATGTAATTCAGTCCTACCCCAAAATAGTCTCTGCTGAGCTTTCTCTGCTCTGTTACTAGAGTAAGTGAATAGAGTACTCTGTGAATAGAGCACTTGCCAGCTTTGTCTCTCTGCAGGACACCTCTGCGTCTCTCAGCCTGGCTCTGTGCCATATTGCTGCTCACCAGCTATCTTCTTGGCTTTAAGCCACAGCTCTCTATTCAGTGCTGCCTCTGCTGCCCACTCACAGTTGAGAAACTCCCCTAACCTTTGGCCACGGCACCCGATCCAGTTTTAACACTATGCTGGGTCTCCCGTGGTCCCAGCCGGGAGCTGGTGGCCTTGGCCCCCAGTGGGGTTCGCTGGTCCCTCAGCTCCAACATGTGGTATCTCCAGCCATGGCTGCCTCTCCTTCCAGCTACGTACCAGTCTTTTTTTCCGGTCTGTGTAATATGTTAATTTTGCAGGGGCGCTGATTGGCTCCACGCCAAGAACAGCACCCCTGGGGTTAACTACTTTCCAGCTCCAGGGGGAAAGCCTTTTTCAACCTATGACAGAGGTATAGTCCGCAGCTGGACTTAAAGCCTACGTAGAACTGCTACGAAATATTGTATAGAGTAACTTGGCAACTGGCAAAGAAAGAGCTGGAAATATTCATATGGCAAAATGTATTATGAAAACATGGTAAAAAAGTTACGGCAGCAACAGAATTGACATGTGCAACTGCAGCTTTGTGGTTTGTGACTAAAGTAATATTGAGTTTTATAATGAGCCAGAAAAATAAAAAGAAAAAAAATTAAATTACAAGTTAAAAAGTAGGTTATCCAACTTATTGTCTAACAAAAGAGTTGCAATATATAAAATCATGCAATACTTAAAATAAAACATGTTCATCCTAATGATTCCTACACATTACAAAGTAAAAAGAAAAAGCAGAAATGTTTGACTTCATAGTCAATGGACTGCAATTAATCTTTCAGAAAAATGGAGCATTTGAGATACTAATTGAGACAATTTCAATTAAAAAAAGGGTCATTTTGAAGGCATTGTTTCATATTTATCATACTGTGCAATGAATATGAACCCTTTTTTTCACATCTCAGACAGTAAGACATTGTTTAGTTGGAATTACACACTGGCATCAAAAAGAAGACAAAACCATGATTTATTTATGTGTGCATTATATCATGCGATTTGTAGAAGAAATTGTCATTTACACCCTCTTAAGATACTTTTCTAATGCAAATGTATAGTGATTCAAGGAAATCTAACAACATCATTTCTAAGCTATTAGACAGCAAGTTGAATTGCTGTGCAAAATTCTGACTTTTAAAGGACTTATAAGTTAAATTTGTCTAAAAAGAAACTTTTTAGCTGAACATCACCAGTCAGTTAGATTATTCCAAGTCTTTACATTCTTTCTTAGTAGCATATATTTCAGTAATGAAATATAGTTTATCCTAGCAGTGATATACAAAACTGGCTAAAGACAGCTTTCAAGTCACTTGTGGGTTGTCTAGGACTGAAACTATTGGAAACACAAAGTATCTGTATCTCTAAAGACATCCCTTAGAAAAAGAAGGACCTACAATAGCTCCTACTTTGTGAATAGAAATTTACTTGCAAAGTGAATAGAGTACTTGCAAAGCAGCTAATGGGACTAAGTGTAATTCTTCAAAAGACAAGAATCCTAAAAATATAGTGTCAAAAACACCATAAATGGCACTGAGTATAGTTCCTTAAAGCTCAGTTCCTTATGTAGTGAGTAATGAGTTCATAGAAGAGTCCATAAAACATTTACTCTGTTTTTTCCCTACTCCACTAGCAGACAGAAAGTAGAGATCATCTTTCAAATCCTGTGATACATGTATAAGTGTCTGTTGAAAAACACCTTATTGGTAACAACAATCAACCAAAAAGGAGAAAAATATCTACAATAACATGGTTCCTTTGGTGTGGACAAAACTTTTGTATCTATGAAGCTGATTTCTGAAATAAGATTTCTTGGTTGCAAACAAGTATAGCTCCATACGCAGAGTTAAAATATCTCACATTGTGTAGTAGCAGTACTACTCAGAAACCTATTACAATCCATTCATTTCTGACAAAACAGTATCAATCAACTAGGAATCTAGCAAGCCCATTTTCAACAATACTTCGAACCAAGCTAGGCAGAAGCACTTCTGCAGTTCCATCAGGTGGTGATGCAGCACTTCAGTAGCAGTTTGCTCAGTTCATCACATTCCAGAAACATTCCTGGAAATCCAAGGAGTACTTCAGAAGCACATCTTTACTGCCAGTAAAAACTAAGTTCACAAATTTCCAAACATCGAGTAATCCAGCTATAACATGAGTACATTTGCAAGTACAATATGTTTTGGGCATACCTCATCTGGGAACTATCTGAGAAACATTCAAAGATGTCAGAGAGACTATATAATACAAAACTGCAGTCAGTTTTAAATCTCCTAATCTATGTAGTATTCTCAGTGGAATTAGCCAAAATGTACTAAAAAGGAGTTTAAAAAAAAAAAAAAAGAAGAAAGGAGAAAAGACATTATAATTGAGTGTCTGCTACATTGTGAATAGTTTTTACAAGAAACTGCTGACATTTATGATTTTCCCGTGTTTTTAATCAGTAGCTTCTAATATATGATTATAAAAATAATATTTTAAGACAGAGAAACATCTTAATTCACCTAAATTTTAAGATAGTGATCTTTATTAAAAATAAATATTCTGTTCAAAAAATATTTATTTGGAAAATGAATTGTTAGAGTAAGGGTTAGTGCAAGTTAATGCAAGTTAGCTTGCATTAAAATGGTATAAGACAGTGAACATAAGAGTTTTGTCTTGTTCTGAAGAAAAAGGTATATCCAGAAGGTTGAAGAATGCTTAATATTACTAAGAGTAGAGCATGTTACAACAGTAATAAACTTCAGCTAAGAATATGGATTAAAAATATCAATATTAAGTATTCAGAGGACTCCATTAACCTTCAAAGTTGCAGATACCTTCAGGTGTCTTTAAATTAATTTATTTCTCTGGCAAAGATGAAAAATGCAAACATATCCAAGGTTTCACTGTATGAAAATTGTGTAGTGTTGTCAAGTTACTACTTCAGTGACGGGTGATTTTTTTTGGCAGAAAATAGTTTCTTCCACAAGAATTCTGCTAGCACATAAGTGACTGTAAAAATGTGCTTGGTGTCCAAGATGATGGGTCAGCAAATCGACTTTCTTGCTACCGAAGGAATTAAACATAGGTTCATTGAAGAACAAGAATGGAAGGCCAGAAGTAAATGATGAAATGGTGCCAAAGGGGAAAATACACATAAGTGAAGGTTGAAAGGGGGTTTTGACATGACTGCTTAGAAGGGTAGGTGTTTAAAGACTTACTTGGATTGCCTGTATCCTAAGGCACAGAACTTGGATAACAAACAACTGTAAGTGCAGGGCCGTGACATTGTCAGAAAAACAAATATTTGGTAATATTATACATAATAAGCATTGTCAGAGGTGACTAAATGTGATTAAAGGAAAGTCAGGATAATGCTAATTTACTGTTTTCTATAGATGATAAAATAGACTGGAGGTCTTGTCCGCACAGTCCTAGAATGTAGCAGAGGTTACTGTTGTTTATGCTTGATCATTGAATCACCACAGCAGATTTGCAAAGTATGAGTGGAACAGTGATGTGTTTGGTTTGTAAAAGTCTGCTGTGCAAAACATTACATTGAATTATTTGATACTATTTTTCATGTATTTAAATCTTGAGCACATTTTCCTAGTACTGGGATATCTGCTAGAAAATTATGGTCTAAAATGTGCATATTGATACATAGAGACTCACACACATTGATAAAGTGAGGACTGATGGAAAAATGAAAATATGACTAGGAATAAAAGGCTATCATTCTTAAATTCTACTAATAATGATAATTTTTACCTGAAAAGTTTAATTATTTACAAGCATTAAAAAAATAGATATTAGCTTGCATTTTTATATTTCTATGAAATCATTCACCCTTTGCAAAATTATAGAATTCCAGAAGATTAATGTCCTAAAAAGGAGGAAAACTGTTAAATTTTAAATAAATTCTGCTCTTTATTCCAAATCAAGTCTATTGATTTCAATATATTTATATCTGCATTACATAATAGAGAGAATTTTTCCTACATTTTTCTTGCATTATAAAAAAATAATGTAAGGATGATAATGAAAATTCTTATGTTCTCTTTCTTCTCTCTTCCTTTCCAAAATTTCTTTCTGAAGCATAAATTGATTCATCATTTTTCAGAAAGTAAACTTTTGTTGATAAAATCAGTGTACTAAGCAGAACTCCTAATGAAATAGTAATTTCCATAATTATTCTCCCGTCAGGTTCTTATACACATCCATTTTGATGTACCACATGGCAAAGATAAAGTTGGAAATACTGTACTTAGCTGCAACGAGATACTTTTCTTACACACTTTTGCATGTATCAAATTTTCTGAGGCTCAGTGATAATAATACAGAAGTTGTCAGATCATGGGTTTTGATTTCCTGTAATCCTCTTCTGTTCTCAATGCATTTGAATGGTAAGGGCAAATTTGTGTGTATGAAGAAAACTCCTCCTAAATACCATGAATGTGCCATGCAGTTACTCCAAGTGAAGGAAGAAATTAATATTTCCTAAGTCATAACCATTTCTAGAAAGTGATTTTTTCAGGCTAATCTTCCTTTTAATCAGGAGAATTTCAAGCTAAATCAGTTTAGAATGATAGGTTAGCTATCAAATACCCATGCAGCTAAAACTGAGGGACATGAATCAAAGTTCAAGCAGCTGCAAAAGGCAGAAGTGTTATCTTTCTGCCCAGATACAGGAAAAGGGCCCAGATATGAACAAAGTAGATACTTACAAAAAGTTAGGGAGAGCTCACAGTTAAATGTTGTTCTCTGTTCATTATAATTTCAATCCATATTTCTCCCAAGTGTAGTTATTTTCAGGATAAAATCTAGTGCAGTGCAGTTAAGTAAGTAGAAACCACCTCGGTGGGGCAGAAATTAACTTATGATGTTTGGTTTCCATGAAGTATTTAAACAATTTCATTGCTTGCCTGAAATGATTTCTCACTGAATGAAAAAATCCAAATTTGATATTTTCTTTTCTACAATCCCGCAGCAAAGTTAGTGAACGGCTTTCCACTCATGTCAATAGACTTTTCAAGCAATAACAATGGCTTAATCATCCAGGTCATTTCCCACATTAAAGCATATTGCTTTTAATGAAAGATCTGCATACAGAAGTATTTGAGAATTAGGTTTGAAATTGAAAAATTACTCCAAATTTCCAACATATTTATTTTAATACAATGCTTTACTACTCTCAATTAGAGGTTTCCCCTTGGCCTACTAGTCTTTGCAGTAAAAGTTAATACAGCAGTGTGATTTTCACAGATATCAAGAGAACTTTGCATGTGTACTTGCAGTTTATTCACCTAAACTTACAATGCCTTAGTTATGAATAATTCTACAGAGAAAATAATATTTGCCATCCTCTTTTCCAAATATAAACAATCATATGTTGTATTTATAGCTTTAAAAGTACTTTTATATTCATATTGGTTCTACTAATCTTTATAAATTTATTGAAATCAGTTACTTCAGTGAAAAAGATAAGCTCAGTAAACACATATAGCACAGATTAAAATAATTACTCTGACCAAAAATTGGCATTTTCTTTGTCAAAGAAAATTAAATTATCAAACCAATATATGTTAAAAAATTATTTGCTTTATTCACAGAAACACAAAATATGCTGAGTTGGAAGGAACCCACAAAGACCAAGTCCAAGCCCTAGCCCAGCATAGGACCATCCCCAAAAGTCCCACCATGTGCCTGAGAATATCATTCAATGCCTCTTAAATTCAGTCAGGCTTGGTGCTTGACTGGGAAACCTGTTGCAGTGCCCAACTACCCTCTGGATGAAGAACCTCTTTCTAATATCCAGCCTAAACCTCCTCTGACACAACAATAAAAGATTCCTTGTATCCCTGTTTTATATGTGCTTTTAGTGTTTCTCTGAGCACACATCCAAGTATTCTTCAAGAAGAGTAGAGTGGGGAAAGGTTTCCAATTAGCCTTCGGTGTCCTGATGTCTATACTAGAAAAAGGATGATGATGATGATGGTGGTGAAGGAAGGATCCTTCCTGTACAGCCTCAGGTACATTTGGGGACAATTGACTTTGCTAAATAAGGTTAACTGCCAGTGGACAGCTGACCTACACTGTTTGGACTATGACTTCAGATAGGATCTGTTCAAACTGTGACTTATGTTTCCATATGATGTTTTTTCAGTCTATTACTTACTCAAAAGTTTTGTAATCATAAGTTCTTTACAAATATCTTGGAAGATCAAACATTTTTATCTTCTTGGTTTAGAATAATAAAATACTTGGAGAGAATATTCATACATAAAGGTCTTCATAGAAGAAATGCATAAGTCCTTAAAAGAGATATTAGCTGTGTTTTAGAAGTAATAAACATATGTTTACTTAGGAATGAGAAGAGGTAGTATATAAACTGCCCATATTAAAAAATTTCAGCAAAACTGGAAATGCTTCCTTTTCAGGGGAAATAAAGCAGCAGTGTACTGATAGAAATTTTTCTTTGTTTTGTTCATTCTTTATGTGTTATACCTTTTTCTATTATATCATTTGACTAGAATAAATACTTAAAGATATAATATTCAAAATTCTTCCTTAATTTTTCACTTCATTTTTACACAAGGCTATGCCTCAGATGCTGCAGATGATTTAAAAGACTCCCTGTGTTAGGCCCTGCCTAAAGTCATTGCAGGAGTTGCTTGTGCTTACAGCATAAGCAAAGGGAGAAAATAAAAACATAAGCATGAGAAATCAAGTTCAACATCCAAGGTTACTGAAGAACTTACCCAGGTCAATGAAAGAAACTAGATTTCTCATTGCCCAACTTAATGCTCTATCATTCAATCATAATGCCTTTTTTTATTACAGTTTTGTTTTTAATAAATTATTGCAATATGGTATAAATAATTTTGTTTACAAGAACAGAATTCTCACCCTCTGACAACATCAGTATGAAGAATATTTCAGACCCTCTGCATCCTGACATTTCCATGAAACAATAAGGGAATATGCATAAATCTTTGGGAAGAGTGTCTGTAGTGCAGTTATGTAGCTGTCAAAACTTTCCCTTTTCCCAGAGAAAGAGTTCCTCTCTTCAAACCTTGTCTGTCCTGAGAGAATTTTAGAATGATGTCAGTATCCCAGCAGAGTAAATGACATCTTTCTCTGATGATTTAAAGCCAACTGATCATTGAATCAACCATTCCGAGACACCTTATGGATAGTGTCCTTTTAAGACTCAGTCTGGAAAATCTGAGTAGACTGGTCCCAGTACTGCAAAACACGTATTTATTTAAGTGGCCATATTAACTTCTATTTTCTTTTCTTTTTTTTTTTTTTTGAGTTTGAAGGCTGATTCAAGCACAACTGATAGCATCCTGAAACTATTTTTTTTAAATGTTTTGATCACATTTTCCAATCTCTGTTACAAAGTTTGTAGGGGACAATCTGAATCTTTACAGTGGATATATTTGGAAATCTGTCTCCAGGTTTTTCAGTTTTTGTTTTTAATTTTCATTCAGTTTTTTAGACATGTTCAGGAGTTCATCCCCTATTAATAACTCAATTATCCTTGTTAATTGTGAAAGAAGTAAACACACCTTACCCCAGTCATTTCAATGTTTTAAAAATTGGACTGAGCATCAGAATAACTGGGACAGGAGCTTCAACACCTATTAGAATATGTTTGAATTTCATTTTAATTTTAGATATTCCTGAGCATATCCAGTTATTGCTTCAAAGACACCAAAACAAACTAAAAGTAAAAATGTTGTTTTTCATAGATACTACTGGCTAGATGTGACTATTAATGATTGGAAATGGTTTGCAGGTCTGGGTTATGAAGTTCTCTACTATTTTATTTATTTATAGATGTTTGTTTGGGGAGAGTGGAAAACTCGTGGAAAAAATGTTAATTGAATTCAATAAAGAAGGAAAATAACAAAATGGAAAAGATGGCAAACAAGAAAATTTAGAAACATTGATAAAGTGCCAACACCAATCAGCATCAAAATCAAGTCTTCACAAAGTTACAGTGTCCTTATTTTGGCTGATTTAGGTTAACTCTATTTGGGATTAATTTAAAGGTATATTGTCTCAATTGGCTTAAATTGACTCAAAGGCAAACATGGAACGAACTCTTTATCTGATACCTTTATCTCCATGAAGAGCTGCAGTATCATTTGAATAAAAAAGAAAGTTTTCAGAATTGTAATGATTTCTTTCAAAGGATTTTGTAAATATGATTCTAATTTCTACTACTTTTCAACAGTAATCAAGAGCCTCCCTTCTCAAGTTCTTTAAACAATGTCCTTATTACCCTTCAATCAGCTTGTTTTTTTTAAAAAAAAATCCCCAAAAATTTCAAATGTATGTCTAGAAATCCTTACCAATTTTTCACTGAGTTATTCAGGTTTTATTGACCCTTTGATAATGGATGTATGCTTCACTGACCTTTTGACCATTCTTTCCAGAATGAAGATAATTGTCCACTAGAATACAAAACCCTTCCCCCAGGAGTCATCCCAATAAACTGTTTGTCCCAGACCTGTCAGCTATTTATAGCCAGTAATATTTAATTTTTTTTAATAATTTTTTTGTTTTACAGATCAATGTAGGTGGATGTGGAAAAATGAATCACAGCATGTAAGTCTAGCCTTGACTTTACTGATCTTCTAGGAAAAATAATATGTACACCAAGCTACTTGAAAATGTTTACTTACCTTGAAGATATAAAGATGAAGGATTCAGCTAAACCTGGCTAGAGTAGATTCTGTGGGCTCCAGGGATACTAAAGATTTAAACACGCTCCAGGAAAGGCTAAATACTGTACTGTTGTGGTATCTGTCTGTACACTCATTTCTTTTAAAATTCACTTTTATCCTTGAAGGAAAGGCCTTCCGCTAATCATTACAAGTATCCTGGTCTTTTTCAATTCTCTTCAGTTCAAGTAATTGAGAATCTCCCCTTACTTTACATTTTTTGTCAGAGACGGAAATGAGAATAAAGAGAAGGGCATGTAACCCCTATCTCTATTCTTCAAGATATTAAATTTATTGTATGAATTATGATTACACAGTACTATATATTTACAGAAAATTATATACTTTTCTATGTCTATTCATTAAAATTAATAATATACAGACAGATTTAAATCAAACAGATAAGAAAATAAGATTGTGTACCGATTTCCTAAAAAAAATATATATGACGAATTATAAGTTAAGTAACCTCAAAACTTTCTGTGCTCATTTGCCAGCTATGGTTATTCTGGAGCCAATATACAAGTCCTCCTTTTTCACCATACGTACATTGAATCCCACCCAGAAAAACAAATAAAGTATAACAGTAACTCTTGAAATTATTAAGGCCTTATCATGTTTGGAAGTTATTTCCTTTAATATTTAAAAAAAAAATTAAGTCAAAAACAGAGGGTAAAATAAAATTCTCAAGTATGTGTTTCAAAGATTAAACAACAGCAATGATCAGAATTTCTATGATTTATATGAAAATTAATTTGATAGGCAACCACATAGCTAATGTTAATTGATGATAGTATTATTATACTTACAAAATTCTTATAGAGATTAAATTTTTTTGAAAGAACTCACAATAAAACATATAAAGTAAAATTCTCCAAGAGGTAAGTCTTACCGGGTCTATACTAGATATTCATGAGTGCTTTTACTGAATATATAATACATAAGAGTATTTTGAAAGAAATATAGGAAGTAATGCAGAAAGAGACAGAAAACCTCCAAGAACCTTGTAATTGCTGTGTTATGATCCTTGAATACCATAGACTGTAATTTTAAGTGACATTGCTATTGATTTTAAGCCACAGCTAAGACTAGCAAAATAGTTCAAAGTCATAAGGACAGAAAAGAGAAATAAGATTCAATATTTTTATTAAAAAACCAACACAACAACCCAAAGCCAAACAATTGACTAATCAGTGAAAAATCCCACAAATATATTTGTGCAATATTAACATCTTTGTATCTATTTCTTACAGTTGTCCTTGAACATTATAACAATTATTACAGTTATTACAAAAAGTGACATTATAAAGATCTCTATTACTACACTCTTTATTTATTCACTTTTTTCAAAGTAGCATGAAAGGGTAAGCTTGAATATTTAATTCATTAGGATAAGAAAAATCAGTTCATAAGTCTGTATTATATGC
>NW_021938789.1:15457968-15529012 GCF_001715985.3 Manacus vitellinus | reverse complement strand
AAAAAAAAGAGAAGGAGAAATTGGAATCAAACCTCATATGATATATGCAGTGATTAATTATGGATATATACCTGCATAATAATTCCTATTGTTTTAAAGAGACACAAAAATATTTACTTCCTTTCACTGACTGTTGAGTATTGGTGGTTACTGTTAAAATAGTTAAGATGCACTTAAATTGAACAGTTCATCATGGCTGGTATCTGGATTAAAGATAATACCCAAGAATTAAAGTGTTTCTACAGATAGATGTAAACCAATGGCTAATAAGGAATGAGGGTTTCATATGACATAATTAAAAACAAATAGATCTCTCTATGTAAACTTTCTGTCTTCTTCTGTCCTGCTTTGATGTATTTCAGGGAGACCAGGTGAAGACGAAAGTCAAGACCCTTTCAGTTTAAGGAATTCGTGGATGGGACTCTGGAAAACTGCCCTCAGGGCATAAAGGAGTAAAACAGAGCTGACAGGTCTTTAAGTACATTTTTCCTAGAGCATAAGTTCTCTTCAATCCCACGTGTGAAAAATCAGGCAAGGAAGACAGGCAATCAGCATGTCAGAAGACGGAAGTTTTTCACCCAGAGGATGGCTGAGCACTAGAAGAGGCTCCCCAGGGAAGTGGTCACAGTTCCAAGTCTGAGTTCAAGAAGTGTTTGGACAACACTCTCAAGGCACATGGTGTGATTTTTGGGGTATCCTACATAGGACCAGGAGTTGGATTCAATGATCCTGATGGGTTCCTTCCAACTCAGAATATTCTATGATAATATGATTCTGTGAATAACGACCTCTTTATTGAGCTAAAGTGTGGAAGGAAATGCACAAACAGCAGAACGAGGGACGGATATCCTAGGAAGAATATAGTACACTGCCCAGATGCATAAGGGTAGAATCAGGAAAGCTAAGACACAGTTAGAGATTAATTTGGCAAGGAATGTGAAGAGTAACAGGAAGGGCTTCTAAAGATATGTTGCTCAGAAAAGGAAGATTAAAGAAAATAGAAACCACCTCCCCCCTTCTACTGCCCCCAGTAAATAAGACAGAATTGGTGACAAGAAGTATGAAGAAGACTGAAGAACTCAACACGTTTCCTGCCTCAGTTTTCATTGGTAACCATTCATCGTACATTTCCCAAGTCCCTGAACCTCAGTGAAGTCCCTGCCACTGTAAAGGAAGATTAGGTAAAAGACCACTTGAGGAACATGAACATGCATAATTCCCTAGGGACTGAGGGAATTGGCTAATGTAGTTTCTAATCCATTGTCCATGGTGTTCCTGCCATTGGACACTCAGTTTTCTTGCACTCTATTTATTCCTTTATAGGGACAACTGAAGAAAATCTACAGCTGTTTGAAGTCGTAAAAGTCTAGTGCTACTTAAAGGGACAGAGAAAATAAGAATGATTTGCAGTTATGACCTTTAATTTCTAGAGAAGTAGAGGGAATTTTTTTTCTATTTCTTCTTGATCTGGTAATAGTTTTACTAGTAAGATTTTAAGATCATTATCTTTTTTTCTATTAATTAAGAGCAGGTGTTCTTTTATTGCATCTTCTTAAAGAAAATTTCCTTCTAGCTCGTTATTTTTATTTTTTCCTGAAAGTTTTCTCATCTATTTCTTGAAATCATGATGCTTGGACTTTAAAAAAAAAACAGAAAAAAGAAAATATGAATAAGGGATCGGCCTTACAAAATGACTCAGATTAATGGGGCCAACTTTCCTCTTTGTAAACTAAATAATCAGCTTTGCACTTTAAAATCCTATACCACAGGTAGATCAATTACTCCATTGCTATATCAACAGAGAAGAAAATAAGTCTATTAAAAAAAAACCATGAAAGAACACAATAAAAATCCCTTTTAAATAATCTCATATCTATTTGCTAAAATATCAAGAAAATGAACATAAAAGCCCAAACTAGGTAAACTTCAAGCAAAGATATTAAGGTAAACTTTTTTATAATAACTTTTTAATAAGTTAATATGTGCATCTAATTATTGCAAAGCAAACTCACTCAGTTCCTATAGAAGACAAAAACCATATGGTACCATCTTTTTTCGTGTCATATGATGTTGAGTATTGGGGGGAGTTCACTTCATTATGTTCATATATGGTCATCACCAGATGATGTTCATCTCCTCATGCTACCTTTATCTTACCTTTCTTTTAGGCATATAAAGCTGTAGACACAAGTTGGATCAAGGGGAAAATGCACTAAACTATTTTACCCCAAAGACTAGGCATAGGTATGTTGCATTTCATATGTTGCATTGTTCAAAAGCACAGATGAATCATTTAATGATTTTATGATCCAATTTCCTCAGAACTGGGTATTAATTGCCCTTATTGCATTATATTTTCTCTGTGATGGTGCTTCTACGTTGGTTGTGTATACGTTAAATTTTGACCCTGTTAAACTGATTGTGAGCTTCTTTAAATATTGCTTAGACTTATACAGATTCAACATATGTCCAAGGATAGTAATCTTTTTTTCCATGTTTTTTTTTGTTACAAAGCAATAAAGAGAAAAGATGAATCAAGTGTTATTGGTGTACAAAGAGAAGCACTCCCACCTAATGGGTAAAAGAGGGGCAGATCAAAGAGGGAAGATTAAAAAAAAATATTTCAAAAAAAATCACAAAAAAAAATGAACACAGGAGGCTTGGAGAGGCTAGTGTAGACTGAATATTTTTTAAAACATCAAAAAGAGTGAAAAGGAAGACAAGAAATGTTACTGTAAAAGAGATTATGTGGCAATGGGAAAGAAACTCATTATTTGTACTGCACACTACTCATTCCACAGTTTGAGGTTTCATGTTTTAGAACAGTTTTGTGAACATTTCTGAAGTTCACCAACTGAAACATGTTTCCCTGTCTTCTATATCTCTTTAATGCTGCAGTTCTAGAGGAGACTATAGACCTGAAAGGTAGATTATTAGCAAAGCTAATAATTTAGTGGGTCCAATTTTTATTAGGAAACTTTACTTACCTGCAGTCAGGGAAAAAAAAATGGATCAAGAGTGGTATATGTGCTTTCACACAAGTATAAATAGAATTCAGACATCATGCATTAGCCCATTTTCCTGTATTATAGCACAATGTTCCCTCAGTTTGTCCAGGGGGTCATTTTCAGTCTACCATCTAAAGGGCAGTTGCTTTAATAATTACTCTTTGAATGGAAGTTTGGAATAGAAAAAAAAGTTCCTTAGCTAGGTTAGAACTAGATACATAGGACATTTATAATGTCTTTAAAAACAGTTTATGCAGATATTGTTTCTTTCTCTATTTATTTGAGACTCAGAAGTGCTGGTCTCCTTTGTTAAGGGTTAATTAAACAGACCATATGGGAAATGTCCAAATTAGAGATCCATTAAAGTTGTTAATTGTGTAGCAGTTAGTTGTTCAAAGTTACGACTTTGTTTCGACATTAAGTTTTCAATATTTTGCAGTAGGTGAAATTACTACTACTTTCCTCATGGGATGTGCTACTCATGGCATTCTCCTGTTGTTGAAAAGAAGTGTGGCAGAAAGAAAACAACTTTTCATTCAGAGTACAAGTTCAGATTTTTATTTTTTTTCAGTGTAGAATAAGGATAAATTTTACACAATCTGGGAAAAAAATTATCTTAGTGGGATTTTTCCTGTCCTTAGGATATAGAGGAAAAAGAGTGTTTGGTAAAATTCAGAACGTAACAAATGGGTGACAAAACAAAGCTACCCATTTTTTCCCCCATGCATTTACCCTTAAGACATTAATTTTAAGTACTGAACTTCAAGTGAGTAGCCAGGAGAAACATAAGATCACTCCAGAAAATAACAACAAAACCATACACCACTAAACAAAACCAAAAACAGAAAAACAAGAAAACAAGAAAACATAGCCATAGAGAAAGAGGCAGTAGAATTTTAAGAAAAAGACTGAAACTGATAAACACGAATCAGGAAGATATTTCATCCAGTAAAATGGCAAGGTGAAATTAGAAACAACAATGATATTTCTATCTTAGTTTAAGAAGCCTTGGAAATAAAATGGAGAATTAGCAATTCTGATTCAAGATATAAAAACAGACCTTACAGAAAATAATAATAGCAGCAGTTACACTTGGACCAGAGGTATTGAAGGCTCAACTGTTTAGAAAGGAAAGAAATAAGGGGAAAAGTAGTGGAATAGTAGCACACATGAAAGAAGTGTCTCAGCATTAAAGAAAAAAGAGGTAACAAGAATAGAATTAAAACTATATGAAACGTCTATTCTGTGACAATAAAAAATTAATATTTCCAAGACAGAAAGTCTGCTTTGTATCTCCAGCATTGACTATAAATAATAATATCTATGGGAGAAAGAAGGAAAAAATAGAAAATATAGGGAAATTTTATATTTTAATTTCCTAGAGAAAGCACAATATAATTTATAGATAGTTCTGGAAAACAATTTTTAACAGCATTTTCTGTGAAACAACCAACAGACCAACTGCAAGGGTTACTATTTTTATTTTGGCAGTGAGTATCCTATCAAAGCAGTAGTCATATATACTGAAATTGAAAAAAAGAAGTGGTTGTGATCACACTGAAATTCTCATTTTAGTCAAAAATAGATCTATAATTTACTGCTTCTATTAGCAATATTGCAGAAAGGAAAATTCAGATTACTTGAGGAAACAAGTAATAAGGCTGACAGAAATTGAGGCTGATTAATATGATCCCTTTTGGAAGGGGCAGAATAGGGCAAATTAAGCTTCAAAAATTGTTTCCTTTCTAAAATTAAAGGAGATCTGGTCTTTGAGGTTTCAGTACATTACATATTAATCATATTTTTTTATCTGTCAAACTCTTCATATGATTTTTTTCCGTCTTAATCCTTTGCAAATGCCTACCTACTTCTTCTGACATGGATGATAGTATTTCAGCAAAAAGGAAGAAGGATAAAATGGGGTTTTGTATCTCTAAAATTGTTTTTTCTGAAGTTTGGTGATAAGTCTACCTTTATTTTCAACATCACAAACATCTGAAAGAACTATAACATTGCCCTATCTTAGATAAAATTACTATAGATTAAAATAAAAATAAAGTGTGCATTGAAAAAAAATGCATGAAAAGCAGGTTTCTTACTTTCTAGCATCCTTCAGGTATAATGTTACAAAATTTAGATTACTACAACACTAAGGAAAATAACAGTAGTTGGGATTTTTTTATCTTTTATCTTCAAAAAGTCTTATTGTAGCTTATAATTCTGGATAGTTTGTGGTCTCATATTATGTAGGTCAAAAACTATTAGCTATTTGCTTGTTATTCCACACTTTGTGGAACAGATGTCTGAGTTATTTGGTTTCATAACTCAGGTAGCCTCTGTTAATCTTATGTTGTACATTCAAAAAAAAAAGTTATCTCTTAAAACACACAAGCCACAGTCCTCAAAATAATACACTCTTTAAAAAAGAGGTTGTACCTTATGTTTGACAGTAATTTATTAGTTACATTAAAAATTCCTGAATTTAAGTCATCTGTAGATCTATAAGAAATTAATATAAGAAAAATTAGCTGGTGTTAATTCAAGTGTTACTTTATGTTATTTTGAGATTATTTTTTTAAGTTATTTGACAGAAAGACCAGAAAAACTTCCTGTCTGGATGAAACAGGAAGAGCAAATGCTGAAAAGTAATTGCTCACACAATATCAAAATGTAGTTAACATTGAAAGGTGAACTTACGAAAATGTAGAACAATCTTATTTTAGAACTTAAGAGTGCCAGGCATGCATAAACATGATTCTTCTGAAGTATTTAAATATTAAAACGTCAAAATCCTTCATTTGACAGTCTGACCTTTAAGCTTATCTGCTTTTAAAATACATCTCACCTATCAACCAAAACTTTAATCACTTTCCCATTTCAGATATTGAAAGAATTATTCCATTTAAATCAAGCAAAGGTCATCTTTCTTTGAAATATAGATTACTTGCCTGTAGTTTTTAAACAAGTGAAGACTGAAGAATAAACTCAGGAGAAGCAGCTCTCTCTCCACACTGAGAAAGTACTGAATCAGCAGTGGAAAGGATTAAACATAATAACATATATCTCCCAGAGATTGTAAGGTCCAGCCAAGAAATGAAATGCAATTCAGTTCAAAATATATGAACTTCATATAGTAACAAAATAAAGAAATGAAATGTTATGTTCTTCAGTCTTTTTGAACAACTTCTTAAACCTCAGTTAGATGAAAATGGCACCAGAAGCATCAAGAGATAAGAGCAAATGTGTAATCTGTCAGAGACCATCGAGATTAATATAAAGTTTTCCAACCTTTAATTATTTACATACTAAGTAAATGATCAGTTTCTCTTAACTCTTATATATGCACCTCTTTTACTAAAATATTGCATTAGATTTTAATGCTTGGCCTCGAGCATCAGCAAAATTGAACATTTAAGATATATTCACCATGTGATTTCTAACACTCTGAATGTCTGAACATTTCATAGAGAAAAACAACTTATGTTATCTAGTCTTCTAAAATAAAATATAGCAGAAGAGCTACCTCTAGGATTTACTCACATGTGGGAATATGAATTTGTAGTTTATCTGATCTCATGTATTTGAACATGAAGTTGTTTTCAGTAACACACTAAACTAACACTCTAACATTAAACTATTTAGAATTATATTTGAAATTATAATTTGCTTTTATTTGATTTTGCATTGTGAAATCTATAGAACAGAGTACAAGATGATGCCATAGAAGTAACTGACTTCACCATGAAAGAAGGTTTTGCCCATTTTTCCTACAATGAATATTCTACAAATAGAAAATAACTTCTTTTCACAGAATCACAAAATCAATTAGGCTGGAAAAAACCTCAGAGATCATTGAGTCCAACCTATGACTGAACATCACCATGTCAACTAGATCATGGCAGTGAGTGCCACATCCAGTCTTTCCTTAAACACCTTCAGTAGCAGTGACTTCAACTCCTCTTTGGGAAGCCCATTCCAATATCTAATCACTCCTTCTGTGAAGAAATTCCTCCTTATGTCCAAACTAACCCCCACTGATGCAGCTGAAGACTATGTCCTCTCATCCTATCCCTAATTGCCTGGGAGAGGGTGTTGACCCCCACCTGGCTACAACTTGAGGTGCAGCCTCACAAGTGCTGAGTACCAGGGAAGAATCACTTCCCTGGTCCTGGTGGCCTCACTATTCCTGATATAGGCAAGAATGCTGTTTGCCTTCTTGGCCACCTTGGCACACTGCTGGCTCATGTTTAGATGACTGTCAAACAGCACTCTTAGGTTGTTTTCCTCCAGCTGGCTTTCCAGCCACTCTGCTCCCAGCCTGTAGCATTGCACAGAGTTATTTTGGCTAAAGTGTAGGACTCAGTACTTGGTATTTTTGAACCTCATGGTCTTGTCCCATCTATCTAGCCTTTCCAGATTCCTCTCCTTTTCTGAGAGAGTTTACAAATCTGATAAAGTCCATTATTTTTTTCAGATAGAATAGATTAGATTCTTATAATGCTGGGGCACATAAAAATATACATTATATCTTATGTGTAGGTTTTGGTATTTTGAGTAGATTATATCTCTCCTGAATTTCAGAAGACATGTATGTTGTTATTTTGCATGTTGAATGAAGAGTTCTAGCTTTAGACTGTTGGTGGTAGCATGCGTAGAATCTCTATATGAGATAAGATACAAAGTAGAAATCGAAATCAATGATACAAGCAAAAAAGTTTTTGTGTTAGTTTTGGCTGCAATACAGTTTATTTTCTTCAGGGTTTTTGGTTTGAATCTGTATTTTGGGTTTGCACTGGAAACAGTGTTGATAACACAGGGATGTTTTCCTTATTGCTGAGCAGTGCTTGCACAGAACCAAAGTCTTTTTGGCCTCCTACCCCACCCCACCAACAAGGAGACTGTGGGTGCACAAGATGTTGTGAGGGGACACAGATGGGACAGCTGACCCAAGGGTTATTCCAGATTATATGGTGTCTGATCAGCTTTTAAGGTTAGAGAAAGAAAAAGGAAGGGAAGGACGTTCAGAGTAATGGTGTTCATCTTCCTAAGTCACCCTTACATGTGATGGAGCCCTGCTTTCCTGGGGCTGCCTGATCACTTGCCTGCCCATGGGAAGTGGTGAATGAATTTCTTGTTTTGCTTTGCTTCTGTGTGTGGCTTTTACTTTCCCTCTTAAACTGTCTTAATCTCAACCCATGAGTTTTCCCACTTTTCCCTTCTAGTTCTCTCTCCCATCCCACTGGCATGGACTGGGCAAATGTGTGTGTGGTACTTGATTGCTGACTGGGATTAAAACACAACAGGTTGAAAGCTAGAAATCTTAAATGCGTTTCTGATATTTCTTGAGATATTTTCCTGTTCAGGATAGTAAGACCTCCAATCTGTTGTTTCAATGATAGCATTGTTACAGAACATACTAATTATGTTTTAGGTTTTGAGCCAGTGTAGGTAATTATTAGAATTTATGATATAAGATATGTCTGTGTACAATTAAACTCTCCAAATATCGCAGGTTAAGAAAAAATCAGTGCAGAGATCACTGTAAAATGAATAAAGCCATCAGTAATAGAGTAATATTGGACATTTTTAGACAAGAATAGACAGGTATTTTTGCATTGGTAATAAAGTTCCACAAATCATGAGGAATATAAAGCAATATTTCTTTGACCTAGCTTTCATAGACTAAATCAGTACCCATAAAAACCTTCTCAGTTTTCAAAGGAAAGTTTGACTGAAAAAAAAAATCCATATTTTTAGAGAAAAGTTTATCCTCTCTGCTACGATTAAGTTGGTTCACTGCCATTGCCCTATGGTAAGGATGACTTAAAATATATGCTCCATACAGTTAGAGTTAAGCTGTTTCACTGTAACTATATTGGCATTACTTTTTATTGTTATCCAATGTTTATCAGATCAAACATCAGTTAAGACTCCATGACCATAAACAAATCTCATCCCAATTCAGTGTTAGGGAAGATTTAAGCACTGAATATGTATTGGCCTCATTAACCACCAGCGTGCCTGTAATAAATGTGGATAGAGCCTTCCTTAATCTTTGTTCCCGAAGCCTAGCCATGATGATGAATGTATATATCCCAAGCAAATCTGAACATTCTAAAGTTTTCCAGACTCAGAAAAAATTATTTTATCAACATAGTAATACTGGAACTTGGTCAAGTATGGCTCTACTCTCAAAGATCAGACATTGTGCACATGTACACAAAATTTTGGAAATAGAGACTGAATATTATATCCTATTATGTGAGTACCAATAGCTTGTCATTTAATTATCACTAGTCATGAAGACAATGACTTGTATATGTAACCTTAATTTTTCCATTTTATATCTTGTGAACCTCAAGCTATACAAGCTTATTGCTTTCCTTTTTGCATACTGTTTTAATAACATATGTAAATAAGAAAAAATCTAAATATTGGATGCGTGCATTATTTTCATCTTGCAATTTGTCCAATTTTTCATCATCCAAAAGGCATAGAAAATATGCAAATATTTAGTAAATAGAGACATTAACTTAACAGAAAACAAATCTTTATCGAACAATGGAGCTCATGAAGTTTGCAGTATGCATAATTGCTCTGCTAATACTGACATATTTTAGACTACTAATACATGTGGTAAAGGCAGATTAGTCAATTACAGTAGGTGAATCAAAAAGTATTTTGCAATTACACAGGTTAAATTTCTTTCTTATGTATTCACCAGTATATTTTTCTTTAACTTTATTGAATAGAATTATTTAAAAACAGGGTATGTTTTTGTCTTCTTGGCAAAACATGGAATTTTCCATACTTCTGATGAGCTTCCTGCAGCTATAGCTCATAATATATTCTGATTTTTAAAAATATATGAGCTACAAGCTACTCTAAGAATTGTAATTTTATAATTATCCAGGTCAATATATACCCTGGTGTAGATCTATATGTCACTCATATAAAATGCCCAAGTAAAAGCACAGCTAATAAATATGAAAGTAGACCACATAGGGAAAACATAAACCATGTGTTGCTGATGTAATTGAAAGCATGACACAACCTCTCCTTCCATAGCTACGTAGATTTTATGGTTCGCTAAAGGGTTTAAAATAATCAATATGTATTCACTGGCTGTGGTGGATTGACCCTAACCAACAGCCAAACACTCCCTCCCTGCCTTCCTCTATCTCTCCCCTGTCCTACAGGTGGGAAAAGAAAGTATAAGGAAGGCAAGAAGACTGCTGGACTGGGATAAAGACAGTATAATAGTAAAAACTGTGTGCACAAGCAGAGTAAAATGAGGAAATCCTTCACCACTTCCTATTAGCAGGAAGATGTGCTACTTCATGGAAGGCAGGGCCAAAGTGTGCATAGCAGTTCCTTGGTAGCACAAACACCATAACCATGAATGTCTTCTCCTACTCCTTCTTTCTCTGAGCTTTTATTGCTAAGCACAATGTCATGTAGTATGGAAGATCCGTTTGGTCAATTTGAGTCAGTTATCCTGGTTACATTTCCACCCAACCTGTAGCCTCACCTCAGCCTATTTACTGAAAAGAGTGGTGGTGGTTGTGAAGAGCCAGTGTTGTGCAAGCACTCTTCAGCAATGGTCAAAACTTTGGGGTATTATCAACACTATTTCAGCCACAGATCCAAGGCACAGCACCACAAGAGCTGCTATGAAGAAATTTCAATTCAATCCAGATAGACCCAGTACGCTACTGAGTGAGATGGGAAAGGGGAAGAACATTTTTCCCTATATGATTCAAGTCAGTGTTCTATATCAAATTTCAAGCGAGTTTGACTAAGAAGGATGGATCTTCAGAACCATTTTTGTCTATTTAGTCTCAGTCTAAACCACAGCTAATAAAAGCTACTTACACAGGGCTCTAGCTACTTCAATCTGTCAGTCAGCATTAGCTATCAAGTGAATATTGCTGAGTACACCATGTTCCAGTCATGACCTAACACCCCAAATGTAAAGAATGATAAAGTAGCTGGCTTCATAAGCTCATTACTAGGCAGAGATAGAGAATATCAGTAAAATGTTTTATAAATTGGCATCTCAAATAGTCTGATGAGACGTAAACAATGTATTTCCATGATAAATAAAAAACTGTTAGTAATATGCTTAAGAGTCAGGAAATTTGATTTCTGATTATACTGGTGCTAACTTTCTAATACTGATTTTCTTTATCATTGGTCAAAGCATTAAATTCTCTCAGAATTTAAATTCATGGAATACCTCATGAAATATTTAACCTCATAGTAAGAAAAGTATTACTTATGGAAGTCAAAATTATAATTATCCAAGGTAAACATATTTTATATTATACCAATGTTTTTTGTCATAATATTAAAATTTGGCTACCTTGGTTAAATATTTTATAGATACATTATATATTAGATATATGATATATATTATACATATAATATATAGCAAGATATAAGTTACTTATTACTACATGAATAGAATACAATTAAATTGACTATAATGAATTATGTATCAAAAATTAAATATATATACATGTTTTGTGCGATATGATTATCAGTGAATTTAGTCAGTCCTACTTTCTAAGGACTTTCTACCTCCTAAGATATTCTGCAAAGAAAATAAATAAGCGTCCTTGAATGGCTGTGAAATACACAACCACATTTCTCTTTTTCTATTCTCACACATGAATATTTAAGTTTTATCACAGTTTTATATTTGTAATTTTTTTATGTTTGATTTGATTGTATTTTGATTTTTCTTTCATGTTTTTTATATTTGTATTTAAATATAAAAGTAAAATATTAATGTAGTAAAAAATTTAAAAAAATTTCAAAGAAACTGTTTGTTTCCATATTTTTATATTAGACCACATAAATAATATTATGTCATTTTAGATGTAAACAGGATACATCTTTAAAAGAGATTAGAAACCACTTAGACTATATGTTTTTATGATGGGAAAAAGTAAAGAAAAGTTCTAATAAACAAACCAGACTCAATTCAGTTAAATTAATTTATTACCAGTTAGCAAAATTTTAATATATGATTTGTGTAATGAAGGGAAAGATATGTAATTTAAATAAACACTTTAGGAAATGACTTTCCTCCCCTTCCCTAGGTTCAGCTAAGTGCAACACATCTCCTCTATTCCTAGCACGAATTCTCCTTGTTTTCATTACATCTTATGTTCAGTCCCTCCAAGATACTTTGGTGAACGATGGAAGACTCAGAAGGTTGATATTGGGCACTAGTGGATTCTTTCTGCTTCTTCCCACTTCTCACTTGTTTTCCTCAACTTGTTTTCCTTACTTGTTTCTTACCGCTCCTCTACTTTGGCATGGGCTGCCCATGGCTGTAGTCCCTCAGCAAAAAAAAAACAAACAGTAGATGAGGCCTTCTTGAAAGAACAGGAAAAATTCTCATGGTCACAGGCTTTGGTCCCCATAGGGGATATCTACTGAAAGGACAACAGACCAGTATACAAATAATCTAGGAAATTTATGGACTACTTTGACAACTTCCCGACAGAGGGGATTGAGGAAGAACTATATATTGTTATGAAAGTAGTGGACAGCGTTGGATGCAGTGACAGCAGAATTCAAGATTTTGAAAGCAAGGAGCAGGGCAAAATGCAGGATTTCAAGACTTTCAACAGACTTCAACCAATTCTGAGATTTATTTGAAAAATTCCGTGGGGAATCTTCTCAGAAGTTCAAGAAAGGGTAATGAGAAGTTCTGAACCTGGGGAGGAATAAACT
Source organism: Manacus vitellinus (assembly GCF_001715985.3). Classification (NCBI taxonomy): domain Eukaryota; kingdom Metazoa; phylum Chordata; class Aves; order Passeriformes; family Pipridae; genus Manacus; species Manacus vitellinus. The sequence continues at coordinate 15,516,257 of NW_021938789.1, read as the reverse complement.
CAGGGAGCAAACCAGCTGGAAAGCAACTTTGCTCAGAAGGACCTGTGGGTCCTGGTGGACACCAAATTTAACGAGTCATCAGTATATCCTTGCAGAAAAGGTTTATCATGAAAAGCAGTGTTGACACCTCAAGGAAGATGATACTTTCCCTTTATTCGTCACTGGTGAGGCCATATATAGAGTATTGTGCCCAGTTCTGAGCTCCAAAGTACAGGAAAAAATAGAGACTTCCTGGAACAACACAAGGAGAGAAAGATGATGATGGAACAAGTTGTCATGGTTTGAGAGCCCCAAAAATCCAATTCCCTATCTTCAAACCCCCTCCCACATCTCAGCTTAATGTGAGAAGGTTTTTTCCAGACAACCACACGAGACTTAAAATGGGGAAAAGGGAATATATTACAATGACTGTACACATAAATATTATAATACATTACACACACGATCTCAACTATCTCTATTATGATAAATCAGTATTTAAAATGGATCAGATCTCTTCTCCCCTCCAAATAAAAGTCCAGGAGGGAAGAAGGAAAGATCCTTTCCAGCCTCAGAGCAGCAGTTTCTCTAAGGCAGTAGTCATCTATCTTCTTCTCATACAGCAGCTGATAGCTGGATTTCTGCCAGCACACACAAAGGGGAAAATCCAAACCCCCTCAGCCACTCGTCTTTCAAGCGAGGGTCTTTCTCCGTGGGCTGCGTAGCAGGGACAAAACTTGCTTCACCACGGTCATATCACGAAGTGCAGGGGGATCTTTGTGAAAGTCCCTTCCTCAGGGGGTTCACCCCTGAGTCAGAACATCTTGCGGAGCTTTCAGTTGAAAGCCTTTGCCTCAAGAGTTCTACCAGAGCTCCTGTGCTCTGTCTCAGGCTGCTAGGCTTGTCAGCAGTGGCGAGGGGGGAAAAGCCAAGGTCACCCCCCTCTGCATTCCTTCTCCATCCCCGTCTAGCTTTCCAGGATGCTTTGAGTTTTTCAGCTCTTCTCTCTCTGGTGCTGCATGTTGCATTTTAGGACTTCCATCCAGTAGGAGTCCACCACCCCAAATTAAGAGGGGTCTCAAAAGGGTTTTGGGGGGTCTAGTTCAGTTCTTACCGACAAAACTCTGTGTAGAGTTTAGTCCTGCTCTCTCTCTCTCTCTTCATTAGACATCTCTGTGTCTTCTTGGCTGCATACTGTGGCTTTCTTATCTTTTGGCTCTTAGCCACAGTCTCTGGACGCTGCTTCTGCCCCTGCTCTGTCTCTGCTCACTCATGGTGGAGAAAACTTTTTTACCTTTGAGCCACAGGTACTTAACCCAGCATTACGCTGTTCCAAGTCCCTGTAGCCCCCCCAGCCAGGGGCTGGGGGGGCCCCAGAGGCCCCAAGGGGCTCTGAGCCCCTTTCCTCGTGGCCTCAGAACATGGCTACCACTTCTGCCACCAAACTACAACCAAACTTCTTTTCCGTTTGCTTGTGGTATGTTTATATTTCACAGAAGCGCTCGTTGGTTAAAGCTTCAAAACTTCCAGGGTCACCACCCCCTGGGGTTTTACCATTTTATAACTTCAGGGGGAAAACTGTTTCTCCCCACTACACAAGTATCTTGCATATGAGGAAAGGCTGAGAGAACTGGAATTGTTTAGCCTGGAGAAGGCTCAAGGGGAATCTTATCAATGCATGCAAATATCTTAAGGGGGATGTAAAGCGTACAAAGCCAGCCAGTGTTACTATCACAGTAACACGACAAGAAGCAATGGAAACTAACTGAAAGAAAGGATGTTCTGTCTGACCATTGGGGAATGGTTTTTTACCATGAGAGTGACTGAATGCTAGCACAGATTTCTCAGGGAGGTTGTAGGGTCTCCATCCTTGGAATTGTTTGAGACCTCTGGACATGGTCCTGGACTAACTGCTATAGCTGACCTTGTTTGAGCTGGAGTATTAGACCAGATGACACTGAAATAGGTCCCTTCAGGTGTAAAACATTTTGTAATTCTGTGAAATAATTCTATTGACATTGTTTGTGAGGTTACATGAATAATTTCAATAAAATTAAATCAGTACACTATTTTCAGTACACAAAATATTCCCATTCTCTTTATTTCTTATTGAAATTATTGTGCCAACAAAATTTGTTAATGTTATGTACTTTAAAATGCAGTTTCAGTTAATAGAAAAGGTAAAAGTATCTTATTCTTTGGTCATTTAAAGTCTGAACCATTAAGAATATCAATTTAAATATACATTAAATCAGTTTAGAAAAACAGTATTTGCAACTGTGTAATAAAGTAATATTTTTGAAGCTACAATTTATAAATAAGACTATTTTCCTCAGAAATTATGTCCCATTTAGAAGGAATGATTGTAAACTCTTACTGTCTTGCTTTTCTTTGTTTGTTTTTTTTTTTTTCTGATACAGAGCTTCTGAACATGTAATGTATTTTTACAGAAAGTGGCCTTGAGACATGAGAAAAATGGGATACATTAAGTGACTGCTCATTACATTACCTTTACAGGAGGCTTGTAACAGAGCTTTTGAAGGAAAGAATGGCACTAATCGCAATAAAAAGAACAGGAGAAAAAGATTAACAGTACCACATATCAGTACGCTAGTGTAATTTCCAAAATGATACAATACATGAGGAATGCAAAAAGTGATAAAAAATATCTTCTGCAGGCAGCAGGTATCCCTGTTGTATTCTTCCTTCTTCTTTTTATAAAATCATCTTTATTTTGTTGTAATAGTTACGATTAAAATGTAAATTCATAGTGGCTGTTTGGGACACACATAATTTTCCATATTATTAAGCAATAGTGCAAAACTCACCTTGTAAGGATGCAAAAATATGAATGGGCATCAATGTCAGAATTACACTGAATTGAATGTGGAACATAAAGTAAAGAACTCTCCTGAGAAGCAAAGGTCCCCAATTCAGAAAAATCATTGAAAACAGTCAGGTGTGAAGTGAATGAAAAGTTCTATTACATTTTTAAGAATTTACAGTCCCTTACTGATTATGTGTCTGAGAAATGTACAAGCATTTACCAAATACTGTAAGAAAAAACAGAGAATTGTGACAGAACTATTACTGAATAAGATGGAAATCTTAAACAAAGAGATGTATTCTTTAACAGATATTTCCACCAGGGTTGTTTATTTTTCCCCACAGATAACTATAATCTGAAAACCAAATCTTAATAAATGTATCTTGAAGGATATGTCAGGATACAGAAAAGTGTACAGATAATGACAAATAGAAGAAATGGTATCACAAGTAGGGTAAGTAGTATATACTGGATTTATTATTATATTGATTATATAAGATAATATTTTATAGTTTAACTCATTTCTCTCTATTGAGCACACACATCAACTGGTAGTCCCTCCTATTTTCCACCCTGAGAAACACTATATACAGCATAGTATATGGTATGTAGTGCGTACAGCATATATAGTGTATAGGATGTAATAAAGTGTATATAGTGGTATATATTCCTTCTTGAGAGTAATGTGCTGACCGGTTGTTTTCCATTTATTTTCCTTAGATGTTCTAAAGATGGCAGTTAAATCTCCCACACTGAGATTTTACACACACTTAAATGAGATATATGGTATGTCAGTATGAGAAAGAAACACCTTGAAGCCGAACAGAGACTGTGCTGAGATTAAAATGTGCTGAAATCTTCAACTATGAAATGAAAGGATTCCCAAGAGTATATCATAACAGTGAGCTGTCTTGATTCTTTGCTATTAGTTTGATCTTGTAAGCGAGAAAATTTAGTCAATGTATGTTATTCTAAACTTAAAATCTACAGTATTTATTATTTGTTCTGAGTTTCGGTGAGTATATATATAGATATGACTGTATATATACTTTGTCTTTGCAAATTAATATTGCTCTCTAGTCTTAAAATGACACAAAGTATGAACTGTTTGGAATTCAGTCTCTTTATCTCCCATTTCCATTTGGGGGTATATATCTTTTTTTTTTCTTTAATTACTTTATGTTCTTGAGTTTTAAGGTTTAACAGAAACTTGAAAATAATAATAGCAGTGCACTTAAAATGAACACAAAAAGGAATCATCCATTGCTTCTTGATCCATTATTTCAAAAAGCGATCCATTATTTCAAAAAGCAATCCATTATTTTAAAAGTCAATCCAATATTACGTTTACTGCTGCCATTACAGAAGTCTGCTTTTTTCCGTCTTAGCAAAAGACGACTGCACAGCTAGTTAATAAAAGTTTCAGAATATAAACTGAAGAATAGTTCTGCTACAAGTGAAATAAATTTACTCTGCTAGCAAATACAGAAATCTTTATCAATGAGCATGTGCACATTGAAAGAAGTTTAACCTGTCAAACCAAATTTGTCATCTAACAACTGAAAAAATTCCCAAATAAATTACAAACTGAGCTACATAACCTTAGTTTTCTTAGTCTAGAATCAAGATAAATAACAAAAGAACATATTTGGTAGCACTGAGGGAAGGTGGGGTGTTGGTTTTTTTATATTTTTTAATAATCCATCTAAGCTTTTTTTGCTTTAAGTAACACATGAGATTGTTGCTGGACCTCTTCTATTGCCTGTATCTTTTTTCATCCTGTTTCCAAAATAGCAAGTTTCTCAGTTTATTTATTTAAATTACTGGGAATGCAAATATCTATTTCTCAAATCATGTACTTTAATATTTATTACAAAACCAGCTAAGGGACTCAGGAAAACATATTGGAAGAAAATCAACTTCTGTAGCCAAGTTTCTAAAGGATTACAAACTGAAGGGCAGACCAGTCAAAATATTCAAGGGCAAGTCTTTCATCTAGAGGGACCTAAGCAGGTCAAAGGAATGAGCCACAAGGATTGCAAGTGGATTGCAAGCTGGGCATGAGCAATGGTGTACCCTGGCAGTAAGGAAGGTCAAGAGCGACCTGAGCTGCAGTAATAGAAACATGGGCAGTAGATTAAGGTGAGACCACTTGTGAGACCACATTTAGATTCCTGTGTCCAGTTTTGGGGCCTGTTAGGAGAGAAAATATAATGATAAACATGGGTGAATTTCGTGGAAGGCCACCAAGCTGGTCAGGGACTGGAAAACTTACCCAGTGAGGGAAGGCTAATGGAGCTGCAGCCTGGAGAAAAGATAACAGCAGGATCTAACAGCAACCCTCCAGTTAGGGAGGATGTTTTTAAGAAGATCTTATCAAGAAGACAGAGAGGCTCAACATTGGTGCATGTTGAGAAGATGATAATTAGCAGTCATACATTGAAACAAGAGAAATTGAGCCTGAGTATAAAGAGAAATTTTTCTTTATGAGAACAGTCAGGCACCACAAGAAGCTTCCAGAACATCTGTGCAGTCTCCATCCTTGAAAGTTTTTAAGACCTAGACAGGTCAAATCCTAAGGAGCCTAATCTGACCTCACAGATGACTGTGTTTTCCCATGAGCCTATGTTATTTCCAGCATTTTGCCTCAGAATGCATTGAAGTGATAGGGTCTCCTAGTACTATTTTGTGAGGAAAAGGAAGTAGCCTTTAGAATGTTTGTTTGCATGGTCTCAGAGAAATTAATTGCAACTTCATTGCAGAATACAATCATAGAATCATAGAATCGGCTGGATTGGAAGGGACCTCCAAGATCATCAAGTCCAACCCTTGATCCAACATCGCCGTGGTTACTAGACCATGGCACTAAGTGCCACATCCAGTCTCATTTTTAAAACCTCCAGGGATGGAGAATCCACCATGTCCCTGGGTAGCCCATTCCAATGCCTGATTACCCTCTCTGTAAAGAATTTCTTCCTAATATCCAACCTAAACCTCCCCTGGCACAGCTTAAGACCATACCCTCTTGTCTTACTGATAGTTGCCTGGGAGAAGAGACCAACCCCCACCTGGCTACAATGCAGCAGTTCAATGTTCCTGAGGTCCTAGATTGTATGAGACCTTTCTTCTTTCTGGTTGGTGGAATTAAATTAAGGATTAATCTAACACCACAGAGCCTAGATAAAATTCTAGCACACAGACTTTCCCATTGACTTCAAGGGAATATTTTTTTATTTTTCACGTCTAAATTAATTCAGGTAGACTGCAATGGAGAAACCTAAATATGAGAAAATTCTAACATGTATTTCTCCGCAGTTTATGTATGCATTGCAAATGACCTTATAAAATATTGAGAACATTTTATTCTTAATGGAAGAAGTTTAGAAAAGTAATTGTTTAAATACTGGGGTTTTTTTCTGTTGTGTAAACAGGTTACTTCCTTCACTCCTATATACCTGTAAAATTACAGAACTGTTCTCTCTTTTATTTTTGTAAAAATATGATAATAATTACATGCAGAGTATCTTTTACTTTAGGTCTTATTCTTGAGACCTAAAAGTGGTTTCAGAAACTCTAAAATTTTATGCATTATTTATAAATCCCCAAATCTCTCCAAAAATATTTAAGTACTTTTATGACTTTGAAGCTCCTGCAATGATTTTAGGATATAAAGCATATTTTGGATGCTTGTTATGGCAAAGCTATTTATGTCAGAGTCAATACTTATTTTCACCTTCTAAATATAGTTTGTAACGCAACAAACTGATCACGATGGTCACAGAACAAACAGCAGACACAATTTACTTTTTTCTCAAAGCTTTACTGTGATTATTCAATCATCGCAAAAAATATGTGATGTCTCTATTTACTTTACAAATACATCAATATGCAAATAAGAAAGTTTCCATATTAACATTATTTTCTCATTAGTAGTTCTATTACTCAGTCCATTCATAACAGATTTAGCATTAAGTAAAATAGGTTTTGACAAAATTTTTATTTTCAGAAATCGTCTTTGACATCATGGATTAAACTGAACTGTTCAGCAACAGTTGCAGATTTCCATTCATACCTTCAAGCTCTGACCTGTCTTTAAAAGAGATAGGATGATTTAAATTGCAGTAGTGTTTTTGACAAGTATAGTACTGAATATCTAATACAATATTTAAAAGCCTATGCCTCTGAATAAATCTAAATGCTGACAATATTATTTTTCTCTCATTTCTGTTGTGATTGATTGAGAAATACAATAGCAAACACTTTCCAAAAATATTTAAATGTTATTAAAAATAAACAACAACTAAACCCCAGGGAACTAGTATCTCAAAAGTTGAAACCAGTTAAGAAGATTAAAAGTTGTTAGATTGCCAAGAACATTGTCATCACTGCTATTTAAAGGTAAGAGTATGGTGTTATGGGATAGGACAAATATTTCAGATCACTCTGGACATCAAGAATGGTTCTTTCTCAAAGCTAAAAAAACATATTTTACCAAATATATATGAATATACAAACACTTTTAACATAAGACTTATTGTGTGAGTTAAAATGTGATTTCAAATAATTTCAGAGCATATGTTGCAATACTGTTCAAGGCAAAAACACTGAAGTTTTCTCCGTTTTTTTTCACCCCTCTCCAGTTCACCCAACTGTCTCTATTATCATGCTGTCCTTACTCATTCACAGAAAAATCAAGAAGGGTTTTACAAGACAGGTAGGAAGAACAGTTGGAACGAGCAAGATTATGTACAATTAAATTACATGCTGAATAAAAGTCCAAGACCTTCAAATTCGTTGAGGATGATGGAGGAGAGTCTGAGAGAGTGGAGGTTGTTCAACCTGGAGAAGATAATGCTCCTGGAAGACCCTACTGTGGCCTTTCAATAATTAAAGGGGTTTTATAAGAAAGATGAGGACAGAGTTTATAGTAGGAACTGTAGTGATGGGGTAATGGTTTTAAACAAAAAGAGTGTAGGTTCAGACTAGATATAAGGGGGAAAAAATCAACAATGAGGGTGGTGAAACACTGGAACAGTTATATTTCCTCAACTTGTATACAACAAAGCTGGAAAATTCTGAATAAAGTAAGATAACATACCAATTCTTTTTGAAATGGTTTGGGGAAAAAGCCCTAACCGAACAACAAAGAAACAGAAATTATGTATTATCTCTGCCCTTATCTTGTCCTTGCACATATTTACAGTTTTATTTGCAGTTTGATATTGTCATTAAGACCCAATGATCTGATTCCAGATATCAGAAAAAAAAGATACAAAAATTGTAATTCTTCTTTTTTGTCCATCAGTGCAGTGAATGTTCTTACATTAAATGATGCACTTGCTAGCTATGCAGCATCTTCATTCAGAGAAATGTTGTATCTGTCTGTCGATGTAATTATCTGTCCGTAGATGGAATTATTTTTGCTTTACATCATTTTGTGACATACACATAATAAAAATCTTTATTTTTGATAACATTTCTTCCAAATATTGATACCACAAATACCATGTAATACATGTACTGATCATCACAGTTCACTAAAATTACATCAAGGTTTCCTTTGAATTTACAGTGGTAAGATACTATAAAACAAACAAAAAAGATAAATACATCTCTCTACACCCCCACTCCCTTTCTGGAAACCCAAAGAAAAAAAGTTCTTTGATTTTAGTAGTTCTTACCTTTAAAATTTGCAGGGTATGCTTCAACTCTTTACTTTCTGTGATCCTTTTGCCCAGCACTCTACCAGGTAATTATGACTCCAGAGGACTGATGTTATTTTAGTATTCAGTTATTAAGAAAGTATTCTAAGGATTTATGGATCTTTAAACAGCAGTAGGGTACAGAAAAGATACCTGATTCACACAGAAGTAAAGCACAAACTTAACCAAATGCTTTTGATCTCCTGTAAAGACCTTCAGAAATTAAATCTGAGAATAAAAAGACCAACAAAACCATTCTCTTTTAGTACAATAGTTTTAGACCATCACTATTAACTATTACACATATTTATGTTCATGTGGAGAATGAATAGTAGAAAGCATACAGAAATTTTCTGGATTTTAAAAACTTCTCTCCTATATACTACTCCACTGATAATAAAACGTGGAAAAAAAATAAAGAAAAACATACATCAAGGTATAATTTCCCTTACACCAAGGTACGATACTCCTTAGCAGTCTAACAGACATTCAGTTTAGCCAAGTCTGTGAGTGACCAGCTGTGACAAGCCTGTTGTCTGGCTTTTGTCTGTAACTGATGAAAAAATGAGTGGAGAAGAATATGCTCTCAAAGAACCATCTCAGCTTCCTGATACATATACCCTAGGATATGATGAATGATGTAAAAATTGTAATTTTTATCCTGATGAAATGCATGCATACATACATACATACGTAGACACAGAGCTAAGTCCTCCGTTTCTAATGCTAGGAAAACTTCCATTTCTTAGCTGAAGACTGACAGCATATGCAGAAATCATATTCTTTCTATTCTTCTGTGTGGTATGAATAGGCTTCTAACTATAAAAATATATTTTCCATAGATGTCTCCAATATTATCATCATGTGCATCAGGTACAAAGACACACATGCAAACAGATGTCTCCATTGACCATGAGAAAAATGGTCTCTGATCTCTTGTCAACTCCAGTAGCCAACTCCCAGACTCTATTCTCTCCAATATCCAACCCGAGTTTATAGCTACTTCAATACAATGGTTCCTAAGCCTCTTATCTTACTTGTCAGCTAACACATCATGATTTTTGATAGTGAATACAGTTTCTAATATCTGCCTATACAGTATGTGCATACTCTGATCTCTGGCACCACAGACATTCAGGTCTTCTGACCTGTGGTCTGGTTCCTGTCCCTGACTCTCAGACTTCCATATGTGTATGTGAATGCAAAAAAGAGATCTCGCCATCCAGGAAAACAGTTAATAATGGAGGACAGATTGTGATGAAAGGTGCAGGCCTGGCCAGAGAAGCATTCTGATCAGCAACATTTACATGGAACCAAGTCCCTTTTATCTCCTTATCCATCTGTTTCACCATGCGTATTCCTACTCCAACCACTTTGATCCCTCCTCTCCCCTACCTTTGGTTCATCTTCTGAATAGAAACTTCTTGAAACCATATCTCTTATAGAACACCAGACAGAACAGAAAATTATTTTCTTTTCCCATTGATCAGAACGCCACATACAGTGCAGTGGACCTCAATAGTGCAGGAACTTGAAGTTGGTTGAATTCAGTTTAAGACTAGGTCCCTTCACTATTGACCTCAGTCATTGAACTATGCAAAATTGAAGTATTTCCTCTGGCTAGTGGGAACATTTGTAGGTGCTTTTCTATCCGAAAGGAACAAATATAAAATTTGTTTTTGTAATTGACTACAAAAGCAAATTACAAAATAATTCAGCGAAGAGTTTCAGAACATAAATATGATATATAGTTCAAAGGGTGGTTTTATTTTTTTTTCATGTTCTGGTTTTGTTTTGTTGCTAGTAGAAGACATAAAAATTTACAGATTTTCTAGGTTGAAGGTCTGCTATTTCTGTAAAACAGCAAATGTAGCACAGCCCTGCTATGTCCTGAAAACCGAAATGTGAGACAAAAAGAATCATTAGCAGATGTTACTCACAGTCTGTATTAAAAAAAACCCCAAACAACCAAAAAAAACTACAAATACTAATTTACACCTTAAAATCCATTTGGTTAGCAAGACTCTCTGCCAGTAACTGTTATTTTATATTTTGAATGATTGAGGTCTTTAATGATAAGGTGACACAATTTTGTCAATACAGTTGTTAGTTTGTTTCCTTCATTTGTATATCTATTAGCTTTGTAAGGAAAGAAAAAAACCTACCAGAGAAACAGATAATTGTTTATAACAGAAAGCTGCTTGTAGGCATAGATAATTTCAGAAACTGAAGCAAGTCCTTGACCAGTGCCATGTAATGTTTTCTAATGAGAGGTAAGGTATACAGTGAAGATAGATATGCTATGGTGGGAAAAGCAAAAAAAAAAAACAAAACCAAACAACAGGAAACAAAGGAGCAATTCCTAAACAAATGAACAGAAAAGTAAAGTAAAAATAAAAACCAATATTTGAGTTCTACTCTGAGATGTAAACTGGCACACTGGCACCTGGAATTGAGGATCTTACTCTACTGTTCTTGAAGCAGTGTTTATCATGTGCATATACTATACTAATAGTATAATTACCATTATTCTGTGTATTAATAGTCTACAAAAGTATCAAACAGCATGACTACTGAAAATGCTTAATGACTACTGATCACTTTGATGTCGCTTTTACATATCTCAGAGCAGGTGACTTTGAAGGACCTCCTTATTAGAAGAAACAAGGACACTTTTTTGATGTTAAACTGATTAGTGAAAAATTGAGGCATCTCATAATATTGATCTTATCAGTACTTCAGAATATAAAATATCAGTTAATTTGGGGGAATAAAAATAGATTTAAATTTTTTTAAATATCCTAAATGTAGCACAGGTATAATGACATTGTTCCAATCCAAGTATTTTTATACAGTTTGTCTTTAATTCTTGCTTGTGCCATCCCTATCCTAAATTAGAAATCTTTTTCCCTCTTATCTTTAAGGTCTTTGTTATGCCTACAATTTCTCTACCAGTTTCTCTCTTATTAAAAAAAAAATAAATCTACACTTTAATTTTTGTTTGCATTTGTATTTATTTTTATCTGTGCTGTAAGCGGGTTGCAAAAAGATAAATAATGAGATATGTTTTCCAGTATTTATAAGAAAATGCTTTCACAGTGTTTTTACCGTTACTCATTTGACTCCTGAATACTAGTTGTCTTCTTTCAAAACTTTCTGTAGATTGTCAGATTTATCGACTGTATGACTGTATCTGAGACCCCTGCAAAACAGAAAAAAATATTAATTCCTGACTTCCAGTGCTTTTCATTACTTCTTTTTTATATATTCTGTAGGTTCTTACTTAGAGAAAACAAAAAATCTGAAGATAGCTAAGATGTTAGTTGTGTGAACAAGCTGAGCCAGCCTGCACCTGTGGTTCAATTAATTAGAACAAACAGGAGTGCTGACCTTGACTGATATTTTGACAGAGTGCTGTGTTCTCAAAGTGTTCTCAAAGACCACTTAATGGTCTGCTTGGTTTACCGTGATTGAAAATAATCACAGAATGATAGTGTGTGAAATCAAAACATCAGGTCAGCAAAATCCTGGGAATTCTGGTTAGCTGAATGGCAACACCAGGTGCTGTTTACCAAAAAAAGGCTAATAAATGGGAAATGCAGAGAATCCCAAAAACTGAATCGTGTGAGTGCAGTCCCATTCCTTCATCGCTAATAGTTAATGAAGTTCATGAAATCTTAGTTTTTCCAGAGAGATGCATCAGAATAATTTAAGATGGATTTTAAACCACTATAGGTTTAAGCCACTAATTTGAGGGATAATGTGGATCCCATATTTCAGTCTAGGTTAATTGGATACAATTCTGAAACAATAAAAAATAAAACCTACTGGAAAAGAAAACTGTCTCCCTAGAGAGCTGAAATTAAGCAGATATAAATTAACTTTACACACTCTATGAATACAAACAAGAGTGAGAGGAGAAACTTGCATAACAGGATTAATCACAGAATAATAGAAAGGTTTTGTTTGGAAGGGAAATTAGAGATCACCTAGTTCTGACTTCCCTGTCATGGGCAGGGCTGCCACCCACTAGATCAAGTTGGTCAAGACTCTATAGAAACTGGCTTTGAACAATTCCAGGGCATGCACAATTTCTCTGGGAAACCTGTTCCAGTGTCTCACCATACCCACAGTACAGAATTTCTTCCTCAAATACAATCTAAATCTCTTGTCTTTTAGTTTAAAACCATTCACCCTTATCCTATCACTGTCTGCACTCTTTCTTATAAGCTCTCCTGCTTTCTTATAAGCCCATTTTAAGTACTGGAAAGCTACAATGAGATCTTCCTGTAGTCTTCTCTTCTACAGGCTGAACAACTCCAACTCTCTCTGGGATTGAGATCTCCATCTCTCTGATCACCTTTGTGAGCCTCCTCTGGACATGCTCATACAGGTCCATGTCTTGTGCTGAGGACCCCAGATCTGGATGCAGTACTCCAGGTGACGTCACATGAGGGCAGAACCACCTCCCTCGACCTGCTGGTCACTCCTCTCTCTTGCTGCAGCCCAGCATGTGGTTGGTCTCCTGGACTGCAAGCGCATATTGCTGGCTCTTGTCCAGTTCTTCATTCAGAAATATTTAAGCTGCCATTACACAGTCAGTACTCCTACAACACGGTGCAACTCTGGCAATTTAATTATGTTATTTTAGTACATCCTCTCCAATTTTTACATCTTCTGTGCATATTGCGCATGATTTCATCACTTGCAGTTGTAATGGAAATATGCTTAATCTGCTGTAACCCACATCTGGGCTTGTATGTTGTAGGAAATACTATACCAGAATCTACTAGAATCCTCATCAGGACGATGAGCTTTTCAAGACACCAGGCGAGTGCAGTGGGTAACTTAACCTGAGCTGTCTTTGACATCCAGCAACTTGGTAGAGTATGTTGCTTCTCCTGTTCTGAGTGAGTGCCATAACAGATGGACCCAAGTCATGGACTAGATGAATTCAATTTTTATGAACATTTAATGCATATTCATTCAATGGGGGTAGCCCTTAGAAAAAAGGAATGATATTACATCAAAAGACAGGGAAGAAGGTCTTAGTTCATGTATTGAACAGTGCAGGACCTGAGAACGATACAAATGATATGAAATAAAGGGTGTGGATTGTACTAGATCTCAGTAGGATTGGGTTTCTTCTTAGCAGATTATATAGCTCTGTGTTTTTGTTAGTAAAATGTTGATAATAAATGCTTTCTCCTTTTCCTACTTTGGTCCCGCTCCCATTCAGTAAGTAGGCTGAGTGAAACAAAACAGACAAGACAATGCTTCTTAATTGACCAGAGAGATATTTTATATCATATGTTATGGTCAGCAGTAAAAGCTTGAGTAAGTGAGGACATTCATTGTTAACTGTTACATGTATAGAAAACCCAGATTTCCAGGATGTGGCTAACATCTCTCTACTGGTGGAAGTGAAGAATTAATTCCTTCTTTGTTTTGATTGCACATGAATCTTTTGTTTCACCTTTTAAACTGCTTTTGCGCTGTGCTGGTTTAAAAGTTAACCAGCAGGGGAAATGAACTCAACTCAAAAGAGAGATTATAAGTCAGAATAACAATTTAATAAAATAGTACAATAAGTACAATTATACAAACAAACAATTGGTCTTAACCCACAAAACCCAAATGTATAACTCAGCTCCCTGGGGCATGAACAAAGTGGTGTTCCTTGGGCCCCCCCCCGAGTCCAAAGTAAAGGGAGAGGGGAAAAAACCTGCTGGTGGGAGAGCTGTTGCAGTCTGGGAGAGCTGTGAGCTGCAGTCTGGTTGAGAGCGGTGAGCTGCAGTCTTCCTCTGGATCCCACAAGTGGTAAAAAGGTTCCAAAACTCCAAGTTTATATATTCTCCAGTTCAGGCAGGAATGCTCACTTCTCCCCTCAGAGCGGGGAATTCCATAAAAGGGCATGAGGACAAGAACATCTACAGGCCTCTACTGCTAACAATTTCTGGGAAATGGCTTGGAAGGCTATAGAATACACAGTTTTGGGTTACACCCATCCATGATGAACTGGTCTCAGCTGTCCTAACTAGGACATGCACCAAGCCATGAACTTGCTTGTCTTCTTTGAGTCCTCTTCTACCCACATGAAAGGGGAGTGAATGAGTCATTCTATGGATGCTCAGCTGCTGGGTGAGGACAATCCACCACAGCACCTTAGTAATAAAAGCAATGATTGCTTTAAATATAGGAATATGGGATTTTATGAATTACATTTTCTAGTATAGAGACCTGAGAAATGAGCTCTTTTTTGCATTTATTCATGCAAAAGTCCCATTTAAATACTGCTGAACATTAGTCTTTGCAAGCATTGAATGAACACAGTTAACTCCTCTGGGCACCTCTACAGCACTGATGGTGCCAAATCAATCAAATAGAACTCTTCACTACAGTCCCTTATACAGTTCCAGGGCAAGGCAGGATAGGAAGTTACTTCAGGCAAATTTTTTAACAAGTCAGATTCTGTAATTCTCTTCTGTTATCATTCTTTTTAAGGTTGACTAGATTTTCTATTAGAAAATAACAGAGACACTTTTTTTTCCCCAGGTTTCTAATAATAGCCTGGATAAGATGGAACTATACTATCCCAGTGAAGGATCAATCTTGTAAAAGATCTACTATGGCCATTCTGAAAAACTGTGAGACCCAGGAAACAGAAAGGAAACCTTATTAACCTGTTCTCAGATATTTTTTTTTCATGGATTAATGTAGTTAATCATTTCACCACCAGCAATATTTCCTGATCGCATCGTTTTGGGCTTGTAGTACAAAACTGAAAGACAAGTTGGTTCACTTAGCAGAAAAATAGTCTTCAAGGAAACTTTTGTTATTATTATGTTTTGAAACTCATGCATACTTCTCATCTGACTGCAGGTGCTTTTGGAGCAGCGACTGAAAACTTTTTTTTGGATCACGTTTCTTCTGTATCATAAAAAAAATGAAGTTTAAAATACTCTATATCCTGATACACAATGTTTTTTGTTTGTTTTGTTGTGTTTTTTGTTTGTTTGCTTAGTGGTTTTTTTATAGTGAACACATATCATGTGTTATTTTCCGCTGGAGCTAATTGTAAAGAACTGGATATCCAAATTCAAAATACAGATAAAACTTACAAGAGTAACTATCTGTGTGCTCCTTTTCAAAGTTGAGCATGGGGAAAACTCAAGAGTTCTTAGCTCCTCTTTCAGTGCCAAATGCAGGAGTTATAATGGCAATTTACTATAAGTGGAAGTAAGCAGCAAGGGCTGGCTGTTCTGCACAGGAAGAATGAGTTGAATACCAAGAGTCACACAAAAACTCAGAGAACTGTCCTTGCCTTCAAGAATTCAGGATAAAGAGCTAGAAAGGCAGGGTCAAGATCAGGTCTGGCAACAGTATTCCTGCCCAATGACAATGAAGTTTGCCATAATCTGTATTTTCTCATAAATTTTTTTTTTATTATCTATTTTTAAAGTTTTTAAAGTGAGTTTCATTTTAATATGTCATGATAATAATTACAGTTACTGATTATAAAGCTAAGCATTATAAATTTTTTAAATTATAATTCAGACATAGAAGAAGTATTCCAGACCCAGATTTTTATGGCATGGTGTCTAAACCCTGCAATATTGTGGATGGACTTTTTATTGTTTAATTATGCATGTGTGGTAGTTGATCCCAGCTGGACATTGGGTATCCACCAAAGCTATTCCATCTCTGCCCTCTTCAGCTGGGCAGGGGAAAAAAAATAACAAAAGGCTAGTTGGTTGAGATAAGGACAGGGAGAGATCACTCACCAGTTACTGTCACAGGCAAAACACATTCAGCTTGAGGAAATTAATTTAATTTATTACAATCAAATCAGAAGTGTAATAAAAAATAAAAAATCTTAAAACACGTTCCTTCTCCTCCCCCTCTCCTTTTTTCTACAGCTCAACTTCCCTCCTGATTTTTCTGGTTCTTCCTCCCAGGTGGCTCAGAGGGACAGGGAGTGGTGCGTGTAGTCAGTTCATCACATGCTTTCTCTGCTGCTGCTTCCTCCTCACACTCTTCCTCTATTCTAGAGTGGGTTTCCTTCTGCAGGAGGGAGTCCTCCACAAACTTCTCCAATATGAGTTCTTCCCATGGGAAGCCATTCTTCACAAATTTCTCCAGTGTGGATCTGATCTACAGGATGCAGTCCTTCAGAAGCAGAGCGCTTCAGTGTGGGTCCCCTGTAAGGTCACAAGTCCTGCCAGCAAACCTGCTCCAATGTGGACTCCTCTCTCCATGGGCTCACAGGTCCTGCCAGGAGCCCTGTTCCAGTCGGACTTCCCACAAAGTCTGCCTTGGGCTTCCATATTCTCCAGTGTGGGATCCTCCATGGATTGCAGAGGGACATCTGCTTCACTCTGGATTTCCATGGTCTTCAATACCACTGCAGGAGGATCTCTGCTCTAGTGTCTGGAGCACCTCCTCCCCTTCCTTCTTCACTGACCTTGGTGTCTGCACAGGTGTTTCTCTCAAATATTCTCACTCCTCTCTCTGGCTGCTGTTGAGCAGCAGTTTTTCCACTTAAATATGTTATCACAGAGGCACTATCACCATTGCTGCTGGGCTTGGCCTTGGCCAGCATCAGGTTCATCTTGGAGCCAGCTGGTATTGGCTCTGTCAGACATAGGGGAAGCTTCTGGCAGCTTCTCACAGAAGGTCTCCATGTAGCCTTTTCTGCTATCAAAACCTTTCCATGCAAATCCAACACAGCATATTATCAAAAGAGAAACCAATACTCCAAACATGGAAAAGATAAAGTGACACAAAAGATAAAGTGACACAAGCACCAGCATTCTGGAAACTGTTTTTTTAATCTTAGTTTCATGGGGTTTATGGATATTAGGGATTCGCAGAATGACAGTGTTTAATTTATGCACTAAGAATGAGTTAACGTCAATATTGTAGTAAGAGCGACCAGATGAAATATGTCTGTATCCTAGAATTCTGGAGTACAGAGGCACAACTAGTATAAAAATTCTGGTTTCCATTTGTAGATAACTGTATTTTGTTGATCCAGTGTTTCTGAATAATGCCAAGAACATTTGAAATAAAATTAACACTGAAATGATAGTACTTAACATTTTATTTGATCTTGCAGAATTAAAATTCTTAGTGATATCTTTCTTAGGAAAAGGAGGAAAAAAGTATGCAACTAAAGGAGCAAGTCAAATGACATCATGTAAAAGTTCTGCAGTTTCTTTATTTTCCACAGTATCTCTGTTTTCTATAGTTAGCATTAACTGGAGGTAACATTTGAAGAATTTATTTCCATTTGACAAATTAAGAATATATGAAGTTATGATTTCCAACATGGAAAAACAAAAATTCATGAGCCTGAGAGTTTCTTAACCTTCACTTTGAAAATATGAAGCTACAATAAAATCTAAAATCTTCCCTGAGTCCATAGGCCTAAGGACTGAATCTGCAAATGAGATTCCGAATATCATGCTCCAGTCATGCTGCAGGAAATTTCTATTTTAAGAAATCCCAGACTTTAAGACAGTCACTTTAGAGGAATTTTTAAGAAAAAAAAAATTCTGACAAATGAACAAATATTTCCCCCTATCTTTTTACACATGAAACTTTGAAACAACTCATTGGCTTTTCTTTTGTATATTTTACTTCCATTATCTCCCAACTCCTTGCTATTAATCAATAAATATATTTAGTAGAATCAACTCTGCAAGGACTGTAATCAGTCTTGATAACAGCACCATTTAATGTGCCAGTATATAATAAAAACAAGCAGACATTGCAGTACTGCTATTCAAAACAATATTTGAATTATGATGTCCTTTTATTTTTGAGGGATTTCAGCAAACTTTTATTAATTATTAGGCTAGTAGGATGTTTGGTAGCACTTTTCAAATGTCATGTTGTTAAACTTTTTTGAACTGATACCGAATGTTGCAAAAAATCCTGAAGAGCTAAGTCTACAGACTAGTCTACAGCTATCAGATTTTCATTTGACATACATATATCATATTGCAATGCAACAAGGGAATGAAATTAAATTTGCTTCAGAATGTTAACTCTCATGATCTATTACTCTCCTAAGAATACCAATGGATGACAAATTAGGAACCTGATGACTGGGAGTAGGAAAGTTCTACAAAATGAAGACCACGTGTGAAGTTTTCTGGAACAGTGGGACCTCTTTACACAGTATTATGACCAAGAGATCCCTACTGATATTTGTTGGTTGTCTGTAACTTTTAATATAGCCCTTGAATAATCTGGTATAGGTCCTAAGTCCTTAAATGTAACTCTTATGATTCTCTCTTCATCTTCTTTCATGAAGTGTGTTATAGTTACCATTAAAAAAAAAATTGTCTGCCTCTGAATGTCCATATAATCTTTCATGTGTATATATATATATACACATATATGTATATATATACTGGACAGTTTAAACCAAAGGAGCAAATCCTGCTGATACGACAGTTTTTCTCCTTCCTGTTCTTAAAGTGGGAGAATTTTATTAAAACAAAACAAAAGCAAATTAAGTCTAGAGACCCATATTTTTGTGATACAGAGGGTAAATACAGTAACCATTTGGATGGGCTACTTATAGCTCACTTACCTGTAGAATCATAAAATGATTTGGGTTGAATGGGAACTTACAAATCACCTAGTTCCAAACCCCAGTCATGGGCAGGGATGCCACCCACTAGGTCAGGTTCCTCAAAGCCCCATTCAACCTGGCCTTGAACACTTCCAGAGTTCGGGCATTCACAACTTTTCTGGGTAACTTGTTCCAGTGCCTCACCTCCCTCACAGCAAAGAATTTCTTCCTAACATCTAATCTAAATTTCTCCTCTTACAGTTTAAAAGCATTCCCCCTTGTTTTATCATCTGCCCATGTAAAAATACATCCTACTTCTTACAAGTCCACATCTTTCTCATGCTGAAGACCCCAGAGCTGGATGCAGTACTTCAAGTGGGGCTCTCACAAGGGTAGAGTAGAGGGGGACAATCACTTCCCTCAGCCTGCTGGCCACTCATCTCTTGATGGATACCAGAATGCAGTTGGCTTTCTGGGCTGCAAGTACACACTGTCGGCTTATGTCCAACTTTTCATCCATGAGAATCCCTAAGTCCTTCTTTGCAGACCTGTACCAGCAGGTGAGGCAAAATTTCCAACACTGAAAAACGAGAGAAACAGAAGTTTAACTAAACATCAATATTTGCATGACTATCAAATATGGTGTTTATTAGTAGTGTCTTCGTGTTTTGTACTAAAATTGTAGCTACAGAGTAGAGTAGCTACAGAAAGTCAGAGATAATTTCAATACCGTATATCCAAGTAGTATGATTGTTCTGGATTATATCCAAATGTTGGTAGTAAAACAGAATTTAGATGTTTGGAGGTGATGATATTACACTAAAGATACAACGTTATATCTATAAAAGAAATGTTAACTAGTTATTTTTTGTTGGATTGTAAAATATGATGATATTTCCTATCATTCCTTGAAAATATTCCATAAATTTAAAGCTATTTGATATCATGACTTTTTAATGATATTTTGTAGGGAAAAAAAACAAATTTATTGTAAGATTTATAAGCTCATACAGGCAGAAAATAATAATTATAAATAAGCTTTATTGCTACAACTGAAAAACATCTGTTAATTTCTTCAAGGAGAAAAGAAACATTAATAGTTAAAAATGTAATATATCTGTCTTAGTTAATGAAAAATATAAATGTTTCTACATCATTTGTCTACTAAGCTGGTGATATCTAATTTAAACATAATCAAATATTAATATTCATTAATATTAACATAAACTATAAATATATCTTCTTATACAAAGTCTTCAGTTCTAGAAGAAATTTTCACTGTTCCTGCTGATTCCAGTCAAACATTTAGGACTTGATCTCAACACACTCCTAAGTCATGGGAAGAATCCCAATAAGATCAAAATGATTTGAGATGAGTCTTTTACTGACACAGAGGTATTCCACTCAGATATGAAAGTTTTTGACAAGTCCGATGCACACAGAATTTTTCCTGATGAACTTTCTGAAAAGAAACTTTGGGAAAGTAGATTTTTTTCTGTGCAAGGAACAGAACAATACAAAACATTCAGCTAAAAAAGAAAATTGTATATTCAGAAAACTTTTTTTTCTCACAATTGAGTTTGTAATATTTCATTTTACTTGGACCTATGAAAAGAACAAAAACAATATTTTGTTATATTTGAGTTTTATAATCAGCATCTAAATTACTGCGTGGTGGAAGTTAAATGACTACAGACAAATGTTCTTTGTTTTTTTTTAATATGTGACCTTACCCCAAGTGCATGTAAGTATCAGAATAGAAGCTTACAAATGCATTTACTTTATGAATAAACTTCAATCAAACAGCACAATGCCCACTAAATCATACTACAAAGTGTCACATCTACTTGTTTTTTGAATGCTTCCAGGCATGATGACTCCACCATTTCCCTGGGGAGCCTTTTCCAATGCTTAATCATTCCTCCAGTGAAGAATTTTTTCCTAATATGCAAACTGAATTTTCCCTGGTGCAAACTGAGGCCTTTCCCCCCTGTCTTATTGCTAGTTGCCTGGGAGAGGAAACTGAACCCCACTTCACTACAACTTCCTTTCAGATAGTTGAAGAGAGCAATTAGGCCTCCTGAGCCTTCTGTTCTCCATACTAAAAAACTCCAGCTCCCTCAGCTGCTCCTTGTCAGACTTGTGCTCCAGACACCTCATCAGCATCTCCTTCTTTGGAGATGCTCCAGCATCTCAATGTTTCTTATGGTGGAGAGCCCAGAACTGGCCACAGGTTCAAGGTACAGCCTCAGCAGTACCAGGTACAGAGGGACAACCACTTCTCTAGTCCTGCTGGCTGCACTATCTTTGATATAAGCCAGAATTCCATTGGCCTTCTTGGTCAGCAGGGCACACTGCTGGTTCATGTTCAGCTGGTCATTGACCAGCACCCCCAGGTCCTTTTCCATTGATGTCCAACCTGAATCTTCCCTGGTGCAGCTTGGAGCTGTGTCCTCTTGTCCAGTTAATTGCTAGTTACCTGGGAGAGAATTCATGGGCAGTGGAGAATTCACCACTGTTCTCTGGGGTCAGCCAGACAGCCATTTTGTTACCAAGCAAAGATTGTACCTGTATAAGCCATGGGCTGCCAGCATCTCCAAGAATATGCTGTGGGAGGCAGTGTCAAAGGCTTTACTGAAGTCCAGGTAGACTACAGTTATAGACTTCCCCTTATCCAAATCTGTGTCACTTTGTCATAAAAGGAGATCATATTGGTCAAGTAGGATCTACCTTTCATAATCCTGTGATTATGACAGCTGGGCCTGATCTTCCTCAGCACTGAGGTCAGGCTGACTGGCCTGCAGTTCCCCAGATTCTCCTGACCCTTCTTGTAGATGATCGTCACACTGGCTAGTCTCAAGTCAACTAGGATGTCCACAATTAACCAGGACTGATGATAAATCATGGAGAGTGGCTTGGCAAGTTGTTCCACCTACTCTGTCAGTACCCTTGTATGGATCCCATCTGACTCCATAGACTCGGGAGTGTCTAGAAGGCACAGTAGTGCACTAACTACTTTCTTCTGTATTACAGTGTGTTTTTTCTGATCTCCATCCCTATCTTCCAGCCCAGGGGTCTGGGTACCCTGAAGATAACTGGTCTTTCTGTTAAAGACTGATACAAAGACTGTATTAAGTACTTCAGCCTTTTCCTCATTCTTAGTAGCAATGTTCCCCCCACCACATCCAATAAAGGATGGAGATTCTCCTCACATCTCCTTTTTGTTATTAATGTATTTGTCAAAACATGGGGTTTTATCTTTTACAATGGTGGTCAGATTGAGTTCTAGCTGAGTTTTCACCTTTCTAATTTTATCTTTGCATGACCTGATGACATTCCTGTACTCTTTCTGAGATGCCTGCTCCTTCTTTTAGAGGTAGTAAATTCTCTTTTTTTACCATGAAACACAGAAAAAATTCCCAGTTCAGCCAGGCCTGTCTTCTTCCCTCATGGATCATCTTACAGCAAATTGTAATGGCCTGCTCCTGAACCTTGAAGACTTGTTTCTTGAAGGATCAGCCTTCCTGGACTCCTTTGTCATTCAGGACTGTTTCCAAGAGACTCTGTGAACCAGTGTCCTGAATAGGCCAAACTCACCCCTCCAGAAGTCCAGGTAGCAGTTTTACTGACACCCTTCCTTACTTCACTGAGAATTGAAAACTCTATCATTTTGTGGTTGCTATGCCCAAGACAGCCTCCGACCACTACATCTCCCAAAAGCCCTTCTCTGTTTGCAGACAGCAGGTCCAGTGGGGCACGTCCCCTTGTTGGCTCCCTCACCAATTGTGTCAGGAAATTATCTTCCATACACTCCAAAAACCTCCTAGATTGTCTCCTCTCTTCCGTGTTCAATTTCCAGCAGACATCCAGAAATTTGAAGATCTTCATGAGAAAAGGGCTAGTGATCATGAGACATCTGTCAGCTGCTTGTAGAATGCTTTGTCTGCCTCTTCATCCTGGTTGAGTGGTCTATAACAGACTCCCCCAAGGATATCTGCTTTGTTGCCTTTCCCCCTGGTTCTTATCTATAAAAACTAAACCCTCTCAGCACCATCACTGAGCTCTATACATGGAAATGCCCCCTAACATACAGAGCCCCACCATGGCCTCTCCTTCCTTGCCTATCCCCTCTGAAGAGCTTATAATCAACCATTCCAGCACTTGTGAGGGTCATCCACCACATTTCTTTGATGGCAACTATGTCATAGCTTTGCTGCTGTCAATGGCTTCCAGCTCCTCCTGTTGGTTGCCCATACTATGTGCATTGGTGCAGATCCACTTCAGCTGAGCTATTGATTTCACCCCCAAGACTGGCATGTTCCTCCAAGGCTCATTTCTAGTAAGCCTGGTCTTATCCTCTTCCCCATTCAAACCTAGTTTAAAGCTCTCTCAATCACCCCCATCAACTTGTGGGCTAGAAGTCTTTTCCCATTTGAGATGGGTGACCCTGACCTGTCACCAGTAGGCCTGGTGTCATGTAAGTTGCTTTATGATCGAAAAAGTCAAAGTTCCACCAACGGCACCAGACTCTGAGCCACATGTTAATCAGGTGCGTTGTCCTGTTCCTTTCAGTATTCTTCCCTGCTAACAAAGGGATTGAAGAAAACACAATCTGTGCTCCTCTCCCTTTAATCAATCACTCTGGGGCCCTGAAGGTCCTTTTGATTGCCCTTGGACTTTTCTCTTCAACCTTACCACTGCCAACCTGAACAACCCATAGTGGATAATAACCAAAGGGCTGAACCAGACGAAGCAGTCTCCTAGTAACATGTCTTTTCCAGGCCCCAGGAAGGCAGCAGACTTCCCTGTGGGATGATGCTGGTTGGCATGCCAAACCCTCTGTTCCCCTTAGGAGGGAGTCACTTATGATGATTACCTTTCTTTCTTTCTTTATCCCAACAGTTTATAATGCTTGTGATTGACTGACTTGCCCTAGGCAACGCTCTGGATGGACCTTCACCTGAATTATCATTTGCCTGGCCCACAGGTTCCAGAGCCTCATACCTATTGTGTAAGAGCACCTGGGAAGGTGAGAGAGACAGAGGGGATTTGTCTCCTGCTCTAATAAGGAAGCTGTTTCCATTCCCCTCCTACATCTCTTATGTCTTCTTCAAGGAGAGACAAGAGGGTATGGGATCCTCTGGTCTTTGATTCATCTGCTGCATTTTTCTCAGGTATAGTAGGGTGTGATTCCACCAGTCTGTTTCCCTCACACTCACAGATACTCCTCAGTCTTTCCACTTCCTCTTTCAGCTCTGCCATAGGCTGAGCAGATCATCATCCTGGTCTCACCTCATACAGGTGTTGTCTCTGCTGCCCTCTGATACTAATGACAGGCTCAGGCACTCCCTGCAGCTGGAGACCTGGATAGCTGCATATTTATGTGGGAGCTCTCTATGGGTTGCCACATTCCTTCTGGCAACAGCTTTTGAGCAGGTGAAAATATAGCTCAGTCTGTTCTAGTTGGGTAAGCAACGACTGCTAGTTGAGTTCCCCTCTGGAGCTGGGAGGGTGCCTGTGCCCTCCTGTGAGAACTACCACACCCTGCCTTGTTTGTTTGTGCTATTCACCACGCTCCGGAGACCCACTTAAATAAATCTCCTGCCCTTGCCCCTGGCAATGCCCTCACCACGTCAGACTTGCTTGTGAGCGCTGCTGGTTGTTGGTGGGTCTCTCTACTTAGGTTCCTCTGATTCCAAGAACCCCCTGCTTGGCTCATTCTAGTGCTCAGCTCCCAGAACTTGTTGTAGACACCACTGCTGTTGCTGCTGTTGGCTGCTAACCTCACTATATATTTAGTCCATTCATTACTTATTGTGACATAACAAAATAACAAAGGGTTATTTTTTTCCCTGTGGTCTAGAAATCTTTTCCCACATGTATATTTTTATAATTGAACTATCTATAGAAATTTCATTCTCAAATATTAATTACTATTTTTTTGGTGTTATTATTTCATTTACTGAGCTTCCTTTTCCATGCAACCTGAAGTTTATCTGTGCAAAGCCATTATTGAACTTACTGAAAATGTATTTTACTTAAATTTAAATTTTGAAGTGTGAGTAGGAGAATAAACAGAGTGATATTGGCTGTTGAATATAGGATCTGAAGTCTTGATACCTGAACAATTTTCATGAATAAAAAACAGGAAGAAAATGAGCATCCTCCCTCCTTCTCCCAAGTACTTCAAAGTGTTTTCAATAGATAATCAATGCATATGTCAAAGGTAGATAAAAGGCCTTTAATTACTGTGGTTTTTCTCCTTTAAATTGTGATTCCACAATTACTTTGGTTTATTTATCACTATAATCTGTATCTGGTGAAACACAAAAACTCCAGGCATCCACTCAATGTCTCGTGTATTCTTCAAATTCGAGATTACTAAATTGACCTTTTGCTTTCATTAAAAATGGACTCTTGAAGTAACCTTTAGAATAAAATTCTAACTGTTATATAGAAATTATTTCTAGATTAGGATGGCTTTTTTTTTTTTTAAACCACCCAGGAAATTCATCTTGTACATCTGATCCAAATCAGTAAAATGTGAACGTTTATCTCATTCAAAATAGATGAGGATTTGACTAGACAGGTTGCCTTTATTACTGTATCTCTAGAATTTCTAATTATCTATTATATATTTTGTGTGGTGGTTATATTCTTCATTTTGATTATTCCCTACAGGCACCCAAACAAGGATATCTTCATCACTCTTCTTTCTAACTTTACACAGCGTATTTAATTCATTTCTTTTTCATTTCTGTCACAAAATGTTTTGATCAGTTAAATGATAAACAACTTTATGAATCCCAGTTTCTTAGGAAAACAACAGTATTTTCTAAAGTGTTTCTATCATGGGAATACAATTTTAAGGCTCAGTAAATAATTTAGGCTTTAGGATTTTTTTACTACATCAAAGATGATGGCAGATTAATAAGAAATATGCACCTAAAGAAATCCCTCAAGGTTGTTTCACTTTGAATAAAATTTACCTTCCAGAGAACTTTCACTTCAACTAGCTCCCTTACCACAACCCAAAACAAAATAGATAAAACAAGGGTGCAGAATCAGAGCACGTATAATAACTATAATTCAGATGTAAATAAAGATCTGTAAGGATCATGAATGTATCTAAAATGTGACAATAATTATAACCTTTGAGAATATAATTGATTGTAGGTCAATACAATGTGTTCTAATTCGACAACTTAAAAATATCTTTGAGGAACTAGTGCGCTGGAGAAATTCAGTAGAAGGATTTCAGGAGGAATAATGCCATGCATGGAGACATTCTGGGTTCTGAACTGCCTGGAAAGCAACATGGCTCAGCAGGACCTGTGGGTCCTGCTGGGCACAAGCTGAATATCAGCCAGTAATGTATGATCATGGCAAAGGCAGCCCAGGCTGCATTAGGAGGAGTGTTGCCAGTGGTTGGAGGCAGGTGATCCTTCCCCTCTACTCAGCACTCCAGGCCACACCTGGAGTTCTGTGTCTTGTTCTGGGCACCCAAGAGAGATACGACCATGCTGGAGTCCAGCACAGAGCCACTAAGATGATGAAGAGCCTGCACCATCCCTCCTAGGAGAAACGGCTAAGTGAGCTGTGACTGTTTAGACTTGAGAAGGCCCAGAGGGATCTCATGAATGTGTACAAATACCTCAGGGGCAAAGGAAAATGGAGTCAGACTCTTAATGGTGTTCAGTGGCAGGTCAAGAGGCTATTGGCACAAAGTTTAACACAGTAAATTCTTCTTAAACATTACAAAAATCCTTTTTCACATTAAGGGTGTTCAAACACAGGCACTGGTTTCCCAGAGAGAATGTGGAATCTCCATGTGTGGAGATATTAAAAACCCAACTGAACTTGCTCCTCAACCAGCTTGTGCTAGCTGACCATTTTTTGAGCTGGGAGTTTGAACTACATGATCTAAGAAGGTCCCTTCCTATCTCAAAAATTCTCTGATATCTTGATAATCTAACATGATAATAATTATTTTTTGATAGTTCCAAGTAATTTTCTAATAAATTTAATTTACCAAAAGTGATTTTAAAATCTAACTTTTATTCTTAATACCTATTATACTCTTTGAAGTGTTAAAACTTCAGGGCAATTTACAAGGATTTGAGTATGTTTACTTCATAAATGTAACAGAACTTCTGTTGAACCTTGTTATAGGTTATAAATTCCATAGGGGAATTTTTTCTTCCCCTGCTCCACTTTAAGAAAAAACGGAGTGAGTGGGGGGAAGGGAGTCAATTAGCTTTACAAAAGATCTGGCCAAATTCCTAGCTAATGGTCCATCAGAGAGGCTGGGGGGAGAGGAGAGAAGTTTTAGGAGGGGTTGGCAGGTTCTTCAGAGGGAGAAGAGAGGCAGATGGCAGAGCTCTCTCTCTCGGATGGAGACTGGGGTCTGCGTGCAGGCATTTGGAGAGAAGGACTGGGGATCTGGCTTTTTGGCTTCTTGTCCTAGTCAGCTCAGACTGCTGGCCTCAACTTGCAGACCTACTGTGTTTTCCTCGGAGAGTCTCTGCTCACTGGGAGAAAAGGAGGAGCTTTTTGGGGCGCCATCAACTGAGAACCACAGTGAGTCCTGTTGGGGGTGAACTGCTTTCCTTACCCCTTCCTTCCATTGGGGGAAGGGTCCCCCGTCTTCTTTTCGGCTCCTCCCATGACCAGAGACCAACCCCCAGACCCCTCCCCGTGTGGGGACCGCCAGTGATCCAACAACGCCCCCTGCAGGCCAACACCGAGCACTGCAGGTCCTGCACCTTCAGCGATCCAACAGCGCCCCCTGCCGACCGTGATTGGAACTGCGCTAAAGACAGAGAAGTATTCATCCAGACTTTTTTTTCTAGGATTACTGTCTAGTTTTTTTGTGTTCTGTTACTGTTTTTGTCAACATACATATATCTTTTAATAAAGAGTTGTTATTTCTTCTGTTTTTTTTTTTTTCCACACTTCATCAATTAAAGCCCCTTAATTTTGAATTTACAATTGCTGAGAGAGAGGAGTTTGGTCTATCTCATAACTCATCCTCTTTAGCAAACATTCCAGTCTTATCAGACTGTGACAAACCTTCTTACCCGGGAAAAGAAAATCCCAAAATACAAAAATATTTTTAATAATTCAGTATGCTTTAAACAATAACATGGCCTGATGGTATGCTTTACAGAACTGAGGTACATTGAAACTGAGTAATTTGGATGAAGCCTTTAAATATAATTTCCTAGACAGGTATCTTTTTTTTTTTTCTCTCCTATTTCTTTCCTTGCTCAACTTTGAACTTAAGGGCTCATATGCCATCTTAGGAGCCCACAGGTTACCTCTTTAACCCAGTGAAATGCACTAACAGACTCTCTTTATAATACTAAAATCTTTCTAACACCATTATCATTCAAACTCTCTGCCAAGTTAATTTCATCCACCTAATTGAATACCAAAAAAGACCATATTTGGTTGGTTTGGATCCACCTCCATGTAGCACATAAAAGGAAGATTCCTATATAATGTATACACGTAGGAAGCTAACCTGATTCTCGTGCTATCACAGTGGTTGCTCTGTAGAGTTCCTATATCCATATAGTACAGTATAGTCACTTAGTTGTCTGTTGTTTACTAACTGGTGTACATCTGAAAGTGTAGATGAGACTCAGGAGCTGAATCCAAGTATACAAATGATGCAAAACCCTAGTATTTTCTGCTGCTTTGAAAAAGTGCAAATATTTCCTTGATTATTGCCTCCAAGTCACAAAAGGAAACTATTCTGGTAGGAAAATATTCTTTTGTATAAGTCACTTAAACAGTCTTGTAAAATAAAAATAAAAAGTATACAAGGAGGGACTTTCAGGAACATATCTACCTAATTCATACTTCTAATTGTGGCCAAAATTCTATTGAAAGTCTTTTAAAAATCTGTTAAAATTAAGTTATTTTTGGCTTTAGAGATATAGTTATCAAAAATTTTAGTTATATTTTTTAGATTATGCAAACAAATCTGCTTCTTTTTGCAGCACATTTATACATTAATTTCTCATTTACCTCAGGATTCTCCACAGTGCTAATAAGTATTACTTTGTAATTTCCATATTCACTTACACTGGCAATTGAGATGTTAAGCTGATTCATGCTTATCCTAGCAAAAATAAAAATCAGTGACTCGCTTTGAATCTTTTGGTAATGCTGCAGGAAGATTTCTAGCCCAGTATTTGCCCCCTTCTTCTTTTTCATCCCCTTTTCTTTTGTGTCAAAATGCATTATTACAGAGTGCTGTTTGCTTCTGTACAAGTCAGCAAAAAAGAAATTGCATAGCCCACACTGGCCCTTTTTCTTTGCATTAATTATGTCAGTTTTGATTTGTTATTTTTCAGAATGTTTCAAGCCGTACCAATTTGAGGGATTTTATCCTTATAGAAATAATATTTCTTTAATTTGAGAGGGAATATTAAATTTTTGCTATTACTTCCACACAAGTGAAAAAAACAGATTAATATTGCAATATTGATTTTTATCAAGAATGTATTATGCAAGATACTGTATGAAAACATGTCCTATGTTTGGGATAGAGATTGTTCACGAGTCTATATTGAGATTTTCTTATTATTAATAGAGTAGTTGAAGACCAGTGGTTCTCAATTTGTTTACAGATAAATATTAGAATTTAATTACATGGACGTTAGCTAACAGAAATGTATATAGTAAAATAAATCCTGTAATGTATTTTACACACATAGGACATATTTGATTTCAGTCATATTAACAAATCTATCTTTGATACGTTTCTTTATAGTAGCTTGTATAGACTTTGGAGATTTTTCTTGATTACTTGTGCTGAAAATGGTGTTGGTAACACAGTGTTGTATAAAGCTTCTCATCACTAAACACGTACTACCTGGGTGTACCTCAATACACTTTCTCAAGTTTTTAGCCTTTATTGAAAATCATCAAACATGCAGATCATCTCTTCTATGCATTTTGGAGTTGTGAAACAATGAGAAAGATTTTGATGAGAAAAGCACCTTCCAACAGCAGATAAAAGTGATAGAAACTTCTGATTATATCTGTCAGCTGATTTAGATGTCTAACTATTCTTCAATTTTGGTGCACCATAACAGTATTTGAGTAAGTTGTTCAATAAACTTTCAAAAAGTGTATTTTACTCAGCTTTTCTGACAATCCTGTCTTTTGATATAGATAGGAATGGTACCTCTATGACTGTGTGAGACTCTCCAGTCTTGCAATTTGCTGGCTTACATCAAAAGAAATTCAATCACTTTATTATTCACAGTGGAAGTTGAATGGAAAATTTATTTCTTGATGTCAGTTCACTCATTTCATGCTTGAAGTACTCTATACTTTATCTTTGAAATGAAGGTGCTAGACTTGGAGGAAACAGCACAAGCTGAGTAGTTTTAAACTCACTAGTTAAGACTTGCTTATGTACGTACTTAAAAATGTTAGTTATTACCTAATGCAGTACAAGAGAAGTCCATCTGGATCTAAATCAGATATAAATGCTGCTACAAGGTTCAGCTGTGTGTTTCCAGCCAGATGGACAGGCTTACACAGTTACTGAGCTCATTTTGAGGCTGTTTTTTCAATCAAATGAACAATTTTGTAAGATAATAAGTTTGAACTGAGTCTTCATGTTTCCTATCTAAAGCCATTGACCCATGGGTGAATGAGAGCAAATAAGTTCTTCAGTAAGTAGGAAAAGGACTAGCAAATGTAATTGAAACAATGCTTTCCTTACATTTGTAATGATTAACCTAGTAAGCAAGAATCAGTGCCAAAGGGATGCAATGATTTGTGTCAAATTACGAGGAAAAAGCGAAATTCATTAGAAATAAAAGATAAATTGGTTGGATTTTACAGAAGTTAATCATTTTAATGATACTGATACTCCACTGTGCATTCTGTAACTGCCAGTATAAAAGAGACAGTCAGTGTCTGAAAATCAATGCCTACAGCCTAGCCCAGATACAGAATAGATACTGCTGTTTGTTTTACTCCATCACCTTCTTGGAGTTTCAAAGAAATAGTCTAAGGACCTCAGAGGATTATAGATCAAATGCTGAAAATGCTGGCCTCACTGATCATTTGGCCACCAGCCAGCAGTGCAAACACTGGAAAACCATCTGAGAACAAGGTAAGCCTGGACCAACCCTGAGACTGTTCACTGTCAGGTCAGTACAATGAGGGAGATCTCCTTTACTTTGACTTACACCTCAGTTGTCCAATTGGTTTGTTTTAGTTTTGATTTCCTTCACTTCACAGAATTGTAGCAGTATTGTTTGGAAGAAACCTCTGGAAGTCATCTGATCTAACATCCAGCCTGTAATAGAATTGTTGCCAACATAAAATCTTGTCACTGTGACTTTGGCTAGCTGAGTCTTAAAAACCTCAAAGGATGCAGATTTTACATGTGACTGTGTCATCCAGTTCCAGTGCTAGACAACCACCCCAGTAAAAATACATATTTTCCTAAGAGATAACCTGAGCTCCCAAACTGTAACTTGTGGCCATTGTCCCTTGCTTAAAACTGTGCGGTGTTTGTAATTCCTCCTCACATAGCTGTAAACAGTGTACCTCTTAACCTCATCTCCTTCTAATTGATCAAGGTCAGCACGCTTAAACTCTAGTTTTAAGTGATAGGATGAAAGCCCCTGACCAGTTAGATATGCCATTTACATTTTTTCATTCCTTTTTTTATTTGCCTTTTTTGGCCCTTACAAATGTTTCTCCCACATGCACTGCGGTCACTGTTTCAAGCAATTCTTGAACTCTTAACACTTAGAATGATGCCTGAAGAGTGAAGAGTTGTTTCTTCCCTCAGGGGCTCCCTAGTATATCTCACTTGAAGTTATGACTCCCAAAAGTGTAGTTTTTCCATTTCTCCCCAGTATAATATCTACCCAGTCTGTCATATTGTCTACCAGTCTATCAGTTTAGAGATTTGAAGCAAAGTAACTTAGCAAAATACTATTTCCAAGTCCCTGAATAATTAAAAAGACTCAAGACTATAGGTATTCCTATTCGTATTTCCCCAAATGAATTTAGCACTGAGTCTTTGAATAGTCACACTTAATTCCCCATTTCACTGTGGTGAATGGAGCACAACCTCACAATGATTGCTCAGATCATTAAGAATCAAATTATACAAGTCGTAGGAGGTTGTACATTTTAAAAATAAAAGCCAGCTTGCTTCACAAACACCAATTTCTTGCCTTTCAGACCCATCCCATATGTTTACTTCCTTTGAATAGGCTACTTACATTGCACATTATTTTTGACCAAATTTAAGAAATTCTGTGATTTAAAAAATATATCATTAACTGTAACCTTCTTAGTCTTTTAAGACTGAAAAAAAATTAACTGGATTTTTAAAAGTAATGTATATTGAGGAATGATCCGGCAAAATTGAAATTTCTTTACAAATTTATACCCAAGTGTTATATTAATTGTTTTGACATAAGGTGGAACAAAATATTTTCTGATTTTTCCTCTTTGTTTTAATGCAACTGGAAAAATATAATTTTGTGTAAGCTCTTATTTTCTTATTTTGTTGACATAACAGCAAAGTTGTCAAAATAAATTACATATCAAATTCTTTCACTTTTAAACATAGCTTTTTTTTTGTTTTGCTCCCTACACAAAAACTAAAATGGAATAACATTAATGAACTTTAATGAACCTTATCTTAAATGACTGCCCCAAGCAAAGCAACTTAAATACAAATAATAAAATGAAGTCTTAATATGTGTCACTAATGAAGAATGTACAAATGGTCCTGATTTTTGACAAGAGCTGGTAGAAACAGCCTGTTGCCTCAGGAACACAGCACTCTAACCTAAACTATTATAGATAATTCTAGTGTCAGCAGCATGACTATTTTATATCATATGCATTTTCCTTCTGAACTCTAGAGGCTCAGTTCAGTGATTATGCTGTGCACTCTCTCTGCTTTTTCCCCCCTAGATTACTAGAGAGAAAAAAAAAGGAAATATTATACTCAAGTAGGCTTGCACGCATTTATTATTACTTTACCCTCTCAGTGTGCTGCAGTTTTTTGTGTCCTCTTTTATGTGAGAATATTTGTTTGGTAGAAAAATCGCAGGGAAGGAAAATGGAGAAAGCCTCTCACTCCTTCTAATCTAATAAAGGTAAAACCAGACTAGCCTTGCTTTTGTCATACAGCATTTCCAAATTACCCGCTATGTGACTTGGTACTTAATTACTGACCAGCTGAGTATCAATTCCCCAGTATCTTTTGGGCCTTCATATCCAGACAGTTAGTGGTAAAACATTTTATTTTCCCTTTATTCTAAATATCTTGAGTTCCAAGAAGTTCAGACACTTAATGCTAAGCTGAGAATAAAACTTTATTAATATTCCATATTTTCTGTAGTCCATCAGTGAAACACTAATTTTTTTCCCTCTTAGGATAAAATACATTATGCTTTATTGTCTTATAAAATAAATAATTAATCAGTTTTTGTTAAACGAAAGATAAATTAACCACTGATCTATAATTTTTGCTGTACTCTCTTGTATTCCAAACTCTTTTATATTCTGAATTAAAAGGTGTGTTAGTAGTATGAATACCTCACAAAATGATTTGCTTTTACTGAGACAGTCTTACAACTTATGGTTTTATATGTGAAAATTTAAGTATCAGTGATTATACAAGAAATTCAAACATTCTTTTTATGAAACGAATAATCTTGTTGCTCCAATGTTATATAATTATCTGCAAGTGAGATTTATTGCCTAATTATATTCTATAGATAGAGTTACTCTTGCTCTTACAGAACCAGATGATGACCCAACCTATTTACCTCTCTTCTATCTTTAGAGTTGGGGTGGAAGCAGAGGTGTTTACAGTGTGTAGATCCTTTACTTCACTTATTCCCTTTACTAGAAAGTATGAGTGATATAACTTAAGACATGAAAGACACTTGAAAATTGAAGGGAATAGTGGTGGAAAATGCTCCTTCCCAGCAAGAAAATTGCTAATTGGAGGGTGTATTTTTGTGAAGATTTAAATCACAGACCATATATAGCGGAACTACTTCATCACATATTCAGAGTTCAAGGTAAACTTGCAGTTGGACTGAGATTAAAACAAGAACTTTATAAATTTTAAGTCATATCTTGCTGAGTTATATTTTAATGTCTTAATTTTAGTGATATTATTTATGTGTTTTTAGTCTTATGGTTTCTATTTGCCACTAATAGGAAAATGACAATAGAAAATACAGTTCTAAAAAAAATCATATATGTTATTTATGGATTTTCTTATATTTTTAACTATAAGTTCATATTCTTTTTAAGCAATTCTACATGTTTTTCCTCTTAATCTGAGTAGCCTACAAAGAATATCCTTGACGTTATAGTGGTAAAACTTAACAGAATCCTTTGAGTTTTAACTAAATCAACAAGACTAAATATAAAAAGTGGGGCCCAACCACATGATTGTGTCCTTTGGGTTAAAATTATTCATAATTTCATTACTCTCAAAACCTGAGTATTACAGGGTTTTATGTGTCTTAGTCTTATAAACTATAAAATGTAGTCTACATATGGTTAAATCTTCAACCTGTCTTGTTCGGCTGTGCTTATACTCTACATATGCTATACTTTTGTTTATTAAATTGTTTTTTCATCAAATGAGAGAGAAATATCCTTAAGTATAAAATGGGATTAATACTTACAGAATGTAGGGAAACTCCAAAGACCATTATATACTAAACATCAAAAGAAATTAATACCATGATGCTCTCTCCTTCAACAAATAGAAGCAGTGTCCTTATTCTTTAACAGAAGCTGACTGAAAATATATCTGAATGATGGAATAATTAGCAACGCAAAATTTCTCAGATTTAGCCATTGATGGAGTTATTTCATAGCCATTTGGCATATCTCCCATCTCAACATTTCTTAATAATAAAATACAGTTTACCAGGGCTTGAATTCCTTCTGCTACTTACTGAGTAGTGTTTAATTTGTCTTGGCCAATAGACTGTCCAACCTGGTAAGGAGAAATTTGAACTAGTAAGGACGTGGGAGAGTTATAGAGATCAACCATACAGCAAAACAAGGCTCGAGCAGGGATACTTCCAGCAAGACATGCAGCAAAACAGTAAGGCACAAACAATCCAGGAGTTTATTGTAAAGGATTGATGATTACTAGATGTTAAATTAAAAAAAAAGGAAGGTCTGGTTGGAGATGTGAAGGTTGTGAGCAGTGTTGGCTACAATGACCAGGAGATTGTAAAGTACAGTAATCTGTGATGAGGAGGTAGGGCAATGATAAAGATGTCAACCCTGGACTTAGGAGAGATAACTTTGGCCTCTTCAGGGGCCTTCTTGGAAGAACCTCATAGGAATGTGCCTCAGAGGGAAGTGGGGTTTAAGACATCTGGTCAGTATTCCAGGATCACTTCCTTCAGGTTCAAGAAACATAGAATTATAGAATCATAGAGTGGCTTGGATTGGATGGGACCTTAAAGATCACCTAGTTCCAACCTTCCTGCCATGCACAGGTACACCTTCCACTAGACCAGATTACTCATCCAACCTGACCTTGAAAGCTTCCAAGGGTGGAGTAGCCACAACATCTCTGGGAAACCTGTTCAAGTGCCTCACCACCCTCACAGTAAAATATTTCTTCCTAATATCTAATCTAAACTTACTCTCTTTCAGTTTTAATACATTCCCTTGTCCTCTCACTACATGTCTGTTATAGGTTAGGAAGTCAGGAAAATTTGTCTTTCCCCTGCCCCCCCCACTGTAGGAAAGACAGAGTTTGAGTGGAAAAGGGGGAAGGGAGCTGATTAGCGTTAAAAAAGATCTAGCCGAATTCCTGGTTAATGGGTCATCAGAGGCTGGGGGGAGGTGGCCGCCCAGATGGGGAACTAAGCATATTGAGTTGTTGGTTTCTCGGAGGGAATCGGGGGGCTTCGTGCAGGCATTTTGGGGAGAGGGACTGGGGGGTCTGGTTTCTTGGCTTCTCATCCTGGTCAGCTCGGACTGCTGGCTCCGACTTGCCTGGCTATCCCACTTCCCAGATCTGCTGTGTTTCATTGGAGAATTTGCGTGCCTGTGGGAGAGAAGGGGGGAGTTTTTGAGACGCCATCACCCGAGACAGTGGTGAGTCCTGTGGGAGTGGACTGTTTCCCTTCCTTTTTTTTTTATTTTTCCCACCCACTGAGGCAAGGGCCCCCCGTTTCCTCCTCGGTTCCTCCCGCAGTCCGGGACTGCTCCTTCCGGACCCCTCTCCCGTGTGGTGACTGCCGGAGCCCAACAGCGCCCCCTGCCGGCCACCACAGAGAACTACAGGCCCTGCACCTTCAGCGATCCAACAGCACCCCCTGCCGGCAACAACGGAGAACTGCAGGCCCAACACCTCTAGCGATCCAACGGCACCCCCTGCAGGCCATGATTAGGACTGCACTAAAGGACAGAGAAGTATTCATTCAGACTTTTTGTTTTTCTAGGACTACTGTCTAGGGTTTTTTTTGTGTTCTGTTACTGTTTTTTGCCAACATATATATATCTTTTAATAAGGGGTTGTTATTTCTTCTATTTTTCCACACTTCCTCGATTGAAGCCCCTTAATTTTGAATTTACAATTGCTGAGAGAGAGGAGTTTGGTCTATCTCATAACTCATCCTCTTCAGCAAACATTCCAGTCTCATCAGACTGAGACAATGTCCTTGTAAAAGGTCCCTCTCCATCTTCCTTGAAGTCTTCCTTCAGGTACTGGAAGATTGCAATTAGGTCACCCTGAAGTCTTCTCTTCTCCAGACTGAATAATCACAATTCTCTCAGCCTTTCCTCACAGGAGAGCTGCTTCATCCCTCTGAACATCTTAGTGATCCTCCTCTGGACCTGCTCCAAAAGGATGACATCCTTCCTGTGCTGGGGACCCCAGAGCTGGATGCAGCACTCCAGGTGGGAGTGAAGTAGAGGAGCAGAATCCCATTCCTCGACCTGCTGGCCACCTTTCTTTTGATGCAGCCCAGGGCACTGTTGTCTTTCTAGGTTGCAAGCACACATTGCTGGATCATGTGGAGCTTCTTATCAACAAACACTCCCAAGTCCTTCTCCTCAGATCTGTTCTCAAACCATTCTCCATCCAGCCTATTTTTTTGCTTGGGATTGCCCTGCCCCTCGTGCAAGACCTTATACTTGGTCTCAATACATAGGTTGGACCAGATGACCTCCAGTGGTCCCTTAACCATTCTGTGATTCTGTGGTTCTGTTGTTGTTGACAAACATGCCTAATGACCTTGTAATGATGAAAAAAGTAAACGTTGGTCTGATTTGTGTAGTTAAATCTGTAGCTTATTGTGCTTTTTATGCAAAAACTTCTCAGAAAACATGATACTAAACACATGGATACAGCTGTGTATTCTTTCATTACCTTGAAGTTAGGATAGAGGTATATTTTGAAGTGGGTTAATGGCTATATGCTTTAATTCTCTTTTGTTTCTCAGTGAGGTATCAGAATCACAGAATGGGTGAGTAGGAAAGGATATCTAGAGAGATCCAGTCTAGATCAAATCTACCACTCAAAAGTGGATCAGCTAGAACAGGCTGCTGAAGACCAAGTCCAGTTGGGTTTTGAAAATCTACATTGATGGACACCCCATATCCTCTCTGGGATATCTATTCCATTGTTTGATCATCCCTAGAGTGAAAAAGTTCTTTTCTACTTAAGTGTGTTTCATTTCATGGCTGTTGCCTCTTGCCCTGACACTGAAATAGTCTGACTCTATCTTCCTCACTCCCACCCATCAGGGAGCTGATAGTCTTAAATAGTCTCATGTTTCTTAACAGTATAACACAAATGATATGAAATATGAGTAGCAAAATCTGGCCTTCGGAAAGCTATGTACTTATTTTATGCTTATTTTATTAATTTTTTGTTCCTTCAGACGTTAAATGCCTGCTTTTACAGAATGTTATAACATATCTTATGTATTTTTCTTCTTTCAATTCAGTTTCTATATATGAAATAACTCTTGAAATTTCTTGTTGTAAAGGACTACCTCACATTATTTGAGAGCATTAAAAATGTAAATAGCTTAAGGATGCTCAACCATAAACAGGCAATACACTAATTACCATTTTGGATTATGTGGAGGTGTGCTTTTTTTTTCAGTTACTAACCTTTACTTATTTTATATACATTCTAGACCTAAAACTATTTTTAAGGTATCCTCTTACTCATAATTCTGTAAGAGTACTTACACAGCTCAACTGCTGCTAAGACAACAGATGCAGTTATCTGACCTAAATGAGCAGGCGTAGTTATCATCACTTCTTGCAAAATTTGAACAAAATTTCTTAAATTCACTATAGCTGGTATTAGAAGAGGGACAAACTTTACTATGAAGTTCAGAGTGATAATCCTAAAAAAGATTGCTATCTGCTTTCAATCCATGCATACAGTTATGTTTGATGTCAATGAAAGTTCAACAGGCTGAAGTCAGATAATATGCCAAAAGTTATGTGGAATAATAAGTGGAATATACACTAAATGAGCTGTCTGTTTTCTTGAAAAGGATCAATAGAGTAAAAACAAAAATATGTAAAAGCTGGTATCCTTGATATAGTGTTTGTCTAAGATTTATCCAGAATTACAAGCATATGTTTTTAGATAGACTAGTTTAAAAATAGATGAAGACTAGTGTGCTGGTTTAAGAGTTAACCAGCAGGGGAAATGAACTCAACTCAAAGGAGAGATTATAAGTCAGAATAACAATTTATTAAAATAATACGGTAAGTACAATCATACAAACAAACAATTGGTCTCAACCCACAAAACCCAAATGTATAACCCAGTACCCTGGGGCCTGAACAAAGTGGTGTTCCTTGGGCCCTGTTTGAGTCCAAAGTAAAGGGAGAGGGGAAGAACCTGCTGGTGGGAGAGCTGCTGCAGTCTGGCCAAAAGTGGTGATCGCAGTCCAGGGGTGGTCTAAGTCTGGTTGAGAGCGATGAGATGCAGCCGTCCTCTGGATCCCACGAGTGGGTTGAAAAATGTTCCAAGACTCCAAGATTATATATCCTCCAGTTCAGGCAGGAATGTTTAGTGCTCCCCTCAGGGCGGGGAGTTCCACAAAGGGTGTGAGGACAGAAGCATCCTCCTATCTCACAGGTCTCTTAACACCTAGTTTATAGCCTGAGGAGTCAGGCTCTATGGGCAGAGGATGCGAATAGTCTATTGACAACAATAGTCTAGTTTCTGGGAAATGACATGGAAGGCTATAGAATACACAGTTTTGGGTTACACCCACCATGATGAACTGGTCTTCAGCTGTCCTAACTAGGACAACTAGAGGGAGATAACACATGACAAATCAAAAAGCTGGATGAGGGTAATAAGTTCACTGCATTTAGTGAAGAATGTTTATGTTCCTGAAAAAGAAATAGAAGTGTGACTAGAGAGGCTTGAGAAGGTACCGGACACTTGTTCAAGAGCCCTGTCTCCACAGAAAAGACTTTAAAGAGCTGAAATCTTAGCTAACGCAAAGCCCAGCAACCAGTAATTTTGGTTTTGGATTTAGTCTAAAAATTGCTATTTGAAGACACTGATGGCTGGCATTTGAGAACTAATCAGGGCTTTGTTTTTGAGAAAATATTGTTAATCTCAAGGATTTAATTTTGCTAAAACAGTCTTTACATCATCTGATAGAAAAATTTTGATTTGTATTGACAAAAAAAGAAGGTTGAAAGAAAAAGGAAGGAAGGAAGGAAGGAAGGAAGGAAGGAAGGAAGGAAGGAAGGAAGGATATAATTCTTTCCCTAACAGCATAGCTAAAAGGAAGATGCATTAGTGTAGCCAGACATATTAATTGAAGAGAAATTGCCACTACATTATATTAGCAAAAACAATACTGTTTTGTTATGTTTATAGTCATCATGATGCTCTTTAAGCATCTCCTTGACACTACAGAAGAATTCTTGTCTTGAATAAACACCCAAAAGGTCATACATAATATAAACATCTTATGTTTAATTAAAATATTAGAAACCCACGAAAATTGTTTTGACACAGACCAAATACTTAGTGTAACATGTCAACAAGGTCTACCAGTTAATTTATTCTAAAAATATCTTTCTGCCAGTTCATCTAATGATCATTTCTCCTATCTTTGTTTATAGAGAAAAATAATCTGAATGTAAGAATGGACATTGTTCCATTTGTACCAATATTTCTCAGTTTTTTTGGCTAAGAAGATCTGTATGAGAAATTTGTTGTCACATATTTGACTTTGGAACAGGAATATCCTTCAGAAATACCACAAGTTATTATTATATTATTAGTGTGATCTGTTTTAAACACTTGCTACCACACTTTATCTTGACTTTTTTAAAGAAACATAAGATAAAATGCTACAAAAAGATCCACAAATCATCAGCATGCCCCTGCAGCTAGAAAGGCCAATCACATAATGGTCTATGTTAGAAAGAGTGTATTCTTCACTTGTGAAACTGTATGCAACATGCTATGTCCAGTTATGGCCTCCCCAGTATAGGAGGAGTATATATCAGAGTCATCCTAGAACATGAGTAAAACCGGGGTGATAAAAGGAAAAAAGAGTTTACTGGGATAATGTTCACACATGGGAATCTTTTTCCTGAAGTGGTTGTGAATCTCCACCCTTGGAGATTTTCAGAACTCAACTGGACATTGCACTGAGTAACCTGTCCTAACTGGATACGCTTTATGCTGGAGGTAAAACTAGGTAGCTACTGGTTTTCCTTTCTAAAGTACATGAATCAATGATTAGATATGGTAGAAAATAAACCTGGAAGGTCAGATTTATCCCTGGTGTCACTGCACTTACAAAATCATTGAAATTAATTTGGGAAGAGGTATTTCAGTACATTTCAGGCTTACGTTACTTAAACGTGCTAGCTAGATGGAACTTCCAAATGTGATTTATCAGGTAAGGTATGGAGACTTCAGCTTTTGCTGTTACTTAAATTATTGGTTCTTTCTTTAGAAAACACACAATGAAAGAAAGTGTTTTGTAGGTATTGCGTTTACCAGTTTGGTCTGTTTAGGGAAATCCTGTAGAAACTGGAAGACTAGTAATAGTCAATTTGGGAGAGGTGAAATGGATGAGAAAATCCTTATGCTAAAATGAACTAGTTTTCAGTACGATGCAGGTAGCTTCCAAAAAAAAAAAAGATATCTCCCAGAAGAATGATGTTTTCTTAGATCCAAAAGGAATAACATTCAAAGTTCTTACTGGTCTTAGGGTCTGCAGAACTTAATCACCAGTCAGACTTCAAATCCATTTTCCTTAATACTTCACACAGTAATTATCACCACTATTTTCCCCCATCTTTTCACAAATATCTGCCTTGCTGGAGGTTAGATTTTGCCATGGTCCTATCAGAAGAGTGAAGAAATACTTTAAGTTCAGTCAGTCAGGTTATACTCTGGACCAGTGC
The DNA here is from genome assembly GCF_001715985.3 of Manacus vitellinus. Classification (NCBI taxonomy): domain Eukaryota; kingdom Metazoa; phylum Chordata; class Aves; order Passeriformes; family Pipridae; genus Manacus; species Manacus vitellinus. The sequence goes on along the minus strand of NW_021938789.1, from coordinate 15,474,700 downwards.
TCAGGTACAGCGAGATTCATTCAATATTTCCGATGAGTCCCCAAATATTAGGTCCTACTCTCCAGCAGCCAAAATGCATCTCATGCTAAGGCTTGTTCTTGGATTTTTCCACTGCCATCAATTATCCTCAACACTGATGTTTTTAATGTTCCAGAGAAAGAATGTATTTGTGGTCACTCTTTACTTATATGAGGAAAGAAAAAAAAAAAAAAGAACTCACCTAACATTTTGGTTTGCCTCAACTTACCAAATCTAGACACAAGACACTGTGGGTGATACCGGAATTTATTGTCTTAAACCTACAGGGCTGATGACCCTAATGAATAGACTAAATGCATTTATTTAGGTGAAAACATATTAAAAGCTTTTACTTAGAATATGAGCTCCTATTTTCCTTGAGTACCAGACAGAAGTAAAATAAATGAGCCATTTTGTGGGGATATCCAGTATATTTTTATTTGTTTTTCTTTCCTTTTGGGAATTAGAAATTTCTTTATTCTGGAATGCGGTTACTCTGTTATGAGTACTACAATGGCTGAAGATTTTAAAATAATTAAAATTCTTACATTGAAATATTCTTTTTAACCAATTGAAGTTAAGCACACAAAGAGAAAGTACTATGTCATTTTATTTCAGGAAGATTGTAATTAATTATTTATTAGAATAAAATAGATAAAAGATACGGTTCTGACAGCATATATTGTAAAAAGGGATTTTGCTATAGTATACCTACTATATCATTCTGAAAATTATGTCACTGGCTAAATAATGTCTCCAACAGAAGAACAGTTGAAAGTACCATAATATACTTAAGCTACAGTTATGATTCTCAAAGTGAAAGAAGAATAAAACAAGCACATGTCAGGAAACATATAAGAATGAAAAAAGATGAAGAATATATGACTGCCACTTAGATATAGAAAAAAATTAAATGACACTAAAATAACTGTTTATCAATTTAAAGTAACACTATATATAATAATTTTGAAAAAGCTAGTAAGAAATAAAATACAATATAATAAAAATTATATACACATTGTAATAGAATCTCAAAAAGATAAAGATATGAGAGGAAAAAGCCCTTTTTCTCTTGCCACCTATATGGGTAATTTCTCTCTAGGAAAGGAGTCAATTACTTCCCTTCATAAATAATCATAAACATACAGAAATAGTTTTTGTGTATTTTCATAATATTTAAGGACATTCTTCTGATCTAAATTTTGTGAAGTCTATGGTGCCTATTTTGAGATGTGTTTATGGAAGTACTTTATTTTGAAAAGGCTATCCTAAATAGAGATTAATTTTGCGATTGTAACTGTGTATGGCAGAATACAGCATTTGATACCATGAATATCTGCTGATACTTTCATGATACATTTCTCTGAATGGTCAGAGACTGAATTTATAGATACATTCCTTTATCAGGATGCAAGATGTTAAAACTAGACAGCATATTTGTGTAGAAATACAGTGCATTCTTTGCTGATGTTAAAAAGACAATGTCTTTATTGCAAATAGAAATCCGACTTTTTCAAAAAGCAATCTAAACTCAGAGACCACATAACATAGAATATGATAACTGATTATATCAATATAAAAAAGTGAAGAAAGTGTTTCAATAAGCATCATTCTAATTTGACAAGAAATTGCTTCAGTTTACTAGTTGATACATGGTATTTGTCTCAATATGAAATCTCCCTTATTTGCAGGTTTGAGCATAGGATTCATCTAGTATATGTTCTGATAGTCAGCACATATGTTTCAATGAGAAATATAACTAATTCAAGTATAACATACCTGATTCAAGAGGAAGAACATCTCATGTGATGAATAATTTATAAATGTCTTTCAAAAGATGATATATCTATGACCTGTATCAAATTTACTGAACATTGCTTTTTTTCAGTGTGTGGTGTGTAAAAATTTCTTGATCTCAGTAATTCATGATTTATATTCCTACTGATATTCTAACATAGCCATATCACTCGTACTTTTGCAAGTGAACAAAAAATAGATGTCAAAAGAAGCAAAAACACACATTAAATATGCAATAAATTTGATCTCAACTACATTTCCAAATCAACTATGATACTCCAGTCTGATACTCCAGCCTCTCAATTAACATTACAGTATTGTAGTACCTGAGCAAAAGACATATTAATATTTTTTCACCTTAAACATTTTGCAAACTTTTTACTAGATTTTTAAGGTAAAATTTATGTTAACAAATACTTCAGAAAAATAAGGGAAATAGTGTTGCTGAAAATATATGCACTCACATTAAATTTACCCAATTCAACATACTTCTGTTCAAGTTTTCTAAACAGCTTTAGGCAGTCTTAGTCTTTCTTCTATATTAAACTTGAACTTTCACAAGGTTATCATCTATTTGATAATTTTTTTATGGTTGCAAAATTGAACTTAATTAAGTTCTATCCTGTTTCCTCTGTTGTACATATCTACATACAGATTATTTATTTTTTTCTTGTCTGTCACTTCCCGGATGTTTTTCAGGAAAGCTTATCTGAGTTTGTGTTGTTTAGTAACTGCAAATAAACCCTAATTTTTATTTCAATTTTAACTGCAGTATTGCAGTAAACGAAACAGTAGGTTTTTCAGGTTTTTTAGAAAATTAAATTTTCTTTTTCTATTTGTAACAATGATAGAAACACATTAGTAATTCTCTTAAATTATACTTCTGTAATATTTTAATTTGAAAAGAAATACATAGAGTAACATTATGTAAAAGTGACTTCCCACTTTAATTCAAGTAATTATATGTGCTATTTCCTATTCATATTTTGAGGAACATTTCAGCTACTGCAATGGAGATAAAAATTGTAAAGTATGGTCTCATGCTTATTTAACAGTTTGCTTTTTCATGAGCTCTGAAAAAAAATTGGCCAATATAGTCTGCAAGTCAACTCATTGATCATACTACAGTCTGCAGGATTATCATTTATAGTCATATTGCATGGGAAGAACCATGCAAAAATAAATAGAAAATATGTTATACTACTTACCTGTTATTCTGCCTGTGATGGTAGTAGACACTTTTTAGGAAGAATGGACAATCCTCTTCACTAACTGAGGTCTCCTCCCCTCAGTACCACTCCATTTCCACTGCCTCCCCAGACAGTACACAAGAGATGAATTAGGGAAAATTCCCTTTCCTATCTTCTTTTTATCTCTCCTGTTTTTGGCTGTAAATTTTTTCTAATCCCTTTCTGCACTTGCAGATTCTTTCTGCTTTCACGATCTCCTGCAGTAGAGGATTAAAAAAATTCAGTAATTTCTGTGTAAAAAAGATCTATCTTAACTGTTTTAAACTGATCTTATACTACTTAAATGACCATTTCCTAGCTTCAGTATTGTGGGATTGTGTTCTAAACTCAGCTTGTTGATTCTGTTAAGCTCAATCATATCCTCACCTTACCTGTCTCCTCCTTCCATTGAATAGTCAGTCACAAGCCTCTTAGTATTTCCTTACAGAACAGCTACTACATTCACTTTTTGCTACTACATTCAATTGCCTTTCTCTGTACAATCTTAAATTCTATTGTTTTTTTCAGATGCCAAGTACAAAACTTTTTATAGTAATTGAAGATGTGAGTCTGCCAAGGTTTTCTACAGAAAAATGTGTTTTTTCTTATTTTCAATTCCTTTCCCAATGATGCTCAATATTTTTCTTTTTTTTTGTTTTTCCAGGGAAAAAACTAGAATGTTTTTAGACATATGTCAACAATAACACAAAGATTTATTTCCTTATCTGTTTCCACCAGTTCCCAGTTCAGTATCATATGTAAGTGGGTTTTATTACTTTTCCTGGATACATTTTTAAAAGTATCTACTTTGAAGCACACTTACCACCATTTTGCCCATTGATTCAATACCAACAAGTTTTGAGAGACTTCCTGATCACTGGCATCATGTTTGATCATCCAAAAAACCTAAATTTCATCATAAAGATAGAAATTTCAATGTACATTCCCTTTCACAGGTAATAAAAAATTAATTGTTCTCCAACTACTGTAAAACCATATTTTTCGACCAAAAAAGATATCTGTGTCTGGTTTAGCACCTTATAGAATCAGGTGAAATGTCACATTGCAATTTAAAAGGGGGTTTCAGAGGAAACCAGATAACAGCCTGTTGAAAGTCTAACATTAAGTGAATTGTGAATTAACTTAAGAAACCCCATTCCAAATTTGAAAATCCTTAAATTTCATCTGCAATCTCTTTAAAATCATAAGAAAAAAAAAATCATACTTATTCTTTTTTAGAAGCAACACACTTTGAATCTGGGCAACGACAGATACATTGTTCAGCACCTTATGGGAAAGATTAAACTTGTAGCTTTTCTTGACATCCTTCTAGCTTGATTTTACTTGATGTAGCTGTAGTAGCATTTTTTTTTAAATTGATCAAGCTTCAATGACTAATCTCAGTAGCTCAGGACTCAATTAAGTCCTACTACAGGTCATATAAACTTTTGGGATAAGTACTCAATACTATTTTGAAGGAAAAAAAGAAAGATAAAAGTGTATATTTCATGTGGAATGAATTCACTTTATCTTACTGCAGATTTAGTTGTTAAGATTTCTTTGGTGTTCTTGAAAGGAATCTATTTTCCTTTTAAAAATTATCAACTTTGTCTGAAATGTTTCATAGAATCACAGAATGGTTCGGGTTGGACAGGCCCTTAAAAATCATCTAGTTCCAACCTCCCTGCCACGTGCAGGGACACCTGCCACTAAACTTGGTTGCTAAAATCCCCGTCCAACCTTACCTTGAACATTTCCAGGAATTGGGTAGCCACAGCTTCTCTTGGAGATTTGTTTAAGTGTCTTGCCACCCATACAGTAAAATATTTCTTCTTAATACCTAAACTTAAACTTCTTTCAGTTTAAAGCCATTAGCCCTTGTCCTATCACTACATATCCTTATAAAAAGTCCCTCTTCATTTTCTTGTAGCCCCCTTTAGGCACTGGAAGGCTGCTTTAAGGTCTTCTTCTCTTCTCCAGGCTGAACAACCCCAACTCTCTCAGCCTGTCTTCATAGGAGAAGTGTTTTATTCCTCTGTTCCTCTTCATGGCCCTCCTCTGGACTTGCCCCAATTGGTTCATGTTCTTCTTATGTTGAGGGTTCCAAAGCTGGATGCAGTACTCTAGGAGGGATCTCACTAGAGCAGAGGGGCAGCATCACCTCTCTTGACCTGCCATGTTTATTTTTATGCTGCCCAGGACACAGTTGGCTTTCTGGGCTGCAAGTGCACATTGCCAGGTCACGTGGAGCTTCTCATCAACCAGCACTCCCAAGTCCTTCTCCTCAGGGCCGCTCTCAATCCATTCTCCACCCAATCTATATTTGTGCTTGGCATTGCCCCTCAGGTGCAAGACCTTATACTTGCCTTCAACAAGTTCTCAACAGCAGAGGGAAGAAAATAAGACAGAAGAGCAAATGGATCACAATAAAAATAAATTTACCAATTGCCACCACAGGCAAAACAGACTCAACTTGGGGAAAGTAAGTTGAATTTATTTCCAATTAAAAAAAAACTAGAATGGTGAGGAACCAAGGCAAAAACTACGACACTTTCCCCCCACCAACCCTTCATCCCAGGCTAAACTTCACTTCTTCATTCCCAACTCTTCTGCCTCCTCCTCCTCCTGCTTCAAGTAGTGCAGGGGAAAGAATAGTGAGGGATTGCAGTCAGTCCATACCAGTGGAAGCCAAATATTTCTTTGCTGGTCTACTAAGGTTGGGTGAGGCAAATAATAATGTGCTGGAGTACTCTGAAGGTACATTGGTATCTGATTCCTTTGTCACAGGCTATGCTCGCTACACATTGCCATACATATGCTGTGCCTAAGGTTGCTTGTAGATCATGAAACTTTAGACACTTCATAAGCAGCTATAGAATGATGTGAGTGATATTAGAAAAAAAAATCCCTATTATCAGTATCACCAGTATTTACTGTCAGGAAGTGTGTGTGTAAGAAATAATCACAATTATTAACTGAAACAAAGAAGACTCAAATGCTTCAGATGTGTCCATTTCTCTCTATAATTCTCTTATGTATGCTAAACTGGGGACCACATTCATCTGGACTGCTTGAGACTAAATATAGACTCTGCCACAACATATAAAAGATAATTTTGATACAGGAAAAGGAAATTAAAAACTAAAAAAAAAAAAAGGAAAGAAGACCAATCAAATATTTTGTGTAAAACAACCACTAACAAAACAGAGATCCTACTATTGCTCTACTGCTACATAAGAAATCACATCTATGAACAACCTTAGGTGTTAAATCAGACTTCTAAATTATTCTTGTGTCAGGAAGGTCTTCCCATACAAGGAGAAAAAAATGATGAATTGAAGATTCGAGGGCTTTCCTACAGTGTTGCCTTCATAAAGCAAAAGAGAGAAAAGAAATGAACATGTAGTCTTTGTTCATGTAGGCTTGTTTTTTTGTGATTGTTCTGTTTTGTTTGAACAAAGCAGAATGTTCTTTTGATTCTGAGATTTTGCCCATCCTGTAGCTTAATGTCTTCCATGAGCAAATTTTGAGTGTTTAAGTCAAGCAGCTTGTCTCATGTCCACCCAATCACTTTTTATACAACCTATCTACATTAAGTGTATTTATATAAGCTGTTTCTGCCAACATTGTTATAACAATGAAAAGTGCAGATATTTAAAATTAAGATCACCAGAGCTACACTGCAGAGTAAAGCTGGATGTATGTTCATTGTGTCACCTCTGATGAATGGAGTCACAATTGTTTTGATAGATTGAGCTAATAACTTGTTTATGCATATACACAAAAACCTGTCTTGCATTTTTTCTCATAAATTATACAGGATTATCCTCTTGAAATGACTTTGCCTGTCTGACACACTTTGCCTGTCCTCCTCAGATTCATGGTATTGACTCACATTTCATAAGTCTGAAATAAAAAACTCATTCTACTTTTTGAGTATGGATTCCAATTTCATGTATTAGTTAACAGTATATCACTGTTCAAAAAAAAAAAAAACAAACCAAAACCACAACAAAAAACCCACAAAAATCCCACAAAACCCAGCAAAAACCAAACCCACAAAAGGAAACAGAATACACACCACCCAGCAACAGAATCTATGCTTGTCTGAAAACACTGTAAATGACTGGAAATACTCAATTTTGGAGTGCAAAGGCCTATAAAGAACACCCAAAATGTTCTGAGTTGACACGACTGAATCTGAAGTTCCGCATCATATAGCTAAAATGGGTATATACTATCATAGAAAAAGTAGTTGGGCTTGCAATCTTTTTTCAGTTTCAGTAAAAGACAGTTTATATGCCTTTTGGTTCTCGTAAAAAATAGAAAAAAAAGATGAACCTAGGGAGATAGGTTACAAAAGCTGAATTTTTTCAAAATTACTTACGCAGTCTATAACCTCCATAAACATCAAGTTGCATCAAAAAAACAAAGGCAATTATCTGGTCCATAACTACTAAGAAATTTGGAAAAAGAAAAAAAAATCCTATAAACACCTGTAAAAAACCCCATGATTGTAAATGGACACACACCACTGATGATGTTTCAGTGTGTGACCTATGTTGCAAGAGGTACTTTTTCTTTGAAGAATTTTTTGATAGACAATCCAAGTTAAAGAAAAAGAATTGCAACATATCTAGCTGTCTTTTATACTTCCTTTGGAAGGAAATACTTTGCAATTTAGTTGTGCATCATGCAATTTAGAAGTACCTCTTTAATGGGTAACAATGCAGTTTGGGATTAAAACTATTTTAGTGACAATACCTTTCCTAAAATATTATTTAAAATCTTTGGTAAAGCTATCTGAGAGGAGGGAGAGATGGAGCCTTCTGATCCAGTATCACTAGTATTTTAAATTAATATAATCTTTTGGCCATTTGTAATGACCTTCTAACCATGACATGTACGCCAAATAAATAGAAGTGTCACAAAAACATTAATCTGGAAACCGTCTTTTTGTTTGTCTCTCCACCAATAATGATATTCTAAAAATATCTTTATTGTGAGGCATGTTCACTGAGCTGTGCTTCCCACATCATAGCTTGTGTCCAGTATGATTATAGTCTTTGGAGCTCTTCGGATAATTTGCTGACAAAATCTCCCTTGTTCCTGCTTTTGACAATCTCTGTGATAGCATATGAGATTTGACCTTTTCACTGATGTCACGTACAATAGTCCTTACAGAATAACTATTAAAAAGAACCCCAAGCCCCCACAATATGTTTAAGTGGAAATGAAAGCTAAATATCCAAGTTCTTTTTGCTAGATGCAGATGCTTTAAAGGTCCATAAGAAACTTCTGGTTTTGATGTTGAAAGCTCCTGTGCGTTTTTACTCACTCAGCATGAAAGAATTGATAAAAGGAATGTATTGCATAGAATGCTTTCAGATGTGGAAAACTCTAGTCGAAGAGGAAGGCAGTGTCATGAACAACAGCAAAATGACCGAAGTATGTGTAGTTTAGTCAGCTCAGGAGAGATGAGGATAATTCTGTTTTCAAGGTATTAATGTCCTAATAGAAATAGCAGAATGATATGAGTTATCTTAAAGTTTCCAAGTAGAGAACTATATAGAGGTGGATTTTTGACATTTTGTCTCTTAATGCCACTCAGGCATTTTCAAACAAACTAAACAGTTTAAATTTAAATGGTAAGAAAAAAAATCAGTAAGAAAATTCATAGAAATTATGATGTACCATATATTTTCAGCTTGGATACAGCAAAACTCCTTTACTTGTTTTAGAACTGAATATTGTTGAAAACAATTTCCACATATCATGTTCAAAGGCTTACAACTATGGTTTTGCAAATGACCAAATTCAGTTCTTCTTAATGATTTGTCTCCATGAATACTTTACTTGCTTAACAACAGTGATAGTCTTCTTGGTCATGAACATGTCAAAATTCTATATATATTCATTTTTCCTTACATTCAAATTATTTTGAGAATGGGATGTTCCAAATGGTAAGCAGAGATATCAACTTTGAGCCAGCAGTGTGCCCATGTGGCAAAGAGGACCAATGGAATCCTGGCTTATATCAAAGATAGTGAGGTCAGCAGGACTAGGAAAGGGATTGTCCCTCTGTACTTGGCACTTGTGAGGCCAGACCTCAAATCCTGTGTTCAATTCCGGGTGCCTCATTTCAAGAAAGACACTGAGGTGCTGGAGCATTTTCAGAGAAGGGTAACAAAGCTGGTGAAGGGTCTAGAGAGTAAATCATGTGATGGGTGGCTGAGGGAGCTGGGGTGGTTTAGTTTGGAGAAAAGGAGGCTCAGGAGAGACCTTATCAATTTCTACAACTACCTGAAAGGAAGGTGTAGCAAGGTGGGGGTTGGCCTCTTCTCCCAGGCAACTAGTGATGGGACAAGAGGAAATGGCCTCATGATGTGTGAGGGGAGGTTCAGGTTGGACATGAGAAAGAATTTCTTTGCTGAAATGATTGTCAAACATTGGAATGGACTGCCCAGGGAAGAGGTGGGGTCACCATCCCTAAAAGTGGTCAAGAAATGGATGGTGTGGCACTTAGTGATATGATTTAGTTGAGAAAGTGATTTTGATTGAAGTTGGACTCTGATCTTTTCCAACCTTAATGATCATGTGAAATACCTGCATTGCATTTTTGCTCATTTAGCAAGGAAGAACTGATGAAGGGAATTTTTTGCATAGAATACTTTTAGAGAATTGTGATGATACAGAGACAGTGAAGGGCACAATTATCTCTAACAATTTACAATTAATAATGTGGATATTTGTAATCATTTACTGTGGAGCTTGTACCACAACAATCCAGTGGTCATTTTGAAGCTGCAGGAGATAAATAGTTGTTAATTAAAAAATCAGGTAATTTTAGCTGGAAAACCCCCAAACAAATTAAATATTTAATGAGAGACTATTGGTGCAAAGGTTGGACAGATGTTCTTAAGAGGTCAACACAATTCATAAAAAAGAATTAATAAATATAACAGGTTTCCTCATTAACCACTAAGTATTTTCTCCAAAGTTCAAGTTCCTGCTGACTCAAGGACCACCTCTTCCACTTTACACAACTCATTTAGACATGATCTCAACTATAGATTGTGATTAGAGGAATATTCTCTTTTACCTTAGTTATCTGCATTCATATATTAAATTCTGGATTGTAGAATATAAAGTGAAGTAAATTCCATGCATAAATGTGTGAAGGAAAAGTTTCAGAACACAAACTCTCTAAATATGCTAGGGGTTTTTCAGTCATTGCTTTGCTTTTTTTTCTTCTTAAAATGGAGTAAAACAAACAAAAAAGCCTCAAAGACAACAAAAATCCCATGAAAAGATCTTTCATTATCTCTTTCTAGCAAGTTCCTTACATTTACTACTCAGAATAATTTTTTTCTCTATTCAGTCAGTATTATAATTAAGAAAGCATACAGAGTTAATGTGCTTTCATGCTTCAGGCTATATACGTTTTAATGAAGATCAACAGAGAAATTAAAAACAAACAAAAAAACCCAAAAAACAAACTGCACTTGCAGTTTTGGGTATGGTTTTTTTGGTGGGGGGGGAGTCGGGGAGTGTTGATTGTTAGGGGTTTTTTTGCTTAGAAACTTTACTTAACTAGCATGCCATTCAAAATACTATGTATTAGTGCCATCCTTTAAAAGTGGAAGATTTGAAAGCATTGATTTAAAGGAAGTTACAGCTCTAAGAAATGGATTTCAGATACAAGTTCCCCCAGTTTTCACTCAAAGTGCATGCAAAGTTTGCACTTCAATAAATCAAATTCTAAATTAAAGCCTAATAAGCAAGCGTGAAAATGAAGACTACACAATTAAAAATGCCTTGAGTGACTTGAATAACATCAATGAGTTTTTGTAACAACTTCCAGGATAAAATGTAATCCTTCAGGTACAAGGAGAAAGAACTAGTCCAATAAAAATAATTAGAACAAGGTTGAAAACTACTTTTGCTTGACAATACTAGCTTTCTTTTTCTTGACATTGCAATCTTGATTACTATGTATTTGTGATGAATTTGAAACTGCTTCATAGAAATTGAATCTTTAACACTTTACTTAGTCTCATTCTACTTTCCACAGAGCTAATTCTATAGATTTAATTAACAATAAATGAATAAATTTAGACAAAAGTTAATTATTTTTTTTTAACCAGTGACAAATATCAGAATCATTTATTTCTCATTTAGGAGAATCAGAGTTAATGTTGTATAGATGAGGATCAATAACTTGACAATAGTGATTTCAAGATCAAATTAGTGGTTTAAAATCACATTGTCCAGACAACATAAAACCTCTATCCTAGGATGCCTTATTATATATTGTTTGAAAATATTTTAAACCTATAAAACAGTACAGTTTGAATATAGCACATTTTCAGAACTATTTACTGTTTAGAATTCAATCCTTTCCCTCTAGTATGCAATGCCCTAAAGTTTTGTTGCTTTCTTGTTTTTTTTTTTTAAGCAAAAGAAAATGCTAAGAATGTAACAATTAAAAATCCAGCTATGAATGGCAAAAATTTTCACCAGTGCCAATACCAGAAGACTAAAAGAATGCAAGTCTTTCACCCTATTTTCACGTAGAGTCAGTAAAATTAACAGTGTTATTGTGTCAGTATGCTCACATATAGCAACAAATTAGACCACAATATTAGATATTAAAAATTCTATATTTTCCATTCTTCTTATTTTACACTGCTTCTAGTTTTGATCTTCAGGTGTTGCAGTCTACAATATCATCAAGGACTCTTGTAGAGATGTTGTAGAAACTGTCCATAACCAGTGAGAACAGTTCTGCCTCTTTATTCACTGAATAAAAAGTTAGTATGGAATCTTCATGTTTGACTGTTTTATTTGCCTTTTCTTTGCACTGTATTTTTTGTGCATCTCTGTTATGGATGTCTACTGACTCCAATAATTTTCTGATATTCTGCTTAGGCTGCTGGGAAGTAAGTTTAAATTAGCAGAATATGTGGGTTTATGCATCTATTTCATATTATAAGTTGCTGACATTCTTCTAATTTTTGCTCACAGTAGAATCACATGTGAATTTTAAATTTTGAAACAATAAAGAAAAACAAAACAAAACCAACATAGTTTGTTTTTATGAGACCAGCAGCACACAATGAATCTTTTTTTCTGACTTTTACATGAAAATTGGCCTGAATAAACAAGAAATTCTGTTCAAAGTTGGGAACGCTCAGAAGTCTGCAAAAGTCCCATGTTAAACTTCAATGAAAATAAATGCAACTCACTGTTCTTAAATGTCTGCTTCCAGATAGCCTCAAAGATGAGATGGCAAACATCACTGTGGGGAAATTTACTGATAATTTATTAAGAGTGAAACTGACTCAAATAAGAATGCTTAGATGGAAAGGAATTTTAAATAATTCTCAGCCTATCTCATGTCAGGTTGATTTGCAAGACAAGCATTTCTAATATCAGTCTTCTTGCAAGACAAAGACACTCACATTAAATGCATAATATTTCAATTGTAGGGGAATAGATATGTTTTAGCTTTGTTTAGTTTGTGGTAGATTTTTGTCAGAAGTAGAACACACATTAAATACTATTTCACATGTGATTATATTTTTTTTGGAAACTTGTTACATGCTTTTTCAAGTGAGAATGGAAAGCAGAACTTAAGAGAGGAAATCTATGTAACAGTGAAGGAGGTCAGTGCTGTCCAGTGTTAAATAGTTGTTTTTCTCTTAAATAAATAGATATGTAAATTAAAAAAAAATAAAATTCTCATCTCTGACTAGAAAAGTGTGCTGGTTTTGACTGGTATAAAATTATTTTTCTTAACAATGGCTGGGATGAGGCTGTGTTTGGGAACACAGGGTTGATAATATAGAGATGTTTTTGTTATTGCTGAGCACTGCTCACACAGGGCCAAGGTCTTTTCTGCTTTTCGTACTGCGACACTGGGGAGGAAGTTGGGGTGCATGGAAGATTGGGAAGAGACACAGATGGGACAGGTGACTGAAACTGACTAAAACAATATTCTAGACCTTATGACATTATGCTCAGTATATAAAGTGGAGGGAAGAAGGAGGAAGGTGGGGTTGTTTGGAGCGTGTATCATCTCAAGTAACCATTATTTGTAATGGAGTCCGGTTCTTCTGGACGTGGCTGAACACCTGCCTGCCAAAGGGAATCAATAAATTACTTGTTTTGCTTTGCTTGTACACAGCTTTTGCTTTTCCTATTGAACTGTCTTCATCTGAACTCAAGAGTTTTCTAGCTTTTCCGTTCCCATTCTTTACCCAATCCTGCTGGTGGATGAGCAAATAAGTGGCTGCGTTGGTTGCAGGCTGGGGTTAAACCATGAAAAGTTATTAGTGTGGGATGGCAAAGGAGGTGTAAATTCCTATTTGTTTTAAAACAGTTACATTTTTAAGGCCTGTCCACTCTCTTATAATTGAACTTAAGTCATTTGCATTAGTACTTTTATTCTGTTTCAACTGATTCTCCTACTACAAAGAAAGATACTGCTGCAGTAGCTAATCTGGGGTTTTATAGCTAATCTGTGGTAGTTTGGTCTAAGCCTTCCTTGGTGACCAGTTTGTAGCCAAGGAAGGGTCCAGATTTACCCAGTATTCCCTACGATTTTTACGTAAACCAGGCTATAAGAAGAAAGGAGGAAAGGCCTTCGCTCTTTTTTTCCTTCCAGCAGCTTTGGAGGTGCAGGTTCCCTGCTGTTGAGTCTGTCGTGTTGGGGCGCGAGGCCTGGTTAGGCCTTGTCGACCTTGGGAGACGGAGGTTGCCGGTGATCATTCCAGCTTGACTTTCTGTTGTCCCAAGGAGAGTAGTAAGATAGTATTTTGCTAATTTCTTTTAGTTACTAGATCTTGGGCTACTGATTGGGATATATATATATTTTATTTTGGTTTTGTTCCTTTTCCCTTCCCCTCTCTTGTTTTGGTTTTCTTGGCTGTTTTTTTTTTTTTCCCTCTTCTCCCTGAGGTTTGGTGGGGGGGGGGACGACTTCTTGTGGTAAGGTTTGGAGACTTGGCAGGGAGTCAGCTTCAAACCATATCAGTACACCTGCTAGATAATCTGAACATTTCATTCGTTTAATTTCAGACATCTTATTTTTCCCTCAGATGTAAGTAATCTAGATGTTTTCAGAGACTTTTTTATCTTCCATGCTTTCTCATTGGCTTCTGCTTGAAAGCCAAGGAACTTCAAAGTAGCATCCTTTAGATCACCAGACCAGGCCTAGTATCACATGGCCTCTGTTAAATCAAAGCTCTATTTGCTAGTTTTCCTGTTAGCTCATTATAGGAGCCATCATCAGACAACAGAATTACTGAATAGTTAAAGAACAATTTATTAATCATTGCTATTTTGGGACTACATTTTCATTTTTGATTGTAATATTTTAACGGTTTACTTTGAAATTTGTTTTTTAATAATTCTCAGAGATGTTTTCTGTTGGTTGGCTTCTGGTCAGCATTCCTGATGAAGAAATTTTTATGCATTTAAGACAGATATGTTATTATTAAGTGTAGGAAAGACCATGCTTATTTAAAGTCTGTCCCTTCAAGTTATCCCAGAGCTCACCATTTGGACTATGAGATGTTAATGGTTTTGTTTTGCTAGGGCTATCACAGGGTGATCCAACATAGTGTAGGTCAGTGATGCCTTGGCTTTCAGCCTGTGTATTTTATAAGTTCTAAATCTGCCTGTCAAAGGAAAGAAGAGAAAGATAACAACTGCTAGTTAAATCAAATCACTTCTACTAAATTGGACAAATTTGGTTAGCCTCTAATGCACCTTGGCCCAGGTCCATGCCAGTGAGATTGATTGTGTTCAATCTCGTGGGTGAACAAAACACAGTCCAAGAATACCACAGAACATGCTGTCTGCAAGGACAGCTTTATATGCACAAAAGGATGTTACTCAGACTTGATGGACAGATATGGTTGGAAATAAGTGATAAAGTTTGTCACGACAAAAAATATTAGAAGAGAGTCTAAATTTAATAAATTCAAATTTATTTCTGGTTATTTTGAGGATAAATTTCAGATTTTCAATGTGTACCGCTTAAATTTATATCTCAAGATATTTTAATTTTCTCTGAAAATAAGTTGTAAGATTAGCAGGAATACCCAACACAGTAGGATCTAAGAATCACTGATCAGTTGTTATTAATATGGAATTCCAGTAAATAACATTGCTTTTATCAATACTTCTAAATCTTATGAGTTTTCATCAGTATTATAATTCTTGTAAATAGTTGGTATATTACCCACACTGAAAGGAGGATTTTCCACTCTGATATAATCTGTTTATAAATAACAGAGCAGTCATGCTTCACATCATTTTCCTATAGGCATAGGGATGAAATAAATCTACTAAACTCATAATGTGAGGGGAAAATAGATACATAAGTTGGTTGGGTTTCATAATTTCATTATAAATTTATTTCAGACATAAGGGGTTTTTTTTCCACTATATATAGATTTCATAATAGTACTTTAAAAGAAAACCAAAACATAAATCTGGCACTTTAAAATTGTCACCCATGATTAATAATCTTGTTTTTGTTAGGCCTTAACCCAGCTTTTTTCAGTCTTGTTTTTCTGTTTTGAGAGTACAAAACCTTGTGACAAGACTCATTTGTTATGTGTGGTAAGACACAAGTCCTCCTTCATGAAATAAACAAGAATGTTAGAATTCAGAAATAGAGCTTTAATGCTATCTTCAGATATGCAATGATATGTTTAGCATGGTATGCTTTTTAGCCAAGCATCAACTAATATAGAAATGTGTTGCCTGTTGAATGTTGGAAGACCAAGTTTATCATATATTTAACCTCTCAATCTTATTCATCTATGGGAAACTGCATGAGGTAACACTACAAAATAAAATTAAAAAAAAAAATTTATAAATTAACAAATTAGGAAAGGATCATGTATTTTTCACAGCAAAAAAGAGCGTTAATGAGTAGGTTGTAGTGACTCTTCTCTACACACCTGAGGCTTGAGGACTTAATACTCTTGTTAGAAACCAATAAATAAATAAACTTCATCAGATCCTTTAACATTCCTAAAATCCTACAGCATTTGAACTTTTCCCCTAATTTCTAATGGGGAAGCTTCTCACATGTATTAGTGATGTCTTTAAGTGTCTTTTTTCCAAGACTGTAGTTCAACTACCTTCTAGAATACGGGTCTGACAGAAAGATAGCAGCAACCTAGCAATTTCAGCAAGACCGCAATTTTGATATCCATGTTGGTTAGGAAGAATCCAAACTCTCTCTATGATCTCAGTAACTTAATACATTTGGGAAAAAAATTAGTGAGCATTTGGAGTACGTGTGTAGAAGACAGGCTGTTTAAACCAACAGTGTCGTGGTTTGAATCTTGTTTTCCCCCAGAAGCTAAGGAAAGTGGTAGACCCCAAGGGGTGGAAACCCCTAGAAGTTTTGGAGTTCTGTCCAATGGGTGCTCCTGCAAAAATGTCAACATCCCACAAGCTCACCGGAAGAGATGAGTTGTAGTTTGGGTTGTTGTTGGAGAGGTGGCCATGTTGTAGAGCCACGAGGAAGGGGCTCTGAGCCCCACAGGGGGGGCTTTGGCCCCAGCCCCCAGCGGGGGCCTGCGGGGACCTGGAACAGCATAAAGCTGGGCTAGGTGCCTGTAGTTATGCCAGGAGATGTTTTCTCCATGGGTGCAGAGCAGCAG